>NC_090438.1:74916386-75219416 GCF_031143425.1 Pleurodeles waltl
AGCAAAATCAACAGGCACCAAGGCGGTAACCGCCAACAGCCAGGCGGAAGACAATGTACTGCCCACAGTAATTTGACACACCTATCCACTACCTCTTCCAGGGAAGTACCAATGACATCAAAAGCCTGGCGGAAACACTGCACAGAAGGGAAAAAACTCCCCTCTGGACACTCAAGGAAGAACCATGCCGCCATGGAGCCCGAGTTGCATGTCTTCCCCATGCTCTTCTACTTTCTGCTCCACTACGAACACCAAGGCCGGCGAAGACGACCACAGTGAGTTCAGCCGCCTAGCACACAGGGGAGGGGGGGAGGAAAAAGAGAGTGACACACACACACGCAACACCCCCACTCCCAACACCACACACACAAACTGATGCGGTAACATAATATATACACCCCGTACCACTCAGGAATAATGTAAGGACAAGTATAGTGTAAAGAGGCTGTAATAAGATAAATATAGGTGAAATTCATGCATCCAAATCAAAAATTATATACATATTTACAATGCTAGGGATACTGCCCAGTCCTCAATGTCTGTGAGCCACAGGGCCATATCACAAAGTCCAAGGCCCAATTTCACTCCTGCAACAACACGAAGAGATCACTGCAGGGGCATCAGGTTGGAAATAGACAGGCACCTCAGGGGGACAGGGAATGGGGGGCACCTCAGCCAGAAGATGGTACAATGCCACCGTTCCTGAAGGGGGCAACATGCTCATCACTCTGTCCTGGGGAGTGTAAGGCCACAGTCTCTCAAGTGGGTGACTTGCCCACATGCTCTGTAGGGGGCAACATGCCCTGTGCTTGGTCCTGGGGAGTGCAAGGCCACAGTCTCTCAAGTGTGTGACTTGCCCACTGACTTGTCCTGGAAAGTGCAGGGCCACAGTCTCTCTAGTGGGTGACCACTTCCACTGGTTCTGGAGGGGGCATTGTGCCCAGTGTGCTTCTTCCTGGGAAGGATTGGGTGAGTGGATGTCTTCTCCACTGGTTCTGGAGGGGGCATTGTGCCCAGTGTGCTTATTCCTGGGAAGGATGGGGTGAGTGGATGACCCCACCATTGGTTCAGGAGGGGCATTGTGCCAGTGTGATTCTTCCTGGGAAGGATGGGGTGAGTGGATGGATTCTCCACTGGTTCTGGAGGGGGCATTCTGCCCTGTGATGCAAGTCTTGGGTAGTGCAAGGTCACAGTCTATCAGTTGGGTGTCAAACCCACAGGATTTGCAGGGGCCAGGCCGCACAACAGCCCATGGACGGAGGACTATACACTGTCTGCTGGCAGTGACGGCTGCTCAGTGGTGGCAATGACGGTGCAGGTATCGGTGCTGGCAGTGGTGGGGGGAGGCTTCAGCCCATCCCCTTCAGCCTCGGACGGCTGTCCATTGGGGCTGCTGCTGCTGACAGTGGATCTGGTGGCGGTGCTGGCAGTGGTGTGGGGAGGCTCCAGCCCTTCCCTGCAGCCTCGGATGGCTGCCCACTGGGGCTGCTGCTTCTGGTAGTGGTGCTGGTGGTGGTGCTTTTAGCGGTGCTGGCAGTGGTGGGGGGAGGCTCCAGCCCATCCCTGCAGCATCGGATGGCTGCCCACTGAGGCTGCTGCTGTTGGCTGTGGTGCTAGTGTCGGTGCTGGCAGTGGTGGGGGGAGGCTCCAGCCCTTCCCCTGCAGCATCGGATGGCTGCCCACTGGGGCTGCTTCTTCTGGCAGTGGTGCTGGTGGTGGTGCTGGCAGTGGTGGGGGGAGGCTCCAGCCCTTCCCCGGCAGGCTCGGATGGCTGCCCACTGGGGCTGCTGCTGGCAGTGGTGCTGGTGGCAGTGCTGGTGGTGGCGCTAGCAGTGGTTGGGGGAGGCTCCAGCAAATCCCCTGCAGCCTCGGATGGCTGAACCACCATGGTTGGTGGTGGGGGATCCGACTGAGTCCCAGCACCAAGCCTATTGTCCTTTTTGTGTGCTGGTGCAGGCTCCTTGCCCCTCCTGCCAGAAGCTGGGGATGGCTCCTTGCTCCTTTTGGCAGCAGCTGGGGACTGCTCCTTGCCCTTCCTGTCAGCAGTCAGGGATTACTCCTTGCCCTTCCTTTTACCAGCTGGGGGTGCCTCTTTGCCCTTCTTTGCAGCAGCTGGGGGTGTCTCCTTGCCCTTCCTTGCAGCACTTGGTGCAGGCACCCTATCAGTGTGGCTGCCTGGTTCCTAGGATCCTCTCCCACCTGGTGTAGCTGTGGACACTAGTGTGTCCCTGGACTGGTTGGCTGAGGTGCTGGGCTGGGTTCTAACCACCCTGGCATGACGTGAGGGACGGGGAGGGCTGGGAAGAGGTCAGTGGTGGAGAGGAAAAGCTTCTTAGGGACATTGGGGCGGGAAGAGGGATATGGTTTGGGAATGGAGCTGGAGGGAGTGGTTGTAGGAGGTGTCTGTCTGCCGTGTTTGGGTGCAGGTGCATGGGCTGGATGCTGTTGTGAGGTGGATAGCTGTTGGGTGTCTGAGTGCTTGCGTTTGTGTAATTTGGGAGGAGGGGTCACAGACACAGTGGGAGAGGACACAGGGGATGTGTGCATGGAAGTGGGGGTGGTGACTGCCAGTGAGGGGAGTGTGCTGATAGGTGTGCTGGTGATGAGTGTAGTGGATGAGGATGTAGTGCATGCAGGTGTGAGTGTAGACGCAACTGGGAGGGAGGTGGACGACGAGGAGGAGGGGCCACAGTGGAGGCAGTGGATGTTGGTGTGTTTGCATTTGGATGGTGTTTGTGTGAGTGCCTGTGGGATGAAGTGTGGTGATTGTGTTTGCCACGTCCACTCGTGTGTAGGGTCCTGGGTGCATGCTCTTCTGACTGTGTGCTTGGGATAGGTTGGGGTTGAGGAGAATGGGATTGGGTAGAGGAAGTTGGAGGGGGAGGCTAGAAACAGGAACATTGGCTGCCATCAGAGAGGAGACCAGAGCCTGGATTGATCTATGTTGGACCCGCCATGCCAGTGTGAATGCCCTCCAGGAATGCATTTGTCTGTTGCATTTGGGCTGCCAGTCCCTGGATGGCATTCACAATGGTTAACTGCCCAACAGACATGTATCGCAGGAGGCAAACTGTGCCTACAATTAAAGACACTTTCTCCAACGAATTTGGGATCTTCATGTATTCTTTCTCCAACCTCAACCGTTCTACCAGGGATCCATATCCTTGCTACGTTATTGGACTATTTATATCTGTGTGCTGTGGTCATATTGCATTTGTTGTCACTGTGTACATTGGTACTCAAGTTTGTGCCTACTGGGTAGTAAGGCACTTGACCACTTGACACCAGACTCTGACTGTACTTACACTCGTCAACTGTACTGGGTTTTACTCCCTAGATGTGCGGCACCTCTCACACTTACTACCCCATGCATCACAGTACACATATGCATCATTTGGACCTCTCCAACAAAATACTGTGAAAATCAGGACATGCATTTAAGTGTAGTGTTTGGAAATAAGAGATACTGACCAGATGCTCACCATTTTGACCCATAGATTGCAACCGCTATGGATAAATAGGAGTTGGAGACATACCCCTGTTTACAGACCCCTGGTGGACTTGGCAACAATGGAGGACAGGCACATTATCCTCACCTATAGACTGGACAGGGCCACAATCACAGAGCTGTGTGCCCATTTGGAGCCTGACGTAATATCTGATATCCGTCACCCCACCGGGATCCCCCCTCTTGTGCAGGTGCTATCAGTGCTCCATTCCCTGGCAACTGACTCCTTCCAAGTGACAGTGGGCTTGGCAGCAGGAATGTCTCAGCCAATGATCTAAATTGTGCTGACCAGAGTGTTGTCTGCCCTGATTAAACACACGCGCAGCTACATCGTTTGCCTCCAGGTAGAGGATTTGGCCACAGTGAAAGCTGATTTCTATGCAATGGGGCATATACCCCCCAACATTGTAGGGGCAATTGATGGTACACATATAGCATTTGTCCCCCCCCCGGCGAAATGAACAGGTGTTCAGAAATCAAAAGAGCTTTCACTCAATGAATGTGCAGCTGGTGTGCCTGGCGGACCAGTACATCTCCCTCATCAATGCAAAATATCCAGGGTCTGTGCATGATGCCTATATCCTGAGTAATGGCAGCATCCCATATGTGATGGCTCAACTCCAGAGGCACATGGTGTGGCTAATAGGTGAGCCCTGGTTCCCACCCAGTGGATGTTGGTGTATTGGTATGGTGTGGGCCCTAAGGGTTGGTGTGTGGCTAACAGTTATCCCTCGATATTTGCAGGTGACTCAGGTTACCCCAACCTCTCATGGCTACTGACCCCTGTGAGGAATCCCAGGACAAGGGCAGAGGAACGTTACAATGAGGCACATGGGCGAACAAGAGGAATTATAGAGAGGACCTTTGACCTCCTGAAGGCCAGGTTTTGTTGCCTCCATCTAACAGGTGGATCCCTGTACTACTCACCCAAGAAAGTCTGCCAGATCATCGTGGCATGCTGTGTGTTGCACAACCTTGCCTTATGTCACCAGGTGCCTTTTCTGCAGGAGGAGGAGGCTGGAAATGGCTGTGTGGAAGCAGTGGGTCCTGTGGACAGTGAAGATGAAGAGGCAGAGGATGAGGATGAGGACCACAGAAGTGCAATAATTCGTCAATACTTCCAATGACACTCAGATAAGACAGTGTAACTTCACATTTAATTGACAGTTTTGTGTTTGACATTGTCACTGGCAGGCTGATTTTCCCACTTCTATGGCCACTCACTGTAGCCTATTTGCAGATATTTGTGCCCCACTATCGCTCCTGGTGTGTTGACTGCAGCCAGCTACAGGTCATTCCTATGTATACATTTCTATACAGTTGATTTTCAATGGTTAAACCTTGTTTAACGAATACGTACTTAAATCATTTGTCATACTCCGTACTTGTATTTTTTCAAAGGGTGTTTATTTAAGTGCTTAGAGGTAGAGGGGGATGTGCAATGGGCTGGGGTGATGATGGAGGAAAGCCCAGGTTGGAGTCCAGTCTATTTGTATCACAGGTGCATTGTCCAAGGGGGCATATGAAGGGGAGCAATGGCAGTTCAAGGTGGACCGGTGACAAAGTGGGACACAAGGGTGACAATCAGGAGAGTCTTATTTCCTGGCAGGGGTCTTGGCAATAGTCTCTGGCTTCTGCCTAGATCACAGGGAACATTTGGTGGGGTGGTTCACCTTCTGCAGGGGGAGGGGTGCTAGTGGCCTGTTGTTCCTGTGGTGGGGTCTCCTGTCCACTAGTGACAGCGGAGGTGGAGGGCTGTTCATCGGTTTGACTAGTGGCAGAGGCCCGCTGGTGTGCCACTGCCTCCCTTATAGTGTTGACCATATCTGTCAGCACCCCCGCAATGGAGACCAGGGTGGTGTTGATGTCCTTCAAGTCCTCCCTGATCCCCAGGTACTGTCCCTCCTGCAGCCGCATGTTCTCCTGCAACTTATCCAGTATCTGGCCCATCATCTCCTGGGAATGGTTGTATGCTACCAGGATTGTGGTGAGTGCCTCCTGGAGAGTCGGTTCCCTGGGCCTGTCCTCCCCTATCACACAGCAGTCCTCCCAGCTTCCCTGCTGTCCTGTGCCTCTATCCTCTGAATTGTGTGCCCACTGCCACTGACCCCAAGTCCCTGATTGTCCTGTGTTTGTGGGGTGCCCTGGGGTCCCTGAAGTGATGGACACACTGTTGATTGATGTGTCCTGGGGACAGAGGAATGGGCCCGCTGGGTGAGTGCTGTGGTGGTGTTTCCTGAGGGGGAGGCTCTGTGGTGGTGTGAGACTGTGCCTGGGTAACGACTGTCCGGAGGTCCCTGATGGGCCAGGTTAGTCATCCAGATCCAGGCTAGCAGAGCTGCTGTCATCACTGTGGGCCTCTTCTGTGGGGGGACTGGATGTTGCTGGCACCTCTTCTCCTGTGACATTGGCTGGAGGACCTGTGGGAATGTAAATGCAGTGTTATTGTTTCTGCGTGTGATATCATGTGCATGAGTGTGTTGGCCTCTATGGTTGTTGTTGCCCCGGCAGATTTGCCTTTGTGTGAGTTACTATTTGGTGGGCTAGGTGGTTCTCTCCAGTGTGCATGCAGTCGTGATAGGTGTCTATGAAGGTCTGTCAGGGGTGCCAATGCATTGGTGTTACTTGCAGGGCTTGGTATTGGGATGAGTGGGTTGTGATGATGGGGTATGTGGGAGGCGGTGAAGTGATGGGGGTGAGGGCAGGGGTGGGGGTATGTGATGGCATGCAGGTAGTGGGATGATAGTAGAATCGAGTCGACTTACCAGAGTCCGGTCCTCCTCCTACTCCAGCCATGCCCTCAGGATGCATGATTGCCAAGACTTGCACCTCCCATGTTGTTATTTGGTGTCTTGCTGCTGTGGAATGCACCTTCCCCCGTATGTCATTCCACCTCTTCCTGATGTCGTCCCTTGTTCTTGGGTGCTGTCCCACGGAGTTGACCCTGTCCACGATTCTCTGCCATAGCTCCATCTTCCTAGCAATGGATGTCTGCTGCACCTGTGATCCAAATAGCTGTGGCTCTACCTGGATGATTTCCTCCACCATGAACCTTAGCTCCTCCTCAGAGAATCTAGGGTGTCTTTGCGGTGCCATGGGTGTAGTGTGAGTGGTGTGGGTGAGGGTGTGTGGGGTGATCTGTTGGGGTGTGTGATGTAAGGTGCATAGATGGTGTATAGGTGATGATGTTATGTGGCTCTGGTTGTATGTGTGCTCTTGCTGTCTCTCTCTGATGGCAATTCTTTCTAGTCGTAAAGGGTTGAGGGTAGTGTGGGTGTGTGTTTTATAGTGGTGTGGTTGTGGTGTGTGTATGTGTGTCAGGTGTGTGTAGTCCCCAGGACACGTCAATCAGCAGTGTGTCTACCACTACAGGGACCCCAGGCAACCCCACAAACCCAGGACAACCATGGACCTGTGGTCAGTGGGCACAAGCTTCAGGGGACAGAGGCACAGGACAATAGGGAAGCTGGGTGGACTGCTGTGAGACAGGGGGAGCACAGGCCAGGGAACCCACTCTCCACAAGGCACTCTCCAACATCCTGGGAGCATACCACCATTCCCAGGAGACGATGGGCCAGATACTGGCCAAGCTGCAGGAGACCCAGCGGCTGCAGGAGGGACAGTACCTGGGATCAGGGATGACCTAACGAAAATATACACCATCCTGGTCACCATTGCAGGGGTGCTGGCAGACATGGGCAAGACCATGAGGGAGGCTGTGGCCTGACACTAGCCAAACTGAGGAACAGCCTTCCACCTCTGCCGGCGCTAGTGGACAGGAGGCCCCGCCACTGGAACAACAGGCCACCAGCACCCCACCCCCTGCAGAAGGAGAACCACCCCACAAACAGTCCCTGCGATCCAGGCAGAAGAGAGAGAACATTGCCAAGACCCCCGCCAGGAAATAAGACTCTCCTGATTGTCACCCTTCTGTCCCACACTGTCACCCTGTCCACCTTGAACTGCCATTACTCCCCTTCCTATGCCCCATTGGACAATGCACCTGAGACTGACACTGATACCAAGAGACTGGACTCTACCCTGAACTTCCTTCCACCATCAGCCCAGCCCCTTGCACCACCCCCTCTACTTATGAGCACCTAAATAAACACCCTTGGAACAAATACCAATCTGGGGACTGTCAAATGATTCAAATATGTATTAGTACAACATTATCAAAGCATTGAAAATCAAACGTACAGTGAAATATACTTTAGGATGACCTCTGGTGGGCAACGGTACACATAGCAGGAGCCAGAGTGGGGCACAGAGATCTGAAAATGAAGATGCCAAAGGTTACAGTCAGTGGCCATAGACATAGGGAAACAGGCTGCCTTGTACAATGTCCAACAGATAACTGAAATGTTAAGTGAAGTTACAGTGTCTTACCTGTGTGTCACTGGAAGTACTGCCGAATAATATTGGTTCTGTTTTCAACATCTTTTCCTCTGCCTCCTCTTCCTCACTGTCCACAGGCTCCACCGCTGCCCCCAGACCATCTCCAGGCTCATCCTCCTGCACAAGAGGCACCTGGCATCTCAAGGCAGGTTGTTCAACATGCAACATGCCACGATGATCTGGCACACCTTCTTGGGTGAGTAGTACAGGGATCCACCTGTCAGATGGAGGCACCGGAACCTGGCCTTCAGGAGGCCAAAGGTTCTTTCTATAATCCTCCTTGTACGCCCATGTGCCTCATTGTAATGTTCCTCTGCCCTTGTCTTGGCATTCCTCACAGGGGTCAGTAGCTATGAGAGGTTGGGGTAACCAGAGTCACCTGCAAATATAGAGGGACAACTGTTAGACACACACTAACCCTTAGGGACAACCCCATACCCAGACACCTACTCATACTGTGTGGGGACCTTTGGCTCACCTAGTAGCCACACCTGGTGCCTCTGGAGTTGGCCCATCACACATGGGATGCTGCTATTCCTCTTCCTCAAGATATAGGCATCATGCACAGAGCCAGGAAATTTGGCATTCACATGGGAGATGTACTGGTCCGCACAACACACCATCTGCACATTCATTGAAGGATAGCTTTTTCTATTCCTGTAAACTTGTTGATTTCTCTGGGGGGACAAATGGCACATGTGTACCATCAATGGCACCAATGATGTTGGGGATATGTCCCAGGGCATAGAAGTCAGCTTTCACTATGGCCAAATGATCCACCTAGGGGAACATGATGTAGCTGCGCATGTGTTCCATCAGGGCAGACAACACTCTGGTCAACACATTAGAGAACATTGGCTGAGACATCCCTGATGCCATGGCCACTGTTGTTTGGAAGGAACCACTTGCCAGGAAATACAGCACTGACAGGACCTGCACTAGAGGGGGGATATCTGTGGGTTGGCGGATAGCAGACATCAGTACTGGCTCCAATTGGGCACACAGTTCTTGTATTGTGGCACGATCAAGTCTGTAGGTAATGATAATGTGTCTGTCCTCCATTGTCACTAGGTCCACCAGGGGTCTGTATACCGGAGGATGCCGCTATCTCATAATTTGCCTCAGCGGTTGAAGCCTATGGAGGAGAACGGTGATCAGAGGGTCATATTCACGCTCATATTGCACTAATGATGAATTGTTGACTTTACAGAAACAGTATGTGAACTTGAGAGTCCGTTGATGTGCCAATGTCTGCTGTGATGCAGTTTGGTGCCATGCCCTGTGCCCCCCTGAAATAGCGGCTGCCTGACCTGTGAGGAGGGACAAGTGGAAATGAGGTAATTGAGCTGGCGCTGTGCGCCATCGCGGTAGACAGTTGATAACCACCGCGCAAATTTGCATTGGTGATCATTGGGCCATATGGGTCCCAGGAGCCAATGGTGATGTACGCCGGCGGTGACGGTACGCATAGCTGCAGACGTCACCACTATTTTCTATATAATCACTTACTTGCTACCTGGCCTTCAACAGGAGAGGACCTACACTGCAAGTGCTGCTGTGACCTGTGTCTGGAAGTGACAATGGCTCATGTGTCTGGGGAAAGGGCCCCTGCCTTCACTGCGGAGGAGTTGGAGAAACTGGTGGATGGGATCCTCCCCAGTACACGTTACTCTATGGTACTCCAGACAAACAGGTGAGTACACTGTAAGCATGATGCGTGGCCCATGAATGTATGGACTGCTGTGTGTGTAAGCCACATGTGGGGGGGGCAGCGGGGTCCTGGCCAGAGTGCAGCATGTACGGTGGTCAATGTATTTGCATCAGGGGATGAGTGGCATCTGGTGGGCAATGAGTATGACAGTCCAATTGGGTGAATAATTCCCTTTTCTGCTGTCTTTTCCCTGCAGGTCAGCGCCCACCAGAAAAAGGGTATTTGGCGTGCCATTGCCAAGGAGGTGCAGACCCTGGGGGTCTTTGACAGGCGGAGCACCCACTGCCACAAGAGGTGGGAGGACCTGCGCCAGGACCTGGGCAAAGAAGACGGCGGAGGCCCAGCTGGGGCTGGTCTCCCAACGAGGAAGGGGGGCCCATCGCACCATGACCCCCCTGATGTTCCGCATCCTGGCAGTGGCCTATCCGGAGTTGGATGGGCGCTTGAGGGAATTACAGCAGCCACAAGGGTTTGAGTACAGAATCTGAACCTTGACTTTGCGCGCGTTAGGAGGTACCTAGGTGGGGGATGTGGGCTGTGGGTGCCCCTAGGCCAGGGTGAACATGACAGGGTAGGTCCTTGTTGAGCAGGCTCAGTATCACTCCTACCCCAATAGTGTTGGCAGCCATCTACTCCTAGGCAGGGTAATGTGGGTTTCAGGTGTGCAGCTAATGGTGTTAGGCATTGAACCCCATGGGCTGGTGACTGTCTTAGTAAATGGTTGGGCATGGCCTAGTATATAGGGCTGCACCCTGTGTGTGTGTACGTCAATGGTAGTGGTGTTGCTGGCATTGACCAAGTGTATCCTCTGACTCCCCCCCCTTTTTGTTTTGTCACCCTGCCCTTGTGTGCATTAGCATCATCTGGCGGAGGAGAGCAGAGGCACCGGCGACGGAGGGAGCTGCATCCCATGCATGAGGCTGAATCCACCGAGGGTGAGGGCACCAGTGGGACGGAGGGTAAGGGGAGCACCACGACGGGGACAAGAGGGGACACCACAGACAGCGACTCCTCCTATGATGGAAGCTCCCTGGCGGTGGCAGACACCTCTGTGCCCACCCCAACTACAGGTACAGCCGCCATCCCCCCACTAGCACCACCCTCCCAGCAGCCCCTCAGCATTTTCCCCGTGCCTGCTCACCCAGGAGGGTTGGCATCTACTTGGCCCCAGGCACCTCAGGCCCTGCCTCAGTCAGCCCTGCTGCCCTCAGTGAGGAGGCTATTGACCTCCTGAGTTCCCTCTCTGTTGGGCAATCAACCATACTGAATGCCATCCAGGGTGTAGCAGGGCAATTGCAACAAACAAATGCATACCTGGAGGGCATTCACTCTGGAGAGGCGGCCCAACAGAGAGCATTTCAGGCTCTCGTCTCAGCACTGATGGCAGCCCTTGTCCCTGTGTCTAGCCTCCCCCCTCCAACTTCCTCTACCCAGACCCAATCCCCTCAACCCCAGCCTTTCCCAGGCACTCCTTCAGACCAGCATTCACCCAAATCAACACAGAAAGGTGGCTCAGGCAAACATAAGCACCACATTTCATCTCACAGGCACTCACACAAGCACCATACCCATGCAGACACACCAACATCCACTGCCTCCACTGTGTCCCCCTCCTCCTCTTCGTCCACCTCCTTCCCAGTATCGTCTCCAACACACCTGCATGCATTACATCCTCATCCACTACCTCATCACCAGCACACCCATCACAACTCACCCCTCACTGGCAGTCATCACACCCACAACCCTGCACATGTCCCCTGTGTCCTCTCCCAGTGTGTCAGTGACCCCTCTTCCCAAAGTACACAAACGCAAGCACCCACCCACCCAACAGCCATCCACCTCACAAAGCATCCAGTCTATGCATCTTCACCCAAACTCAGCAGAAAGACACCTCCTACAACCACTCCCTCGTCCTCCACTCCCAAGCCCTCTCCATCTTCCCACCCCAGTGTGTCTAAAAAACCTTTCCTGGCAAACATTGACCTGTTCCCTACCCCTCCCCCCCACCGCCCTTTCCCTCAGGCAAGGGTGTCCAGAACGCAGGCCAGCACCTCAGCCACCAAGTCGGCATCCGCTGTGGTACCTGCAACTCCCAGGGGCTTCAAGGGGGCACCCGTCAGGCCAGCCAGTGTGCCACCGAACCCTGCAAAGGACAATACCATACCGCCACCTGCCAAGATGAAGAAGGGGACAGCATGCACCAAGGGCAAGGAGCACGACCCACCCAGCCAGGCCTCCTCCGAAACTGCAGCTGCCAGAGCCAAGGTCCCAACAGCAGCTGCCAAGGTGAAGAAGGGACAGAAAAGCCAAGGCAAGGCACCTCAGGCGTCGTAGCCTGCAGGTGGGGGCCTGGCGGCCACCATCAGAACTGACAGCCCCGCCACCTGCACCGCGAGCAGCACCGCCAGCATCCCCGCTGCATGCACCGCCACCTGCACCGCTAACTGCACCGCGGCTGATGTCACTACTGTGAGCAGCAGCATCCCCAGTGGCCAGCCATCAGAGGCTGCAGGAGAAGGGCTGGTGACTCCCTCCACCACTGGCAGCACCGGCACCTTCACCACGGCCAGCACTGCCAGCATCCCCGCCGCAAACACCGCCACCTGCACCGCTGAAAGTAGGACCATAACAGCAGCAGCATCCCCAGTGTGCGTCCGTCCGGGGCTGCAGGAGACGGGCTGGAGCCTCCCACCACCACTGGCAGCACCCCCACCAGCACAGCAGCAACCACCAGTTTGCAGCTTTAGTTGTCGCAGGATGGAGTCTGGCCCTGCCTCCATGGACTTTCCTGCTACCTGTCCCCTGCAAATCTCGTGCCTCAGACACCCAGGTGAGGGAATGTGAACTGCCACACCCCATGTGCTCAATCACTGAGCACCAAGCCCCCTCCAGACCCAGTGGAGAAAGACATCCACTCACCCAGTCCTTGGCAGGATGACGCACACTGGGCACCAAGCCCCCTCCAGAACCTGTGGAGAAAGGCATCCTCTCACCCAATCCTTGACAGAATGAAGTACACTGGGCACCAAGCCCCCTCCAGTACCAGTGGAGAAAGGCACCCACTCACCCAATCCTTGGCAGGATGAAGAACACAGGGCACCAAGTCCCCTCCAGAACCTGTGGAGTAAGGCACCCACTTGAGAGACTGTGGCCTTGCACTCCCCAGGACCAAGCAGTGGGCAAACCACCCACTTGAGAGACTGTGGCTTTGCACTTTCCAGGACCAAGCAGTGGGCAAACCACCCACTTGATATACTGTGGCCTTGCACTCCCCAGGACCAAGCAGTGGGAAAACCACCCACTTGAGAGACTGTGGCTTTGCACTTCCCAGGACCAAGCAGTGGGCATCCCACCCACTTGAGATACTGTGGCTTTACACTCCCCAGGACCAAGCAGTGGGCAACCCACCCACTTGAGAGACTTGAGAGACTGTGGCTTTGCACTCCCCAGGACCACGCAGTGGGCATGGAGCCCCCTCAAGGAAAAGTGGCGTTATTCCATCTTCTGGCTGAGGTGCCCCCCATTTCCCATCCCCCTGAGGTGTCTGTGTGTTTATGACCTGATGCCCCTGCAGTGTTCTCTCTGTATTGAGGCAGGAGTCAAGTGTGGGCTTGGCCCATGATTTTTGCCCCAGTGGGCCATGGACATTTGCAAAGGACAATGTACGACCTTATGTACATATTGTATATTTTTGTGAATACGTTTTTTTTTAATCGTTACGTATATCTGCCCATTTCTACAATATCACTGTTTAACTCAATTCCTTTTGTCCTTGCGTTCTTCCAGGGGGTTACGGGGTGTAAATGTACTGTTGCTGCATGTGTTTGTTTGTATGGTGTTGTGGGTGAGGGAAAGGTGGAGGTGGGGTTGTTGTTTGTTGCGTGTGTGTGTCACTTTCTTTTTCCTCCCCCCTCCCCTGTTGCTAGGTGCAGTACTCACCATGGTTGTCGCCGCCGCCTTTGATATTCCTGGTGTATGAGGAGGTAAACCAGCATGGGGAGGACCTGTAACTCAGGCTCCATGGCATCCTGGTTCTTTGTTGAGTGTTGAGAGGTGAGTGGTTTCCCTTCCAAACACTGTTTCCGCCATGCTTTTGATGGCGTTGGTACCGCCCCAGAAAAGCTGGCGGATTGGCGGGTTGTAATGGGGTGGGCGGTACATTGTCTTCGACCTGTCTGTTGGCAGTGATCGCCGCGGTGTTGGTTGCTACCGCCGTGGCGGTCGGAGTGTTAAAGTGGCTTTTTATGATGGCGGTTTCCACCCTGGTCATGATCCCATTTTTTTTACCGCTGGCCTGTTGCCGGTATTACCCTCGGTTTAACACCGACCGCCATGGTTGTAATGAGGGCCATAATTTTCAAACATTAAACCTCAAAAATTCAATATCGTTTCAATGTGCATTGTTAGTTTAAAATCTAAAATATGTTATGCAATCATATTATGATATAATATGTGATTTATTTCAAAAGGCACCTAACTCGAACTCTGAAATACTATCACGTGCACATTTAAATGAATGTCAGTGCAGCTTTCTACGTTTAGCACAGAGTATAACTGTCAAATTCCGAAAACCTTTGTGATAAGAGGGACAACTAAAAGTTACGATCTATCAGTCCCTTTTTTGATGGTGAAGTACACCATTACAAAAGGCCAATTTCTCATTTCATTGAGACAGTTCAAAATCTTGTGAATTGGTTCCGATAAGGTCATCAATTTTCTTGATGTTACAACAATAAATGTTTCTTCCAGTTTCCATTTCTATCTCCTCTTCCTCCTGCCTATTCTTGGCTCTTTTTTATTTCCATATCTTGTACCGCTTGTAAAGTCCAAGTGCAATAATAGCACACAAAGCCACAGTCAACAGGGGTCTAAAGATGGCATCTACTACTCTCTTTCCTAGATTTCCAAACCATTTTCCAATAGCTGCAAATCTGCTACCTATAGCTTCCCATGCACCTGTTGCTATCAGTCCTTTCAGATCTCTTTTCAGGTCAGTTATGTTTGCAATATATTTTCTTATCTCTTTGCTGTTGTCAGGGTGGTAAGTACAGAAATGTTGAATTTGTAACTTTTTACAGACTCCACCCTTCTTTGCGAGCAGGATGTCTAATGCAAGGCGATTTTGCAAAGCCATTAATCTCACTGCAACCGTTTCCTTATCCATCAACCACATTGAACTTGCAGTGTCAGTAGATAGCTTATCTACTATAGTTGTCAACTTCCTTATCTTGATGTTATTCAGGATCACACATACTGATGGAATTATACCTCCAAATATATCTCCCACTATCTCTGCAGCACTTTCTCCTCTCTTAACTCTGGAGCTTGATTTCTCATCCCGTAGGAGGTCATCTAGATTGTCCAAGTGATACATTTTTGGAAATACTACTCCCATATCAGGCTTTCAGCAGGTTGTAATAGGTGTTTTCCCACATATGAAATAAAGACCTGGTATGACAGAGGGGGTTATTACAACTTTGGAGGAGGTGTTAATCCGTCCCAAAAGTGACGGTAAAGTGACGGATATACCACCAGCCGTATTACGAGTCCATTATATCCTATGGAACTCGTAATACGGCTGGTGGTATATCCGTCACTTTACCGTCACTTTTGGGACGGATTAACACCTCCTCCAAAGTTGTAATAACCCCCAGAGTCTTTTCCATTTAACATGAAAGTCCATGAACTCTCACACACAAAAACATGTCTACATTCAGTAGTTCCTACAAAATGTGTGTCTATCATTGATTTTGTTCTATATATACATAATTTCCCTACATGTTGCCAATTTACGGCTACAAATTCTTGATTCTCAGACACTGAATATGTCACATCTTTCCCCAATTTTGCAAAACTACCCCTTTTTCTATTTTGGCTTTGATTGCACCCCTTCTGTCATCAACTTGCCCAATGAACACTTTTTCTACTGGGCTGAGAATGTAGGTCAAATTATTCTTGTGTGCATATGCTGTTTGTTAGACTTTTAATCCTTGGCGTGGTCTCCCTTAACTTTTTGCCTCTGTTCCCCAGGTTATTGATGTGTGCTGGACTCTGATTTTGCTGTTTTTATTACTCTGGGCACTTTAACACTGCTAACCAGTGCTAAAGTGCAAGTGCTCCTGTTTAAAATGTGTATGTAATTGGTTCTCCATGATTGGCATATTTGTTTTACTGTTAAGTCCCTAGTAAAGTGCACCAGAGGTGCCCAGGGCCTGTAAATCAAATGTTACTAGTGGGCCCGCAGCACTGGTTGTGCCACCCACACAAGTAACCCTGTAATCATGTCTCAGACCTGCCACTGCAGTGTCTGTGTGTGTATTTTTACACTGTAAATTCGACTTGGCAAGTGGACCCACTCGCCAGGGCTAAACCTTCCCTTTTCTTACATGTAAGGCACCCCTAAGGTAGGCCCTAGGTAGCCCCAAGGGCAGGGTGCAGTGTATGGATAAGGTAGGACATATAGGCGGTCATTCTGACCGCGGCGGGCGGCCACCGCCAAATGGCCGCTCCGCGGTCAGGAGACCGCGGATGCCATTCTGGCTTTCCCGCTGGGCCGGCGGGCGACCGCCAAAAGGCCGCCCGCCGGCCCAGCGGGAAAGCCCCTGCAACATAGAAGCCGGCTCCTAATGGAGCCGGCGGTGTTGCAGGGGTGCGACGGGTGCAGTAGCACCCGTCCCTGTTAGGGGGCCCCTGCACTGCCCATGCCAGTGGCATGGGCAGTGCAGGACCCCCCAGGGGCCCCACAACACCCGTTCCCGCCATCCTGGTTCTGGCGGTGTAAACCGCCAGAAACAGGCTGGCGGGAAGGGGGTAGGAATCCCCATGGCGGCGCTGCAAGCAGCACCGCCATGGAGGATTCCCTGGGCCAGGGGAAAACCGGTGGAAAACCGCCGGTTCCCCTTTTCTGACCGCGGCTTTACTGCTGCGGTCAGAATGGCCCTGGAAGCACCGCCAGCCTGTTGGCGCTTCTTCCGTGGTCCCCGGCCCTGGCGGTCATGGACCGCCAGGGTCGGAATGACCCCCATAGTAATGTGGTTTATATGTCCTGACAGTGAAATACTGCCAATTTCGTTTTTCACTGTTGCAAGGCATGTCTCTCTCATAGGATAATATGGGGGCTACCTTTAAATATGATTAAAGTGTAGATTCCCCAAGAGAGTAGATGGACATGTGGAGTTTGGGGTCCCTGAACTCACAATTTAAAAATACATCTTTTAATCTTTTAGTAAAGTTGGTTTTGAGATTGTGTGTTTGAAAATGACACTTTTAGAAAGTGAGCATTTTCTTGCTTAAACCATTCTGTGACTCTGCCTTGTTTGTGGATTCCCTGTCTGGGTCAGTTTGACAGTTGGGTGTAGCCTGCATTTCCTAATTAGCCATCTCTGCTAGGAGGGAGGGGTGGAGTGGTCACTCTCATCTGAAAGGACTGTGCCTGCCTCTGACAACGCAGACTCCAACCCCCTGGTGTGTGTCTGAGGTCTTGCCTGGGCAAGGCAGGATTTCACAAGTAGGTGTGAGTCCCCTTTGAAGAAAGGTGACTTCAAAGACTAAAATGGTTATAAGAACGGCACCCAAATCTACAGACTTTAGAAACACTTCTGGAACCAAGAGGAACCTCTGCCTGGAGAAGAGCTGAATAGCTGAGGAAGAAGAGCTGCCCTGCCCGTGACTGTGCTTTGTGGAGCTATCCTGCAGTTGAGCTTCTGCCAGAGTAAGAGGGCAAAGACTGGACTTTGTGTGCCTTCTATCTTGAGAAGACATCTCCAAGGGCTTGATCTAGAGCTTGCCTCCTGTTGTTTGAAGTCTCAGGGACAGCAAAGACTTCTCTCTGCCAGCACCTGGAGTCTTTGGAGAGACTCCTACTCTGCCCTGTGGTGCCCATCCAGTTCCTGGGACCCTGAAAAGAGAAGCTGGCAGCCTAAAGACAAGAAAATCCACGCACAGAGCGCCGTGCGGGAAGAAGATTGACGCAAATCCGATCTGCGGCTGAAAAAATGACGCGCCGCCGGCTCCGCAGCTGAGAAACGACGCTCGCAGGAAACGCGACCGAAAAATCGACGCACGGAGCAGGAGAAACAACGCGCAGCATAGCTGACGGAGGCTGGGAGATCACAACCTGCACTGTGGGATTTTCGGATCATCGTGCAGCTGGATTTTAGACTCAAGTACCGCCGTGCAGAGTTATTTTTGACGCACACCCGCCTGTGCCACGTTATTTTTTACGCACACCAGGTACATTTTCACTCTAGCAGCGCTAGTGTGTTTTTAAAACTACTTAAAGACTCTTTTTGATTTTTAATTGATAACTTGACTTGTGTATGGTGGATTTTTGTCGTTTTGGTCTTCTTTTGTTTAGATAAATATTTCCTATTTTTCTAAACTGGTGATGTGTCATTTTGTAGTGTTTTCATTAAGTTACTGTGTGTGTTGGTACAAATACTTTACACCTAGCACTCTGAAGTCAAGCCTACTGCTCTGCCAAGCTACCAAGGGGGTAGGCAGGGGTTAGCTGAGGGTGATTCTCTTTTACCCTGACTAGAGTGAGGGTCCTTGCTTGAACAGGGGGTAACCTGACTGTCAACCAAAGACCCCATTTCTAACATTGGTGATCAGTGGTTGGGATTTGGACTTGTATTTGTACTTGACATACAGTAATTAAGTGTACACTACTGTTTGAGTTCAGACCACTACGTGACCACATACTACTAGTCTTGTGATTTTTGTTTTTTTTCTATTTGGACTGTTTTTGCTCTGCATTCAGTTTATTTTTTCGCTGATCCTGTGATTGACTTTTCTGGAACTTCATTTGAGAACTTGCTTTTCTGTTTTTGGAACTTTGCACTTTTTTTAACCTCTCATCATGTCTCAGTCTGAAGATGCCCTAGCTGGAGCTGCTTTTGATTTGGAGAAATTGGAGAGCTACACAGTGGCTCAGTTGAAGCAGTTTTGTAGTAATGTTGGCTGTCCCATTAAGAGCTCATACAGGAAGGATGAGCTGCGAAAGGCGCTGAGGGCCTGGGTGACAGCCAAAGCAGCTGAGGGGCACACAGATGAGGAGCCAGAGGGGGAGGAGGAGTTGCAAGTCACTCACACTGATGTAGTGGGTGGGCCTGTTATGTCTCAGGAGAGAGTCTCCAGGGCAGGTAGCAGTGTGTCCTCCAAGGGTCTGACACCTGAAGAGTTACAGGACAGACAGGCAGAGAGGGAGTACCAATTGGAGCTGAAAAAGCTCAGTCTAGAGATGGAACAGAGAAGGCTGGCAATTGAGGAAAGGAAGTTAGCAATGGCTCATGAGCTCAGTTTAAAAGAGATAGATAAGAGGAGTCAGTCCAGTAGGGATGGTGGCAGCAATCCTACAGTGCAGCCTGAGAGAAGGGTACACATCCCAAAAGACTTTGTGAGGGATTATAAGAGGGAGGATGATATCTACTTGTGGTTCAAGGATTATGAGTCAGCTCTCCACATGAACCTGGTCCCTGAAGCTCATTGGGGGGCAGCCCTGTGGAAGCATTTTGAGGCAGAAGGGAGGGACACACTGACAGCCTTAGGGGATGCTCAGGGTCTCACCTACCCTGTCATGAAGGAGACCTTACTCACCAGGTATGGTCTCACCCCTGAGCAGTACAAGGAGAAGTTTAGATCCTACAAGAGAAAGGAATCCCAAACATGGTTGGAATGTGTTGATTCTTTTTGCAGGTCACTGGATGGTTGGGTGAAGGGCAGTAAGATAAACACGTATGAGGGGCTTTACAATTTAATTGCTTGAGAGCACTTGTACAGATTATGTTTTCCAGAGCTGCGCCAGCACCTCATTGACAGCAGGCTGACTGACCCCAGGAAGCTTGCGCAGGAAGCGGACTGCTGGGAGAGCACCAGGGTCCAAAAGAGGTATGGGGGAGACCACGCCAAGGGTGGGCAGGGTCCCTCTCAGAAGAAAGGGGGGGGTAAGGGCAAACAGGGGGAGTTCTCTAAAGGGCCACAAACTGATTCCCAGGGTAAGGATTCCCAATCCCCCAGTGAAAAGAAGCCATGGTTGTCCAAAGGGAAGCCAGTGGCAGGTGGTCCCCCACGTAAGTGTTATGCATGTCACCAGGTGGGTCATGTGACGGGGGACCCCAAATGCCCCAAAAGTACACCGGCACCCACTGGTGCACCGTCCCAGGGTTTGGCCAGTGTAGCGCTTGGGGAGGAGTTGGTTTCAGGTGGGTGGGAACCAGCAGAAATGACCCTTGTCTCACTAGGGGACAGTGAGATGGTCCAGAGAAAACTAGTGCCTGATAACACTAAGTAGTACAGGCAATGGGTGACCATCAATGGACAGAGGGTGGAGGCTCTGAGAGACAGAGGAGCCAGTGTGATTACAGTGAGGAGTCACCTGGTGTCTGAAGAGCAGATTGATCCCCAGGTACTTCACCAAGTAGTTGCGGTAGACAACTCTGAGCGCCTCTGCAGAGTGGCGCAGGTTCCCTTTGAATGGGGGGGGGTCTCAGGTTCCTGGAAAGTAGCTGTGAGTCCAACCATGCCTGTTGATTGTTTGCTAGGCAACGACCTGGAGGATTCCCCTTGGAAGGAGGTGGAACACAGGTCTCACTTGGAGATGTTGGGTCTGCCTGGGTGGGTATGCGTATCCACCCGGTCTATGGCAGCCAATCAGGGTAGTCAAGAGCCCCTGGAGCCTGAAACTGTGGCCCAGGGGACCGCCAAGAAGAGGAAGGGCAGGGGGCGCGGGAAACCGGCCCCAGAGGTTCCCACGGTCCGGGAGGAGGCAGAGCCTGAGGGTGATGCCCCGGAACCTACAGGGGAGCAGGTGGCTGAACTGGGGGAGGTCCCTGAGTTGTCACAGTGGCAGCAAGAAGGGGGACCCACCAGGGAAGCATTCTGCACAGCGCAGCAGGAGTGCCCTACTCTTGAGGGGCTGCGGCAGCAGGCTGCAGCTCAGGCGGCTGGCGAGGCGGCAGGTACTCACCTGATATATTGGGAGGGTGGCCTCCTGTATAGTGAGCCTAAGGTTCCTAAGCCTGGGTCAGCTCGTATGCTGGTGGTACCCCAGTGCTTCAGGGCCTTCCTACTGGGTTTGGCTCATGATGTGCCTTTGGCAGGACATCTGGGGCAGGACAAGACCTATAAGAGGCTTGTCTCCAACTTTTACTGGCCCTTGATGCACAAGCAGTCAGCTGCTTATTGTAGGTCTTGTTAGACTTGTCAGGCAAGTGGCAAGAGTGGGGGGAAATGCAAAGCTCCCCTCCAACCTTTACCTATAGTCAGTACCCCCTTTGAACGGGTAGGAATTGACATTGTGGGGCCTCTGGACCCCAAGACAGCCATGGGCAACAGGTTCATCCTGGTCTTGGTGGACCATGCCACACGGTACCCAGAAGCCATTCCTCAAAGGACGGTCATTGCCCCCGTGGTGGGACGTGCCTTGATGGGAGTTTTTACCCGCATGGGGTTCCCCAAGGAAGTGGTATCTGATAGAGGTACAAACTTCATATCCACTTATATGAAGTCTCTGTGGAAGGTGTGTGGGGTAACCTACAAGTTCACCACACCTTACCACCCCCAAAGTAATGGTCTGGTTGAGAGATTCAACTGCACCTTGAAAGGCATGATTCAGGGCCTGTCAGAGCCCTTGAGGCATAAGTGGGACGTCCTCTTGCCATGCCTTCTGTTCGCTTACAGGGAGGTGCCTCAAAAGGGACTTGGCTTTAGCCCCTTTGAGCTCATCTATGGCCACCCTGTGAGGGGACCGCTCAGTCTGGTGAAGGAGGCTTTGGAGAAAGCTCCTAGTAAACCACCCAAGGATGTATTTACCTACATGCTGGCACTAAGAAACCAGGCTGCCCGCTTCAGGAGTCTCGCTCAGGAGAACCTGGAAGCAAGCCAGGAGGATATGAAACGGTGATACGACCAGAATGCCACTCTGGTTGAGTTTCAGCCATGGCACCAGTGGAGCCTAGGGCTCTCCAAGATAAGTGGACTGGGCCTTTTGAGGTGGAGGAAAGAAAGAGCGAGGTCACCTATCTGGTAGACTTGCAATCCCCCAGGAACCCTTTGAGGGTCCTACATGTCAACCGCCTCAAACCACACTTTGAGCGAACTGAGCTATCCATGCTCCTAGCGACAGATGACGGGGTGGAGGAAGAGAGTGAGCCTCTTCCTGACCTCCTGTCTGCAGAAGAGAAAGATGGGTCTGTGGAGGGAGTGATCCTCTCCCCCTCCCTGACCGAGGAGCAGCAGAGGGACTGTCGCCACGTGTTGGGACAGTTCGCCTCGCTGTTTTCCCTGATCCCAGGAGTCACACACCTGTGTACACATGATGTGGACACTGGGGACAGTACGCCTGTTAAACATAAGGTTTACAGGGTGACTGACAGGGTCAGGGCTTGCATTAAGGAGGAAGTCTCCAAAATGTTAACCCTAGGGGTTATTGAGCACTCCAGCAGTCCTTGGGCCAGCCTAGTGGTATTGGTCCCAAAGGCTGCTGCTCCTGGTGCCACTCTGGAACTTAGGTTCTGTGTGGACTACCGGGGTCTCAATGCGGTCAGCAAGACTGACGCACACCCCATCCCCCGAGCTGATGAGCTCATTGATCGGTTAGGAGCTGCCAAGTACCTCAGTACGTTTGATTTAACATCTGGGTACTGGCAGATTGCCTTAACTGAGGGGTCAAAGGAGAGGTCAGCATTCTCTACCCCAGATGGGCACTTCCACTTCAACGTGATGCCCTTTGGGATGAAGAATGCCCCTGCCACCTTTCAGAGGTTGGTCAACCAGGTGTTGGCAGGACTGGATAAGTTCAGTGCCGCCTACCTGGATGACATTGCTGTGTTTAGTTCCACATGGGAGGAACACCTGCAACACCTCTGGAGAGTGTTAGAGGCCCTGCAGAAGGCAGGCCTCACTATTAAGGCGAGCAAGTGCCAAATAGGGCAGGGTTCTGTGGTGTACTTAGGACACCAGGTGGGGAGTGGCCAGGTGGCACCCCTACAGCCTAAGATTGACACTATTCTGGCTTAGGAGCCTCCCAAGACCCAGACTGAAGTGAGAGCCTTTTTAGGTCTCACAGGATATTACATGAGGTTTGTTAAGGGATATGGTACCATTGTTACCCCCTTAACTGAGTTGACTTCTAAGAAGCAACCCAAGAAAGTGATCTGGACAGAGGCTTGCCAGAACACTTTTGATGCCCTGAAGGCTGCCATGTGCCCAGCACCTGTGTTGAAGGCACCTGACTACTCCAAGGAGTTTGTTGTGCAAACAGACGCCTCAGAGCATGGTATTGGAGCAGTACTCTCACAGCTCTGATTTTGCTGTTTTTATTACTCTGGGCACTTTACCACTGCTAACCACTGCTAAAGTGCAAGTGTTCCTGTTTAAAATGTGTATGTAATTGGGTCTCCATGATTGGCATATTTGTTTTACTGTTAAGTCCCTAGTAAAGTGCACCAGAGGTGCCCAGGGCCTGTAAATCAAAAGTTACTAGTGGGCCTGCAGCACTGGTTGTCCCACCCACACAAGTAACCCTGTAATCATGTCTCAGACCTGCCACTGCAGTGTCTGTGTGTGTATTTTTACACAGTAAATTCGACTTGGCAAGTGTACCCACTTGCCAGCCCTAAACCTTCTCTTTTCTTACATGTAAGGCACCCCTAAGGTAGGCCGTAGGCAGCCCCAAGGGCAGGGTGCAGTGTATGGATAAGGTAGGACATATAGGGGGTCATTCTGACCCTGGCGGTCCAAGACCGCCAGGGCCGGGGACCACGGAAGCACCGCCAACAGGCCCGGGGTGCTTCCCAGCCCATTCTGACCGCGGCGGTAAAGCCGCGGTCAGAAAAGGGGATCCGGCGGTTTCCCGCCGGATTTCCCCTGCATGGGCTGAAGATTCCGACCCCCTTCCCGCCATCCTGTTTCTGGCGGAATATAACAAATTCCTTGCTTATGATGGCCATTGACCTGTATGGATGCAATAGACAAATGAAGTGCCATGTTTTTTTTAACACACATTTTGGAAACACCAAGCACAAGTATTTTATAATTGTCAACACACTACATGTGTAAAGCACATATGGTGAAAGTACAGGGACATAAATACACACTTTTGGAGTCATCTGCTGACTACCCACAACCCTGATTATGGCCTACACTGACAAAGCAAGCCCACTGACTTCATGTAGCCCACAGCCTAGCAACATGTACTATAATGGGATCCAATTAGGGGCGCCTCCTCCGTTAGGGCAGAGGAGCATCACACTCCTGCCAGCAGCAGCAGCTGCAAAACCTATATAAGAAAATGATAATAAACTGTGTTTATTATCATTTCTTGTAAAGGGGCGGGTCCACGGGGTGACAACCACTTAGTGGCAGTGCACAGCACAGCAGGGAATGTTTATGATGAGTCTGACAGCGTTCTGAATTAGTTGCATCTTGCTCAGGTTCTTCTTGGCAGTTCAAGCATAGAAGGCGTTGCAGTTGTCAAGTCTTCTCCTGATCAGTGCCTGTGTCATGGTTTTTTCGGCAGTCGGTTGGTATCCATCTGAAAATCTTGAGTAGGAGTAGGAGGATGTGGAAGGAGGTGGAGACAATGGAGCTGACCTGTTTGGTCATGGTGAACGTTGAGTCGAAGATGACTTTGAGGTTACGTGCATGGTCTGTGGAGCGTTGAGGGCCACCAGGAGTCATCCCAGGCTGAGGAGGAAGGTCCCATGATGAGGATCTCAGTTTTGTCAGAGTTCAGCTTAAGGCAGTTCTCCCTCATCCAGGTGGCGACTGCTTCCATCCTGTAAGGGAGATGATCGGCTGGGTGTCATCAGCGTAAGAGAGGATGTTCATACTGTAGTTCCTGATGATAGGGGCGAGTGGGGTCATGTAGATGTTGAACAGCATGGGGCTCAACGTTTATCCTTGGGGTACTCCACAGCTGATGCCTATAGTTTGTGACAGGTGTGGCAGGAGCCTGACTTTCTGTGTTCTGCCTGTCCAATGTGAGTGAACACCATTTGAGAGGTGGCACACAGGTGTATTTGGGCAGGTGCAGAATGGCCTGTTGGTCTGAGTTACAGTAACAGGGCCTCCCGGTAGTTGTAGTCCTGTCACTCTCTCTACTTTCCAACACTTGACATATGTTATTCTTATATACATGTTGCCATTCTGCAGTTCAGTTAGCCCATACATTTACATATTGACACATACCATGGGTCCTAGGATGATCTTTTTATATTGAAAAACGTATGGACCCCGTTCTGACATATGGCATGTAACGGGGATTGTACATGTGATGTTCTATATGACAATACACATTGACAAGCTTACTTCTCTGTTACTCAGTGTACTGCATGTTGGGAAAGTAGGTGAGCAACCCAGTAGCAATAGGTGAGATGTGAGCATTTGTTACAGTTTTTGTGTTGTAACTTACCAGACTCCGCTCCCCCAGCTATTCCTGTCAAGCCCTCAGGATGCAGGATGGCCAAGACCTTCTCCTCCCAGGGAAGGAGTTGTAATGGGGCACTGGGAGGACCGCCACCAGTCTTCAGGGATTCCAGGTGTTGCCTAGAGGCCAGGGAATGCACCTTCCCCTTCAGGTCATTCTACCTCTGCCTATTGTCCTCCTTTGTGGAAGGGTTGTACCTACAGCATTCACTCTGTTGATGATCCTTTGTCACATTTCCATTTTCCTTCTGAGAGTAGTATACTATGCATTTTCCTACATTCATCTGCTGACACGTCACACATCTGTGGCACACTATTTCTGCAACCAATCAGAATCTGGTATTATTCTATGATATGTGCCTGTCCAAGATAATATCTTGCCATTGGGGGCAACAAACAATTTGGCATTACTGCTTTCTCTTTACTTGACACCCAAACTTCATCCTCATTCCTCCAGACACAACCACAACCTGCCCTTATCCAACCTCGCTGTTTTTACACTGTCACTTCTTCCTGCAGTATTTTAACTTGCTCCTATGTATCAATTGCTGTCATACAGAAATTCTGAATTGTCCAATTGTCCTTTCCACAATTCACTTCTTCATTAAAGGAAGTGCAATGATGGGCACAACACATGGGAACTTCGTCAGCATAAATTTTGTCCAGGGAAATGTAATCAGTTGACTTTTGATATGCTACATATTTCACAAGTGCAATTTTTACAGGTAACTAATTGGTAAAATGTGTCACCATTTTGGAAAGGTGAAACAGAAGAGGTCATTAAACTCCTCTGGGAACACAACTGTTCAAATTTGTGAACAACACCAAAGCCGTAGTGGCTGTCAGTAAAAAGAGTCACTTTGAGCTGTTCAGAAAGCAACATGCTCTAGTAAGAGCAATCAATTCTGCTACTTGGAGAAAAAGGACTCCTTGAAGCCAAGAGGCTTCTGTCACACCTGAGGCTGTGAAAAATGCATAACAAGCTCTCAGATTTTCTTCAGGGTCTCCTAAACAGAAGCCATCGAACAAATATGACATAGTAATTTTCTTCCAAGGGGACATCTTGACTACTGGATCTAGACACATCCAGAACACCATAAAACACCCCCAGACACACCCCACAATCCCTTGCAAGAAAACCAGGACCAGAAGACAGAGAGCACCAGAGCCAGACAAAGAACGCAAGCAGACAGGACATGCATAGCGACCCACACAGGAGCACCCAAATCCCGTCCCCAGTCCCAACGCCATCTACCACCCTCACCATGTCCCCCTCCAAAAATCCACGCTTCACCGAAAGGGAGATAAGGACCATGGTGGACGAGATCCTAAAAGTGGAGCCACAAATATTCGGCTCCGAGGTGCAGCACACACCCATCGCCCGGAAAATGGAGCTGTGGCTGACCATTGTGAACAGGGTGAATGAAGTGGGACACCATCCACGCACCAGGGACGACATCCGCAAGAGATGCAACGACCTGCGGGCAAAGGTCTGGGCCATGGCTTCCAGGCACCACATCGCAGTGCAGAAGACTGGGGACCACCCACACCACCCGACTACACCGACTGGGTACTCACCATCCTGCACCCAGAGGGACTCACTGGACTCACTGGAGGAATGGACTCGGGTAAGTCATCTACAATTACCCCAGATACACCATACCTGTAATGCATGCACCACCCCACCCCACCCACACCCCTCCCAGACATTACCCACCACATCCACCACCCTGCATCCCCCACAACTCACTACCAGGCCCACATCACTCCCACTGTGCACAGCCACCCACCCCTGCACGTACCCACAATGGAATAATAACCCCCACCACAATGTAATGCCACCACTGCCACTAAATGCAATGTCCACGTCACAAAGGCACCCTGGAAGGCCACTGAAAGGCACACCAGCACGAAATTGCACAGTTCAGTACACCTCAAACCCTCATGCCTATGTATCATACATTTCTATGTCCCACAACAGGCACCTCCAACCATGCAACCCAAATGGAGGGGACAAGGAGTGCCACAGCATTCCAGGGAGACAGAGGCACATCACAGGACACTGGTGAAGGATACCTGGACATTGATGAGCAGGCAGGCCACTCACACAGCCCTGGATGGTCACCATGCAGCAGCCCCACCCAGGAAAACACTGTCACCCCTAACACCCAGTCAAGACCAGCAGGCCAGGGGAGGCATACCCACACCAGTGGACCCAGGGCACAAACATGTGGAACACAGCTACAGAGGCCACAGTCTCCCACCCCCAACATGCAGGAAGACGAGGGCCCCAGTACTAGTGGCACGTCAAGACCTGCGCAGGGGACACAGGCCCAGGGGGCCAGGGCAAGGTCAAGTGCCCCAGTGGGTCAGGCAGTAGGGCACCGGATAGATGCAGCAGCCCAGGACGTCATTGCAGAGGTATTGGGGGCATACCAACATACCCAAGACAGGTTGGCACAGATTGTATCCACCCTGGAACAAAGTCAGAGGATGCAGCTGGAACAACACCAACAGGCCATGGAGCAGTGGAAAGAACACAATGCCACAATGGCCACCATTGCTGGAGCACTGCTGCAGTTGGTCAACAAACACGCAGACACCCACACCGGACAAGAGGCCCCCACAACAGCCCTGGACAACCAGCAACAGATGACCCAAGCAGCTGAAGCAGCACAGGAAATACCCTTTTATATGGCACTGGAAACCCAGCTAAGATCAAGCCCACCTCCAACAATCAGTACTGCTACTACTGCCAAGCAACCATCCCACCCATTCACCAACTGCACTTAGCTAGGGCTAAATAAAGTACGAAACTACAAATAGGACCCACCTATGACATCAAACAGGCCTGCCACCAAGTCGGTTTTGAGGACACCCAACCATTGCGACTTCCATCACTGTTTATAGCACATTTCACTGTATTCCACCAATAAACAACATCTCTCACCTGTAACACTGTCCCCTGTCTTCAATGTTGAACAAAGTGGAGTATGGATGCAACAGGAAGGGATCAACGTTATTGTCAATTTATGCATGGTGGTGGTAATGTGTGTTTCAAATTAGTCAAGAAGGGAATGCATATACAGGGAGTGCAGAATTATTAGGCAAATGAGTATTTTGACCACATCATCCTCTTTATGCATGTTGTCTTACTCAAAAGCCTACTACCAATTAAGCATATTAGGTGATGTGCATCTCTGTAATGAGAAGGGGTGTGGTCTAATGACATCAACACCCTATATCAGGTGTGCATAATTATTAGGCAACTTCCTTTCCTTTGGCAAAATGGGTCAAAAGAAGGACTTGACAGCCTCAGAAAAGTCAAAAATAGTGAGATATCTTGCAGAGGGATGCAGCACTCTTCAAATTGCAAAGCTTCTGAAGCGTGATCATCGAACAATCAAGCGTTTCATTCAAAATAGTCAACAGGGTCGCAAGAAGCGTGTGGAAAAACCAAGGCGCAAAATAACTGCCCATGAACTGAGAAAAGTCAAGCGTGCAGCTGCCACGATGCCACTTGCCACCAGTTTGGCCATATTTCAGAGCTGCAACATCACTGGAGTGCCCAAAAGCACAAGGTGTGCAATACTCAGAGACATGGCCAAGGTAAGAAAGGCTGAAAGACGACCACCACTGAACAAGACACACAAGCTGAAACGTCAAGACTGGGCCAAGAAATATCTCAAGACTGATTTTTCTAAGGTTTTATGGACTGATGAAATGAGAGTGAGTCTTGATGGGCCAGATGGATGGGCCCGTGGCTGGATTGGTAAAGGGCAGAGAGCTCCAGTCTGACTCAGACGCCAGCAAGGTGGAGGTGGAGTACTGGTTTGGGCTGGTATCATCAAAGATGAGCTTGTGGGGCCTTTTCGGGTTGAGGATGGAGTCAAGCTCAACTCCCAGTCCTACTGCCAGTTCCTGGAAGACACCTTCTTCAAGCAGTGGTACAGGAAGAAGTCTGCATCCTTCAAGAAAAACATGGTTTTCATGCAGGACAATGCTCCATCACACGCGTCCAAGTACTCCACAGCGTGGCTGGCAAGAAAGGGTATAAAAGAAGGAAATCTAATGACATGGCCTCCTTGTTCACCTGATCTGAACCCCATTGAGAACCTGTGGTCCATCATCAAATGTGCGATTTACAAGGAGGGAAAACAGTACACCTCTCTCAACAGTGTCTGGGAGGCTGTGGTTGCTGCTGCACGCAATGTTGATGGTGAACAGATCAAAACACTGACAGAATCCATGGATGGCAGGCTTTTGAGTGTCCTTGCAAAGAAAGGTGGCTATATTGGTCACTGTTTTGTTTTTGAATGTCAGAAATGTATATTTGTGAATGTTGAGATGTTATATTGGTTTCACTGGTAATAATAAATAATTGAAATGGGTATATATTTTTTGTTTGTTAAGTTGCCTAATAATTATGCACAGTAATAGTCACCTGCACACACAGATATCCCCCTAACATAGCTAAAACTAAAAACAAACTAAAAACTACTTCCAAAAATATTCAGCTTTGATATTAATGAGTTTTTTGGGTTCATTGAGAACATGGTTGTTGTTCAATAATAAAATTAATCCTCAAAAATACAACTTGCCTAATAATTCTGCACTCCCTGTATTGTCTGTCAGTACCATGCTGAAGAGGTCCGTGTCTTGCATATCATGACCAATTCCCCCTAGATGACATGGCACACTTACAGTATCAGTCACTAACCACATTTACAGGCTGAAGTCCCACACAGTTATTGGAAGTAGAGTTGTATCAGTTGGTTTCTGGAATTGACATCTTCCCCTTCCTCATCCTCACCATCACTCTCCTCACCTCTCTGAGGTAACTGATCAGGACCTATAGCACTCCACCTCCAAAAGGGGGATTGAATGTCTCACTGCCACGTTGTGCATCATGCAGCAGGCCACAACTATTCTACACACCTTATCAGGCCCATGGGTCAGGGAACCCCCAGAGATATGTAGGCACCGGAATCTAGCCTTCAGGAGACCTATAGTACGCTGTATCACCTTCCTAGTACATCCATGGGCCTCATTGTATTTCCTCTCGCATCCGTCCTGGGATTCCTCACTGGTGTCAGGAGCCAACGCAAGTTTGGATAGCCAGAATCACGTAGAGAAATGGTCAATACAGAGTTGTCATTGTAATGTCCTTAGTCAGACAGGCTGGTTTTCTGCAATGTGTCAGTTAGTGACAGACACACTTACCTATGATCCACCCTCTGTCCTCTTGTAGTTGTTCCATCTTCTGTGGCACACTACTGTTCCTCAAAACAAATGAATCATGGACAGAACCCAGAAACATGGCATTCACATGGGATATGTACTGGTCTGCAGTACATACCAATTGGATGTTCATGGAGTGAAAGTTCTTCCCGTTTCTGTACACCTGTTCACTCACTCTTGGGGGGATGATGGGTATGTGGGTTTCATCGATGGCACCAATAACATGGGGAATGTTTGCAAAGGCATAGAAGTCAGACTTGATGGCAGGGAGGTCAGCACTTTGGGGGAATCACACATAGGATTGCAGATGTTGTACAAATGCATTCAGAAATCTTGTCAGTACCTGGCTGAACATTGGCTGTGAGAAACCAGCACCCATGCCCACTGTCACTTGAAAAGAGCCTGTGACCAGGAAATGGAGTGCGCAGAGCACCTGCCCCTCAGTTGGAATGGCATGCTGATTACGATTACCGGGAGTCAGTGCAGGATCCATTAATGCACATAGGTCCTGAATAGTTGCACGTGTGAATCTGTAGGTGATTATGATCTGACGCTCCACCATGGTCCCCATATCCACAAGTGGTCTGTACACTGATGGTGCCCTTCCTCACCACAAGGGTCGGTACCTGTGAGGGGTGAGAAAAAGGAGTTATGTGCACACATACACTGGCATTTTTGCTACATACATTCACTGCATTCTTCATAGTAGTGTCTGTACAATAACTGCAACCTGACAGATTTACATGTACATCACTAAGAGGGAACGGAGTAAATAATGTGTGATGATATACTCAATGGATAGAGCCCTAGGTGCTTCATATGGCTAGTAGGCCCAGCATTGTGAGTATTATGAATTTCAAGATGCATAGGTGATGGCAAAATGTCTGCCCAATGTAGTTCTGCCCCTTCGTTGTGGAAGTGACCTAAGACCGCTAGCGGTTGACGTCACAGCGTGCAGCGGTGTTGACCGCTGTTCGCACCCTCATTGGATAAGATGGATGCCAATGGGGAATCCTGGCATATCATGATCGGCGCCGACGGTGACGGTGCATACCACCGCGGAACGTACGCGCGTTCGTTCGTCATCATTTGATCACTTGACTCCCTGATCCTGTGCGGACAAGTACTCCACTCTGTGTACTGCTGTGGCCTGCCTCTGGCTATGGATGTTCCACGTGGTGCAGGGGAAAGGGCCCCGGCCTTCACCCAGGAAGAACTGGAGAAACTGGTGGAAGGAGTCCTTCCCCTGTACGGCAGACTCTACGGCCGGCCAGAGGTACAGGTGAGTCCGGGTTTGGGGGCACTGTGTGTGTGATGGATGGAGATGGAGTGGATTGCTCAGATGTGTGCTCCTGTGAGCCAGGATGGGGCTTGGTGCATGGAATGCTACGTGCCACTGTCATGCATGTCTGGGACTACTGTCTGTCCTATGTCTGACAATATGCCAGCTGTTGCCATCATGCAGGTGCCTGACCTCTGTGTTTCATTTCTGTGTCTCCCTAATAGGTCAGCACCCACCAGAGGAGGGCACATTGGCATGCCATCGCCAAGGAGGTATGGACCCTGGGGGTCTACAACCGGCAGAGCACCCACTGTCGTAAGAGGTGGGAGGACCGGCGGCGCTGGGCGCGGAAGATCACTGAGGCCCTGCTGGGGAAGTCCTCCCAAAGTGGAAGGGGTGACCGTCGGGCACTGACCCCCCTCATGCGAAGGATCCTGGCGGTGGCGTACCCAGACATGGATGGGCGCTTGAAGGCTACACAGCAGTCACAAGGTGGTACTCACAGACCATACTTCTGCCTGGAAGGATGAGTGTGTGTGCGATAGGGCTCATGGTGCTTAGAGCAGGGATTTTGACTGGTGTCCAGTTACTGTCTGCTCCCCAAAGGGTGTAGGGGGGTCCCTGTCAGGTTTCACCTACCTCAGCTCCAATACAATTACAGGATATGGGTGTAGGTCAGTGTACTGCTCAGTAGTCAGGGCCATGGTCATGGGCCTAGTGCACGGTGCTGCCTATAGGGTGTGTCTGCTGGGTAGGTGTGTGTCTGGCCATTGTGTATCAGCATTCAGCTACTTAAAAGTGTCTCTCCTGTTTTGTCTCCCCATCCCTGTTCTCTTGTGTTTGTCTGGTACAGCATCAACATCAGGCGAGGGAGCTGAGGCACCGGCAAGTGGGGAGGCAGCGACCCACGGATCCTCTGAGGCAGAGACAACGGACGCTCAGGGGACCAGTGGGTGGGAGGGCGGTGGCGGACACTAGTGGACAAACCACAACCGTGAGATCTTCCGCCACCCCCATACAATCAGTGCCCTCCCTTCTGCTCCCCACCAAGTTGCCCGTGCCCGCCCACCCAGAAAGGTGGGCGTCTCCTTCGCCCCAGGCACCTCCTCCCCTGCCCCAGTCAGCCCTGCTGCCCTCACAGAGGAGGCTACTGACCTCCTGAGAACCATCTCTGTAGGGCAGAGAACCATTGTCAATGCCATCCAGGGGCTAGCATCCCACATGCAGCAGACCAATGCATACCTGGAAGGCATTCACAGTGCTGTGTCTGGCCTACAGAGATCTTTCCAGGCTCTGGCCTCCTCTTCCAGTGTCCCTGGTCTTTCCGTCCCCCCGCCAACCACCTCTACCCCTTCCAGCACCCCACTCCCTTTACCCATCCCAAGCACACGTTCAGACAGCCATGCTCACACCTCAACACACAAGAAGCACACAGAGAAACTCAAGCACCACACTTCCCACCACAGGCATACACACAGCCAACATACAATGGCACACACAACAACATCCACTTCCCCCACTGTGTCCACCTCTTCTGCCTCCCTGTCTGTCACCTCTACATGCCACACTGACAGGCACTGCACCTTCACTCACTGTTTCTGACTTCATTCTTGCAGTCACCGCAACATCAGACATCCAGTCATGCACCCCAGACACCACACCTGCACTCACCACAACGACTCTGAGTACCACTTGCAGCACACTCACCAAACTTGCAGACACCCATCCAACATCCATTTACACTGGCAGCCTGTCTTGTCCCACTGTGTCCATCCCTCCTCCTCCCATTACACTCAGACGTTCCCAGACACCCACCCAACACACATCCACCACACCTCAGTATACTATACAGTCACCTGCATCCACGTCACACACACCTACACCTGTAATGACCACTCCCTCTACCTCCACTCCCACACCTTCCTCCAGGTCCACCCCGACTGTCCCTAAGAAACTTTTCCTATCCTGTGTAGATCCTGTGTAGACCTTTTTGAACCCATTGGCCCACCCCGTCTCATCCACACCTCCTTGCCCTGTCCACTGCTCCCACGTCCAAGTCCACCCCTGTCCGCCCTTCCCATTCCTGTGCACCTTCACCTGTGAGGAAGAGGCACTGTGCTGGGACAGGTACATTTGCCGCTGTAACAAGGTATTCAAGTGCCATGTGACATGATGAACAACTAGTTAGACATTTCTGTTTACCCCACACCATGTTGTGCATGGGGTGCCATTCCTGCAATAAAGGTCTGATTATTGGATTTCAATGGCAAATAGATTCACACTTCAATTTGAATCAATATAATGACAGGGGACATTGACATTGGTGTATATGTGTTTTAATAGGTGTCAGGGATGGGATGGTGCTCTTTACAGTGATGGCAGTGGACTGATGATGGATGTCCATACTGGCTACATGGTCTCAGAGTTTGGTGGCTGTGGTAATGTGTCCATCTGTACCTTGCAGGATGTTGAGTTGCTATTGGCCGGTGAGGATGGTGGTTCAGTGGCACACTTGGGAGACAGTTCGTGTCAGAGTCACCTCTTTGATGGTGCCTTGGTCTTGGCAGGTGTACCAGTACCATATCTGGGCCTGAGGGACCGTTTGAGTGCCTGTTGTTGGACTGTACGGGTAGGGGTGCTGGTCTCCTGTGTGTCCTTAGATAGTTGCACCAGTCCAGTTGCTGCTGCGGATGTTGATGGCTGGTCTGTGGTAGGGGCTTCCTGGTTTGTGGGGGTCTCAGGCTGGGCTGGGAAGTGGTGCAGCAGCGCCCCTGCAATCGCGACCATGGTGGCATTGAGCTGTTTCCACTGCTCCATAGCCTCTTGGTGGTGTGCTATCTGCAGCCTTTGATTCTGCTCCAGGGTGGCCACGATCTGGCCCATCCTTTCCTGGGTATGGTGGTATGCTCCCAGGACCTCAGAGATCACCTCCTGGGCAGGCAGCAGCATCTATCCTCTGTCCTCCCCCTGGGCCACTGATGTCCTCCCACTGGGCCTAGCCCCCTCTGCCTGTGTCCCCTGCACAGGTCTGGGGGTACCACTTGCACTGGGGCCATCGTCATCCTGCCTGTTGGTAGGTGGTGACTGTGGCCTGTGTCCTTGTGTTCCACCAGTCCGTGGCCTGGATACACTGGTGTGGGGTCATTTGGCCAGAGCTGATGTTGGTGGCTGGGTGGTCAGGGTGTCAGTGGTGTCCTGGGTGGGGCTTCTGGATGGTGACAGTCCAGGGCTCTGTGATGGGCCAGGGTATTCCTCACTGTCCATACTACCCTCACAGGTGTTCCGAGTGGTGCCTCTGTCTCCATGTGGGGCGCTGGCACTCCTTGTCCTTTCCGTCAGGGTGGCATGGGTGGTGGTGCCTGTGGGGGCGAATGGATATGTATGTTACATTTACAGAATCAGATGGGGTGCACAGGGCAGGACTATTTTGTGCAGGATTTCCACTGTTGGGCCATGCAGGGACCTATTGTGGGGTTGCCATTGCACTTAGCATGGAATGTGGAGGTGCATTATGGGTGGTGTAGTGCCATTGTGATTCCTTGCAGGGCTAGGTGGCTGTGCGCAGGGGGAGGGATGTGGGCCTGTTGGCGGGTTTGTGGGCATGCAGGGTGACTAGATGTAGTGATTGGGGCCTGGGTGGGGTAGTGGTACTGGTGGTAGTTGGAGGGGTGTGGAGGTGCATGCATTACAAGTGGGTTAATTGTGGATGACTTACCCGAGTCCATTCCTCCAGTGAGTCCAGTGAGGCCCTCAGGGTGCAGGATGGCCAGTACCTTTTCCTCCCAGTCAGTGTAGTCAGGTGGTGTTGGTGGGGGTCTTCCACCGGTCTTGTGGACCACAATGTTGTGCCTTGATGCCATGGACCTCACCTTTCTGCGCAGGTAATTCCATCTCTTGTGGATGTCGTCCCTTGTGCGTGGATGGTTTCCCACTGCATTGACCTTGTTGACTATTGTCTGCCATAACTCCATCATCCTGGAGATAGGTGTGTGCTGGACCTGTGCCCCGAATATTTGAGGCTCGACCTTGAGTATCTCATCCACCATTGTTCTTAGCTCCCGTTCTGTGAAGCGTGGGTGCTTAGAGGGTGCCATGGTGTGTGTTGTGGGTAGTGTGTTGTGTGGATATTGGTGAGGGTGCTGTTGTGTGGTTGGCTGTGTGAGTTGTGTGTTGTTGCATTCATCGTCTGCTTGTAGTGTTGTCAGTCTAGCTTCTCCTATTGGTGGTGCAAAGGATTATGTGGTGTGTGTCTGTGTGTTTTATACTGTTGTCGATGTATGTCAGGTGTTCTGGGTTTCAAACTTGCCAATGTGTGCATTTCTTGCTGCTGGGTCACATTGCTGGCCGTGGAGGTCTGTACCACCATTTGTCGTCCAGGCATCCACTGACTGCCGCGGTGATTTGTGTATCATTATTCAGAGGGTGGGGGATTTGTGTGCTCAGTGGTAGCGGGGTGGGATGTGCAGATTTTTTGCCGACAAAGCCCTGGCTGTGGCTGGTGGTAACAGAGCTTTAGGTGGTTTCTGTTTTTGGCATCTTTCTATGGTGGGTTTCTGTTCACCGGCAATGTCGGCATTCTGTTCACTATCACCACGGCGGACGACGGTGTTTACTGCCATGTTCATAATGACCCCATAATCTCCACTGCGTATTTCTCTCATAGGCATCATTTTTACATTGTCATCAGCTTGATCTTCTGTTGCTAGTGACACGTTCTGTTTAGCTTTTGTCTGATTCCTTTTCTTTGCACATCTGCATTCTCATTTGTCTAATGCTCCCATGTCTGAATATGTGTAAATAATTTCATAATGTGCGTTCTCATTTCTGGTGATCTCATGTTAATAATGTCTTTGGTACTGAACTCCAATCTGAAACGTCTCTTTATGGGGTTTAGATTTCTCTATATTCCACAGCTAATTCAAATACTTTTTTGTAAGCCTGTCCTGCTCTTTGAAGGACATCTTTGCAATCCATCTTCTGTCTACGTTTTCAATTGAGCCATATCTAGCATTCCCAAAATTAATTCAATTAATTCTAATTTCAGTTGGGGCACATTCACTGTCCTGTCTCTCTACGGTATTTCTTCCAATCTAATATTACCATATGAGGCACCTTTTGCACATTGCGGGCCAAAATTGTTTAACCAATTAGTCAACTGTTTGGTGAAAATCCTTGAAAACTGATATTATTTATCTGGGGCACCTCTACTTGTGGGGTACTGCAATGTACATTGGTAATCTGATCAGGAGAGGGCATGTACAGAAGTGGGTTACCCTGAGGAAACCTTGCATTAAAAACTGGTCCTACCTGATTTGGTGTGGATCTTTACTTCGTGTACGAATCAAAGGTGGAATAAGAGAAGCTGATCTGTCCATCTCAGAGTTGTACGAACATGCTGACCTATGCCTACCAATTGTTGATATCCCAGCAAATGCAGGTGGTGTTTAAGGGACTGCTGAAGCATGAATTAATTGGGGATTACCTCCAGAATTACCTGAAGCATTCAAAGGAACAAATGGCCCTATAGTCATGGGAACTGATAATGCATTGGGACCCATCAAATTTGTCTTATACTAGGGAACTGTTATTCCAACACCTTGACCTGTCAAAATTGTACTGAAAGTCTGTCCTGTTTGATTCGGGGTAACATTTGTCGTTGTTTGCACTGGCGCAAACATAGGGATAGGCTGACTTTGGTTAAGGTTTGGCACAGGTAACATTATGGTGGTCATTACAACCCTGGCGGACGGTGTTAAAGCGGCGGTAAGACCGCCAACAGGCCGGCGGTAAACATTTTGGAATTATGACCGTGGCGGAAACCGCCAACAAAGACAGCCACTTTAACACTCCGACCGCCACGGCGGTACAAACAAACAGCTCGGCGGTCACCGCCAACAGACAGGCGGAGGACAATGTACCGCCCACACTATTGTGACAGGCCAATCTGCCACCTTTTCCGGTGCGGATACACCGCGGATAAAAACACGGCGGAAACAGGAATTTAGAAGTGAAAACGCTCACCTCTGCACACTCCACGAGGAAGGAGGACACCATGGACCCGGAACTCCGAATTCTCCCTGCGATAGTCTTCCTGCTCCTGTACCAGGAGCACCAACGCCGGCGGCGAAGACCACGGTTAGTACTGCCCCTACGACACAGGGGAGGGAAAAAACAGGGACACACACACGCAGCACGCAGCACGCAACACCCCCACCCCCACCTTCACCCACTACAACACACACACTAATGCATATCTATACATTATAGTTACACCCCTCAACCCCCCCGGAAGAATGCAAAGACATAAGGAAATGAGTGTAACCATTGTAATATATCAAAATTCAGTAAGCAAAAATATACATATATACACTATTAACAAAATATACACCAAGATTAGTAGTCCAGGTATTGCACCATTCATAGTCCGTGGACCACTGGGCCCAAAATGCATGGGCGAGGCCCACACACCATACCAGATCAAAACAGAGAGAACACTGCAGGGGCATCAGATAGAAATACAACAGGCACCTCAGGGCGAAGGGAAGGGGGGGGGGGCACCTCAGCCGGATGAGTGCACAATGCCAGATCCACAAGGGGCCTCCATGCCCATTGATGTATCCTGGGGAGTGCAAAGCCACAATCTCTCAAGTCACCCAAGTGGGTGGTTTGCCCACTGCTGCATCCTGGGGAGTGCAAAGCCACAGTCTCTCAAGTCTCTACAGTGGGTGGTATGCCCACTGCTGCATCCTGGGGAGTGCAAAGCCACAGTCTCTCAAGTCTCACAAGTGGGTGGTTTGCCCACTGCTGCATCCTGGGGAGTGCAAAGCCAAGGTCTCTCAAGTCTCACAAGTGGGTGGTTTGCCCACTGCTGCATCCTGGGGAGTGCAAAGCCACAGTCTCTCAAGTCTCACAAGTCAGTGGTTTGCCCACTGCTGCATCCTGGGGAGTGCAAAGCCACAGTCTCTCAAGTCTCTACAGTGGGTGGTTTGCCCACTGCTGCATCCTGGGGAGTGCAAAGCCACAGTCTCTCAAGTCTCACAAGTCAGTGGTTTGCCCACTGCTGCATCCTGGGAGTGCAAAGCCACAGTCTCTCAAGTCTCTACAGTGGGTGGTTTGCCCACTGCTGCATCCTGGGGAGTGCAAAGCCACAGTCTCTCAAGTCTCACAAGTCAGTGGTTTGCCCACTGCTGCATCCTGGGGAGTTGAAAGCCACAGGCTCTCAAGTCTCACAAGTGGATGGTTTGCCCACTGCTGCATCCTGGGGAGTGCCAAGCCACAGTCCCTCAAGTCTCTACAGTGGGTGGGTTGCCCACTGCTGCATCCTGGGGAGTGCTAAGCCACAGTCTCTCAAGTGGATAACATTCTCCACTGGTTTCTGGAGGGGCTTTGTGCCCAGAGTGCTTCATCCTGCCAAGGACTGAGGTAGTGGATGTCTTTCTCCACTGGTTCTGGAGGGGGACTGGTGCCCAGAGTGCTTTATCCTGGGAAGGACAGACATAGTGGATGCATGTCTCCACTGGTTGTGGAGGGGGACTGGTGCCCAGAGTGCATCACTCAGTCAGTGCCCCTGCCGCTCATGGGCTAGCGGTGCTTGAGTTGGCGGTGCTTGCCCTGTTCAGCGGTGCTTGAGTTGGCGGTTCTTGCCCTGTTCAGCGGTGCTTGAGTTGGCGGCTCTTGCCCTGTTCAGCGGTGCTTGAGTTGGCGGTGCTTGCCCTGTTCAGCAGTGCTTGAGTTGGTGGTTCTTGCCCTGTTCAGCGGTGCTTGAGTTGGCGGTTCTTGCCCTGTTCAGCGGTGCTTGAGCTGGCAGTCCTTGCCCTGTTCCGCGGTGCTTGCCATGTTCAGCGGTGCTTGAGTTGGCGGTCCTTGCCTGTTCAGCGGTGCTTGAGTTGGCGGTTCTTGCCCTGTTCAGCGGTGCTTGAGTTGGCGGTCATTGCCCTGTTCAGCGGTGCTTGCCCTTTTCAGCGGTGCTTGAGTTGGCGGTCCTTGCCCTGTTCAGCGGTCCTTGCCCTGTTCAGCGGGGCTTGAGTTGGCGGTCCATCATTGCCCAGCTGGGCTGGGGCTGGCGGTCCTTCATTGGTCAGGTGGGCTGTGGCTGGCAGGGCCCTCCTGGGCAGCTGGGCTGTGGCTGGCGGGGTCCTCCTGAGCAGCTGGGCTGTGGCTGGCGGGGCCCTCCTGGGCAGCTGGCCTGTGGCTGGCGGGGCCCTCCAGAGCAGCTGGATTGTGGCTGGCGGGGCCCTCCAGAGCAGCTGGGTTGTGGCTGGAGGGGCCCTCCTGGGCAGCTGGGCTGTGGCTGGCGGGGCCCTCCTGGGCAGCTGGGCTGTGGCTTGCGGGGCCCTCCTGGGCAGCGACGATGGGGCTGGCGGTGGCCTCCTGGGCAGCAACGATGGGGGTGGCGGTGGCCTCCTGGGCAGCGACAATGGGGCTGGCGGGGCCCTCCTGGCCAGCGGGGATGATGGCGGTCTTCTCCATCGCGCTGCTCCTCCCAGACTTGCCGGGATTCTTCTGGCCCTTCCCCACCTTAGGAGGAGTCACAGCTGAGTCCACACTCCCGCCGGGACCCCTGGGAGCGGCTTGGGTGGCTGGAGTCTTCCCCCTCTCCCGCCGGGCACTGGCCAACTTCTGGTGCTTCACGGGGGGGCTGGATGCCCTGGTGGCCGGTGCACTCCACATACCTGTGACAACAGGCACCACTGGTCCCGGAGATGTTGTGGCTGACGTGCTAGTTTGGGACCTATGAGTTGGACCGGGGGGGTTGGTGGGAAATAGGTTAAGGGTGGACAGGAAAAGTTGTTTGGAGACACTGGGACGGGTAGCTGGAGGGGGTTTGGGAGTGGAGGAAGAGGTGGTGGTTGTAGGAGGTGTACGTATTGTGGCTTTGGGTGCAGGTGCATGCGCTGGAGGCTGTTGTGAGGTGGATGTATGTTGGGTGGGTGTGTGCCTGCGTTTGTGTATCTTCGGAGGGGGCGTCACAGACACACTGGGAGAGGACACAGGGGACGTGTGAATGGTAGTGGGGTGGTGACTGCACGTGAGCGGGGTGTGGTGGTGGGTGTGCTGGTGCAGGACGTAGTGGCTGTAGAGGTAGTGCATGCAGGTGTGAGTGTAGACGAGACTGGGAGGGAGGAGGGAGACGATGAGGAGGGGGACACAGTGGAGGCAGTGGATGTTGGTGTGTCTGTATGTGTGTGATGCTTGCGTGAGTGCCTGTGGGATGTGTGGTGCTTATGTTTGCCTGAGCTTCCCTTGTGTGGTGAGGTGTGTGCAGGCTGGTCTGATGGTGTGCTTGGGATAGGCAGAGGTACAGGGGATTGGGTCTGGGTGGAGGAAGTTGGAGGGGGGAGGCTAGACACAGGGACAATGGCTGCCATCAGTGCTGAGGCCAGAGTTTGAAAGGATCGGTGAAGGGCCGCCTGACCAGAATGAATGCCCTCCAGGAATGCATTGGTTTGTTGCAACTGCCTTTCTACAGCCTGGATGGCATTCAAAATGGTAGACTGCCCAACAGTGAGATACCTGAGGAGGTCAATGGCCTCCTCACTGAGGGCAGCAGGGGTGACAGGTTCAGGGGCTGAGGTGCCTGGGACGAAGGTGATCCCCACCCTCCTGGGTGAGCGGGCACAGGGCGAAGGCTGAGGGGCTGCTGGGAGGGCGGTGCTGGTAGGGGTGGTGGTGGCTGTACCTGTAGAAGTGGGGGGCACAGATGTTGCCGCCACCACAAGGGAGCTCCCATCGGAGGACGAGTCTGTGTCGCTGGTTTCAGCTCCTGTCCCCGCCGTGGTGCTCCCCTCGCCTTCCGTCCCACTGGTGTATTCTGAGTCCGTAGTGTGGCCCTCCATGGTCATGTGGGATGCAGCTCCCTTGTGCTCCGGTGCCACTGTTCCTCCGCCTGATGATGCTAATGCACACAAGAACAGGGAGACCGCAAAAAAGGGGGGGGGCAGAAGAAAGACATGTTGAGTGCATGGATTACCGCTACTGTTGGCGGACAAGACAGACACAGAAGCCCCCTGCAATACGTCGCGCTGTTGTGCTCTACAGTGCAATTCCTGGGAAATGGCCTACAAGGCTATGGACTACATATGCACACATAGATGACACAGGTGCATGAATAGCTGTACTTGGCACTCTACAGAGGTGGGGTGGGGGGCCACAGGGCCATGCCTTACGGAGGGGCCTAGCCAACGGAACTCACCCTGGCCTAGGGAAACCCACAGCCCTTCTCCCCCACCCAGATCCCTCCACTGCGCGCAAAGTCAGCTGAATGAGAGTGTACTCACCCCCTTGTGTCTGCTGTGATGCCCTCAAGCGCCCATCCAACTCCGGGTAGGCCACAGCCAGGATCCTGAACATCAGGGGGGTCATGGTTCGACGGGCACCCCTCCCACGTTGGGAAGCCATCCCCAGCTGAGCCTCCGCCGTCTTCTTGCTCCAGCGGCGAATGTCCTCCCATCTTTTCCGGCAGTGGGTGCTCCGTCTGTGGTGGACCCCCAGGGTCTGGACGTCCTTGGCGATGGCACGCCAAATATCCTTCTTCTGGTGGGCGCTGACCTACATGAAATGAACAGGGGAAGAAGAGAAGTCATTACCAACTGCGCCGTCAAAGTGAGTGGCCCCCATCCCTACCCTTGCCATGTGGCACATGCACCCACCGTCTTTCAGGCACGCAGAACTCTGCCCCCTTCCTTCTTACAACCAGCCCTCTCCACACAGGCATAGCCCATACAACATGCTCCCTGTGTACTTACCTGTTGGTCTGGAGGACCGTAGAGTAGTGTGTACTGGGGGAGGACCCCATCGACTAGCTTCTCCAACTCCTCCGATGTGAAGGCAGGGGCCCTTTTCCCAGACGCACGAGCCATTGTCTCTTCCAGACCGAGGTCACAGCAGCACTTGCAGTGTAGGTCCTCTCCTGTCGACGATCAGGTATCGAGTGATTCAACAGATAGAAAATGGCGGTTACGTCCGCGGCGGTGCGTACCATCACCACCGGCGTACATCGTTGTTAACCATGCAACATTGCGCCGCGGTCTTCGACCGCCTACCGTGACAGTGTACAACGCCAGCGCAGTTACCTCACATCCCATTCTCCCACTTTACAGGTCAGGCAGCCGCCATTTCAGGGGCCCACATGGCCTAATTACCAACTGCGTCACACATACCTAGGCCCAGTCTCAACACACATATAGGCCACATTTTGTGTATGAATGGTGTTCTGTGTAGACTGTGGGTACATACCTCTGAGTTGTTTGACTCTGTGCTCGCTGTTGTCCTTCATAGGCACCGTCCGCTGGGACATGTGAGGAGATGGCGGAATCCTCTGGTGGACCTGTCGACAATGGAGGAAAGAAATGTGATTATCACCTACAGGTTTGACCGTGCCACAATCCAGGAACTGTGTACATAGTTGGAGCCTGACTTGATGTCAGCAATCCGCCATCCCACAGGAATCCCCCCTCAAGTGCAGGTGCTATCAGTGCTCCATTTCCTTGCTAGTGGGTCTTTTCAAACAACTGTGGCCATGGCATCAGGGATGTCCCAGCCTACGTTTTCCAACGTATTGTCCAGAGTGTTGTCTGCCCTTCTGAAACACATGCGGAGCTACATCGTTTTCCCTCAGGTGGAGGATTTGCCTACAGTGAAAGGTGACTTCTATGCCCTTGGACATATCCCCAACATTATAGGTGCCATTGATGGGACCCATGTGGCTTTGCCCCCCCCCCCACAGGAGTGAACAGGTGTACAGGAACCGGAAGAGTTATCATTACATGAATGTACAGATGGTATGTTTGGCAGACCAATACATCTCCCATGTGAATGCCATGTTCCCTGGCTCAGTGCATGACGCCTACATCCTGCGGAATAGCAGCATCCATTATGTGATGGGTCAACTCCAGAGGCACCGTGTGTGGCTATTAGGTGACTCTGGTTACCCCAACCTGTCATTGCTACTGACCCCAGTGAGGAATCCCAGGACAAGGGCAGAGGAACTCTACAATGAGGCCCATGGGCGAACTAGGAGGGTGATTGAGCGGACCTTCGGCCTCCTGAAGGCCAGGTTCAGGTGCCTCCATATGACAGGTGGATCCCTATTCTACTCACCAAAGAAGGTGTGCCAGATCATTGTGGCCTGCTGTATGCTTCACATCTTGGCTTTGCGACGACAGGTGCCTTTTCTGCAGGAGGATGGTCCAGATGGCGGTGTTGTGGCAGCTGTGGAGCCTGTGGACAGTGATAAGGAGGAAGCAGAGGAAGAAGACATTGGCAACAGGGACTCAGTCATCCAGCAATATTTCCAGTGAAACACAGGTGAGAATACATTCCTGCCTACTACATGTACTTTTACACTTCTACCTCTATCCTGTCTGTCGATCTCACCCAGTGTATGGTCACTGAGTTGTCACTTTCCCTTACGGTTTCACAGGTGTGGGTCCCAACGTGTGTCATCTGCTTAGATTCCTCATGGACTAGAGTTGTGTGACATAGGTATGTTTACATTACTATTTCATGAACATTTTGTCACTGTAATTGCAAATACACTATTTCGAAATCACAGACAGACTCCAGATCTTTTGGTGCTTTAGGTGTGTTTATTTAAATACAAAATATTGGAGGGGGATGTTAAATGGTGAGGGGTGATGGCGGAGGAGTGTCCGTGGCAGAGTCCAGTCTATTAGTCTCACAGGTGCATTGCCCACATGGGCATAGGAAGTGGAGCTGGAGCAGTTTCAATATGGACAGGGTGACAAAGTGGGACAGTGGGATGACAATCAGCGTGGTCTCATTTCTTGGCGGGGGGTCTTGTCATCGTGCTCTGTCTTGTTTCTGGATCTCAGGGACTGTTTGCGGGGTGGTTCTCCCTCTGCAGGGGGTGGGGTGCTGGTGTGGTGGTCCTGTGGCGGTGCCTCCTGTCCACTAGCGCCGGCGGAGGTGGTGGGCAGTTCATCGTCCATGCTAGTGTCAAGGGCCCCTTGTAGTGCCACAGTGTCCCTCCTGGTGTTGAGTACTTCCTTCAGCACCCCTACGATGGTGCCCAGGACAGAGCTGATGGTTCTGAGTTCCTCCCTGAACCCAAAATACTGTTCCTCCTGCAGCCGCTGGGTCTCCTGAAACTTGGCCAGTACCGTTGCCATCGTCTCCTGGGAGTGGTGGTAGGCTCCCATGATGGAGGAGAGGGCCTCGTGGAAGGTTCCCTTGGCCTGTCCGCCCCATGTCGCACAGCAGCCCTCCCAGTTCCCCTGTGTTCCTGGGCCTCCGTCCCCTGGACCGTGTGCCTACTACCACTGCCCCCAGGTCCCTGTTGTTGTTGGGGTGGTGGGTTATCCTGGGTTCCCTGTAGTGGTGGACACACAGCTGATTGACGTGTCCTGGGGACGGAGGTATGAGCCCGCTGGGTGGGTGCTGTGCTGGTGTTTCCAGAGTGGGGAAGGTCTGTGGTGGCCTGTGCCTGTGTGAGGGGAACCGACTGTCCCATGGCCCCCGATGGTCCGGGCTGGTCACCTAGATCCAGGTGGACAGAGGTGCTGTCATCACTGTGGGCCTCTTCTGTGGGTGGATTGGAGATGTCTGGAACCTCCTGTCTGGTGACGTTGGGCAGTGGTCCTGCAGGGGTGGAAAGGCATGATTATTGCATCTGTGTGTGTCATGGTGTGCAATGGGTGGGTGACCGTGTACCCCAGTGCTAGCATTCCTGTGTGGAGGCTTGTGTGATGATGGTTGAGGGGGGTGTTATGGGTATGTGCAGTGGGCATGCTTTAGTGATGGGTGTCCATGCTTTGTTGTGTCATGCAGGGCTTGGTGTTGGGATGTGTGGTTTGTGTTATTAGTACATTTGTGAGGAGTTGGAATGATAGGGGAGGGGGCGAGGGCGGGGTCTGTTATAGCATGCAGGTAGGGTGGGGGATATGATAGTTAAAGGTTTGACTTACCAGAGTCCATTCCTCCACCGACTCCTGCGAGGCCCTCAGGATGCAAAATCGCCAAGACCTGCTCCTCCCATGTTGTTAGTTGTGGGGGAGGAGGTGGGGGTCTGCCGCCAGTCCGCTGAACCGCCTGGTGGTGTCTTGAGACCACGGAACACACATACGTTCCACCTCTTCCTGATGTCCTCCCGATTTCTTGGGTGGTGTCCCACTGCGTTGACCCTGTCGACTATTCTTCGCCATAGCTCCATCTTCCTTGCAATTGAGGTGTGCTGCACCTGTGATCCAAATAGCTGTGGCTCTACCCGGACGATTTCCTCCACCATGACCCTGACCTCCTCCTCCGAGAACCTGGGGTGTCTTTGCCGTGCCATGGGGTGGTGTAGGTGATGTGTGGGGTGGGGTGTGTGGTGATAAGTGTGGTGATATGTAGTGGTGTGTGGTGTTTTGTGAGTGGAAGTAGTGTGGGTGATGGTGTTGTGTGCCTGTGGATGCTAGTTTGTTGATGGTGGTGTCTCTCTCTGGTCTTCTCTCTGTAATTGTGGTAGTAGGGGTTTGTGGGTGATGTTGGTGTGTGTTTTATATTGTATTGGGTGTGTGGGAGTGGTGTGTGTATGTGAATCAGGTGTGTGTATTTTGAATTGTCCAATGTGGTGGTGTTTTGGAGATGTGTGTGTATTTTGAGCGCGGCGGTGTGTACCGCCAATGGAATACCGCGGTTGGATTCGTGTGTCGTGATAGTGTGGGCGTTTTTCTGTTGGTGTGACGGTGGAGGTTTTGTTTTCGCCAGTTTATCACTGACCTTTGGTGTGGCGGACTTGTGTGGGTGTCTGAATTTTGTTGGATTCCGAGATGTGGGTCATAATAGCTGTGGTGGAATTCCGCAGCCGCGACGGTGTGTTGGAGGTCTTCTGCACGGCGGTAAGCGGCTTTTACCGCCAATGTTGTAATGACCCCCTATGTGTCTGCTCTACCTGATTCACATTTTGGATGGGGATTTCCTGAATTACAACTGGGCTGGACACTGATTTATAACTGGATTCAAATTGGGCTGTGCTGGAACATTGTTGAAACAGGTAGATAAACCACGGACACTTGTGTCATTGAGTTAACAGGTGTACTTGGAACTATCTGATTCTGGGTTTTCCTAACTTGAGCGGTTCGCACGTTTGGGACTACTGTTTGTGCTGTTTTACCTCTAGCTTCTGCCTCAACTGAATAATAAGATGGGGAACGAGTCATCAAAATCTGATTTATGAACTCACCTTCTTAATTACTTTCATAAGCAGCTGTCTTTTTACCCTCTGCTGTTTGTTCTTCTTCTGCTGTCTGTTTCTTTCAGGACTTTGGTTTTGTGCCTCCATCTCCTTCTTTTGTAATTGCTGGAAACATTCTTACCCCATCTAATACATCCACTCTCCACATTTTCTGATCTGGATCCCATCTAAATTGTTTTCTGCATTCTATTCTCAATCTTTGTCGTTTTTCTCTGTCTTGCTATAAGTTCCCAAATGCTAAGGGCTTTGAATTGTGCGGGTCTTAAAGGTGGTTTAGATTCATTATCCTCAAATTGTCTAGAACTCGCAAATTAAATATTATGTTATGGGGAAAAATGAATGAACCTTCCTTTTCAGTCATTTGATGCCATTGTTCTAACCACAAAAGAGCGGAAACTCCTTTTAATGATGCCACATGAAAAGCTGAGTTCCTTCAGGTGAAGATTCCACACACTCTCTAACTAGAACAAACACATCTCCTCTTAATGCACTTCTGAATGCCTTGAAAATGTTCATTTTTGCTCAAACTCAATCAATTTCCCAACTTATGATCGAATCAGGAAATAACTTTACAAGCTGTTCACAAGCTGTTCTCAGCCAGTAGCTACGTAATACTATGGACCAATACCAGCGGGGCTTCACACCAACAGTCCAATAACAGCATGCCACAAAATTATGTTATATTCACTTCTCTCAGCAGCAGGAGTCTCTTTGCGACTGTCTTCACAAAACCAATCACACACTCTAAATGCAAAATATTGCAAGCAAAAACCTGTCTCCACACTACAGGCAGGACTGAAACACTTCAAAAGCTGTATGGGCTACACTTCCAACTGTTGCTTTCACAATTACACAATGAGAGGAACTTGACCAGTAAATCTCACACCAGTTGGTATTGATCCTCCATGTGCTCTCAGGATTCACTAAATACCAATCCCACTGACTCAGAGAAACTATTGGCACTGTTAACAACGTCTCATGACAAGCACCTCACTGCAGACAATAAATTAAACAAGTGTCTTCTACACGTGTGCGTTATCCCGGGATCTTAGGCCACAACAGTCCCGTCAACAACAGCAACAAATGCAGAATTTTTTTAGCACAAAGCGCTAACAATTACACTAAATATGACAACTCCGCAAAACACTTGACAACTTCACACTTCACTGCAATCTTCAAGCAAAAAGCAGAGCAAACTATTTATAATAACGCACAAACTTCACTTGTAGTCACAACACTGGAACTTCATCAATCTCTGGAACTGACTTTGGGACAAATTACGGAGTGGGCAATTTTTGGACTGGGCGCTAATATTGGATCAATCCTATCTCCCTAACGCTAATCAAAAAGTTGTCCTCACCCCTTATGGGGCAGAACCACCAATTTGTTACCAGATCTGTGGAAGCATTTTTTCATCCTTTGCAGGAATCAAATGCTTCACCAAGGTCACCAAGGTCGATTTATCTTTGGACCCAGAAAAGAGTGTGGTAGAACCATCAATCAAATCACTTTGAATCATCAGTCAACCTAGACAGTATGACCCATTTTACCATGCAAGAAAAACTCCAATCAGAAATAAGGTTCAGGGTTTCATTACAAACTCAACATTAAAGTCATGTAAATGACTCTCAAGACCATGTTATAATCATAAATAATCACCAGGGGTTGCTCAAGGCGGTGAAAGAAGTTTAAAGTCATAAGCCATAACAGAACTTAACATTCAATGGCAATGATACAAAATACCAAAAGAATCAATGGCAACGGAGACATGCATCTTGACTTAGTTTGGGCATACATCAATTCAAATTCAATAGAACCCAATTAAGAATTCAAGTATCATTGGCTGAGTCATGGGCTAGCGTGGGGAACACGCATGCAAAACAACTAATCAAAAATTAAGACAAAAGAATTTGGAAAAAGGGGTACTCAGGACCATTGGTTCTACCAAAGGAGCAAAAAGGAAAAGTGTCAGCAGGCCAGGGACCCAATAAAGAGTCTCACGGGCAAATACCAATCTGCAATGGGAATGACATTAGAACAAGGGTAGGTAGAGAGTTTTCTCTCCAGGGGCACAGCTTGCAATGGTTCTCCTTCAGCAAGAGTTTAAAGTTGGAAAGGCATCAACTCTCTCCTGAGAGCCATTAGCATCTAAACCCACCAAAATTATCTGCTTGGACAAAGTCTGCCAAAGTTCTGGTCAAAATCAAAAATACATCATTTTTTCCTAAGTTTTGGAAATGATTTGGTTTGTCAAGGGGATCAGTCCACATTACATTTGTGGAGCAATGTCCAACAGCAATTCATTAACAAACTCCAAATTGAACAGTTCAGTAGTTTGCAAAGTTTGTCATGAGAATATTTCTCTTCCATGTGAATACAATCAGGCTGAAACAAATGTATATGAACTCAGTCCATGTTCCTGCAATGCAAAGGACAAATGCGAGCATCTCTCCACAGTCAAACAATACGATCTGTTACAAACTGATTTGCTCCTCATGGGAACTAAATCTGAAAGAAGAGGTCACATTATCAAACAATAATGATTTGAGACTTTTATGTGACTGCAAACTCTGTACGCCTCACTTATGCTAACACAAATTCAAGACAATACATTCAATTAATTCATTTTAATAAAACACATTATATGCAAACGTATAAACGTATAAATTCAACAGTAATAATATGCCATTAATGAATAGCACATTTCATTTAAAAACAAGAGGTTTGGTTACTCTATTTATTTAGATATAACAAAGAAGTGCACTTCAATCACTTTGACATGTAATTTTAAAACATTAAACATAAAAAATTCAATATCATTTCTATATGCATTGTATTGTTAGTTTAAAACCTAAAATATGTTATGCAATCAATTTTATTCACGTTATTCAAACTCTGAAATGCAAGCAAGTGCGCATTTAAAATGCGCGTTGGCGCAGCTTTCTATGTTTAGCACACAATATAACTGTCATGTTCTGATAACTTTCGGGACAAGCAGGGCATCAGAAAAAGTTAAGCTCTATCAAAAGTGGTATTTAAGGTGCAGTGATTTTGGAGCAGATCACAACTTTATTGGGTGAGGGCACCAGCTCAATTAGGTCCGGTGCCTAATTGAGCTAGTGGTTTCCATTCGGGCCCCCTAGTACTCATTTCTGGGCACCAGCACTTATTTGCCCTCACCAAACATTTACAGAGAGCATGAGAGGGAAAACAAAATGGAACAAAGCAGGAATAGAAAGATGCAAATCCTGTCACAAAGTTAGAAAGTTAGTTTGACTTCTAAAAATAAACCTTTGCTAGATTTAGACCTTTTTTCAGTACTTATAAGTCTCCTCCCACAGTATGCCCTAAAGGATCACAGGCAGGGTGATAGTATTTAAAAAGCAGGTCCTAGCAGTGAGAAACTCCTAAAGTCGTGTTTCAGTGTTGTAAGGCTATCTCTTCCCTAGACTAACACTGGGTTATGTTACTACACTTAATAAGTGATAACTTCAGTTTGGGACCAGATAGAAAAATGTTGTTTCCACTCAAGTTAATTGTCATTTAAAACCCTCAAGTGGTAAAGTTGAATTTTAAGTTACTATCCTGACAATGACACTTTTGAAAAGTTGGTATTTTTCTGCCTAAACCAACTATGTCTTTCTTCCAGTGCCCAGGGTCACATGACTGTAATTGATTCTCCTGTTGTGGATCATGAATTCTTTACAAGCACATAGGAATAAGGAAGGCCTAGGTGTGAGGGGAGAGCCTTCCTTACAGGATGGCTGGGGAGGACCTACACTCTGCCCTGATTGCAATTAAAAGGGCCCTGTCTGCAGCACAATCAAACAAGGAACAAGGAACCTGACTCCAGGCAACTGCTTGCCTGTGTCACCCTAGACATTTTGGAGCTAAGGGAAGGCAGGGGAAGGATAACTATTGACCAGAACCAATATTGGGCTTAGATCAGGGAATTCCCCCACACAAAGGCTGACAGCAGGTATGAATGAGGCAACTTCAGAAACTCTCGTTAGCATACTCCTGGACCTGTGGAGATTCAGAACGAGGACTGTCCTGCTGATTGTAGAAGGAAGATAGGACAAGCTTGCCTTGAACCCTGGTTCCCCAGAAGTGACTCCAAGGGTCAGTTAGAGAGACCTCTTGTTTGAGCTACAGGAACAGAACAAGTTTCTAGAGACATCTCCTGCAACTGCCTCTGCAGTACCTACTAAACCTGCCTGGCCCTGTCTCAGCCCTGCTGCTGGCCTTAGTTGGAATAACACTAAGCCCCAAGAAGTGTCCCCCAGGTCAGGACCCTTGGCTGGCATCAGAGTGTACTTCTCCTGAAAAGAAAGGTGAATATATAGATGTTTTAGGCTCCTGGTGATCTGTTAAGTAATCTCTTTCAATCAAGAATAGACCCGCTGTGACAACCACCAAGGTGAAGCTCCAGCAAGACACTCTCTTCATGCCACCGGCTAGCATCCATGATGACTGCCAAAGAAAATCTCCAGCAAGACACATTCTTTGTGCTGACAGTGATAGCCTGTGTCGACCGCCAACGTGAAACTCCATCAATGACTGGCTGTTAGCTCTGAAACAGCGACTGTCCTCAACGGCCAACCTGCTTCTCACAATGACAACAAAACATGGACAGCAGCTCCTACATAGATGTGTTTTCATGATATTGTATTACTCAATATTTTGGATCTATTTTGGCACAACAATATTTTTCACTTGATATTGTGACATACAATTGGGCGGTAGCTACTAGTAATCCTGCAAGGTGTTGTCTATTGTAATTTTAGATTGTGTTTGATGTTGTCTGTTGGAGGTGGCATGCTCTGGTTGGCTCAGGTGAGGCCCTAACTGTGCAGAACCTATCTCTCCCATCAGGGGTGGGTGGTTACACTCACCCTACATCTTGCGCCCCCACTTGGGTAACTTGCCACAGAGCAGTCAGGCTTATCACACAGGCAATGTGTAAAGCATTGGCACAGCACTTCCACACAAGTACCCTGGGCATCATAAAAGAGACTTCACCTGAGTTGTATGTAAATAAAGTTTGTATTCAACACACACATTAATTCACACAACATGAACATCATGTAAATCTGGACATAAATCATATTTAGAACTATCACTAGCAGTACTAGGCTCAACAGTGTTAATTCAACATTAGCAGTATGTACATGTGAGAAAAATAATACTTTCCCTCCCAGCATTCGCATGTGGTGCCAAAATGTTGTCTGCACGAGACCCACTCTAAGGATTACCCCAATTCGATATCACACAGTTAGAGGTTGCATCCCGGTTTACAACGATAGCAGCAATGTGTACATACAGAGAATTGCAGCACTTTTAAATAGCTCTTTGGCCTAGGCCACACAATAAAACCTCAATTTCAACCGTGATAGTCCTCTGACAAAGAAACGTGTACAGCAACACCACAGTGCGGTGTAGTCAATCACAGGCAATCACTCCCACACACTCACTCCGTAACGCTTAGTGGTGCCACAGATATCAGGCAGTCTAGTACAACAAGCACTTGCACACATTCCCAACCTAATGCAGTGCACTTGTATTTGACAGCTTAGTTGTCACTGTGTTTGCAGACCCCTTTGGACCCAAACCTTTCTCCACATCCAACCAGTTACTGCCCCCACGAGCTACAGATGAACGCAACATTACCCCAGGTACTAGCCCGATTGCCTAGAATCCTGGGGTGGGGGGAGACAGGGATTGTGGCTGATCAGGTCGACAAATGGAGGTTTGGTCACCACTCTGAAAGTTTACTCAGTGGTCTCAGCACTGTGCCTTTCAGTGTGGGCTCGGTCTGCAAAGCACAGGGGAGGGTTGCCTTGGGGCACATACTGTTCACAGTGGCACACAGCCAAGCTAGGCACTCCGATCCACAAATAGTTACCAATTTCCACCTCCCTGGGAAGGACGCACGTCTGGGGCGTGATGACCTGAGTCGTCTCAGGAATCCTGGTTGCATACAAAGAGATACCCAATACAAACTTCCCTGAAAGGAGGCACAGCGTCAAGTGTGTAATGACTTGAGTCACACCAGACAATTCCGATCACCCACAAAGTTATAAATTTCTGTTTCCTCTTGCAATCCGCACAACGTCTGGTGCGCGATGACTTGAGTTCCACCAGACAATTCCGATCGCACATGCAAAGTTGTCAATGCTATACCTCTTGGAATGAGGCACAACGTCTGGTGCATGATGACTTGAGTAGCACCAGACAATTCCGTTCACACACGAAAAGTTAACAATGCAGTTCCTCGCTGGAATGAGGGACAACGTCTGGTGCACAATGACTGACTTGAGCCACACCAGGCAAATCCGGTCACACACAAAAAGTTACCAATGCAGTGCCTCCCTGGAATGAGGAACAACGTCTGGTGCACGATGACATGAATCGCACCAGACACTTCTGAACACATGAATAGTTCCAGTCCTATACTTCCCTGGAATGAGGCACAATGACTGGTGCTTAATGACTTGAGCCACACCAGACAAATCCGATCAGACACACAGAAACACAAATTCAGTGGTGCAGCATGAGTTAGAATGTGGCACTGCTCTGGCTATGCCTCTGGGTATGCCCTCTCCCCCGAAGGTCACAAACAGTGAATCAGACACCGCACAAAATGAGCATGCAGCTGGGTTTCACAGAAGAGAAAGGTGGCACGGTCGACAAAAGTGGGATACGTGGGGTCCCGCAACCGGTGAAGCTGCTCACTACCAACCAGATGCTTATGGGGTTGTGGCCCCACGATGAAGTCCCACACTCTTTGAATGCGGGCAGTACTTTGGAGGCTCTACACCATGCACCATGCACATCCTGTCTCTAAGTGCAATACTTGTTTCCCCGCTCACACCACTGCTACCAAGTGGAATGCAGCAGACGATGTTGGCACTTAGGAGAACACCACTCTCCAGAACACACAGGTAGAAGGTGTAGGTCCGTCTCAGGAGGTCTTTGATGACTCTGAGACCTCCAAAGAGAACAGGGGCAAGCCAACAAGTCCTTGGAGAGCACACTTCAGAGTGCCGCACAGCAGCAAGGATTTTGCCCAGGCCAGCCATGATGCAGGCAGGATATGCGGTCCGTTCCAAGGGCAGTAAATAGTCATGTGTACAACAGATTCCTCTGGCAGTGTGCACCACATGGTCAAGGGTCTCTGGACCCACATACCTGCAAGTGTATCTCTTAAAAGTGTTACCAGTAGTCATACTTCAATGTGCTTTGAAGTTAGGGGATGTTTAGAGGGTTCCCCTTTAAATCACTTATGCCGCCCCTAAATTTCAATCCTGTCTGCCATGGGGCCATGGAATGCAGATCTTTAGCTTTAGTGGTGCCATGCTCTGAGAGGTCAAGTGTCTAAACCTCTTCCTCCAGTCTATCCAGCCAGGCAGTCAAATGGCAGAGGTGTTGTTCCAGTTGCCCAAGTTTTGTAGTTGTGGCCGAGGAACTCACTGATATCCCCCAGCCTCCAATGGAATGAAGCAGCATTAAAAGACAAACAAAACAGTTTTAGAACACAGAAATGGCCACTTTCTAGAAGTGGCATTTCTAGGGTATTATTGACAAAACCACCTTTATCATGAGGAGGGGTTTGTCATTGAGAATTCAATGATGGAAAACATCATGAGGCTGCTCCACTGCACTCCACGATGGCAGAGCAGCTCTTGTGGGCAGTGAAAACACACATAGGTATTCTTCATTCCCTGGACACATGTGCCACAGTGCACACACAAGCCACAAGTATAAGACCACCAAAAAGGTGCAAGTGCACTCATACAGGCCTGCTGTGACTGGCTCAGCATATATGTGAAAACACCATTGTGCAAGCATGCACATATTGACAGGCGCCACTTTCTAGTAGATGTAGGAAGGGGGCGTGAACTTTCACATTGTACTTACAGTGGGAAAGTGCCCCGGGTCCTTAGGCCACTCAAATAGAATCAACAAAACCTCCTAGAAAAAAGAAAAAACGTTTGGGGAACCACTACGTCAGCGGGGTCATGTCTAACAAACCTAAAGAGAAAATATCCCTGTGGGCTGATGCGATCAGACTCTCCAGCCTTAATAGTTTTGCAAATTGCTAGTAAGGTGTGAAAATACCGAAGACTTGTGATGCCCACAAATTTCCACTTAACCAGCTGCAAAAACAAACAAAGCTCCATCCCCTGATGCTGTTTTGTTTCTCAACAGAGAAAATCTTTAGGCGTTTTTGTGCTGCTGAGAGTAGTCTTGTTGTTTCCGGGCTGTACACCTTCAGTTAAGCCGCCCTTTCGATAGAGGAGCCCGAGGACGGTCTCAGATCAACAACGCAGATATGTGTGTTCCTTTCCAGAACCCTGCTGTGTCAATTGCTATGCAGACTCCAGCTATCCGGCTGCCATGTCTCCTGTGCACCATCCCATTAGGCTATGTATTGTTCCTAGTGAATGGAGTTTTTCCCTCTCTCTGTACTTTCACTCTGGTGAGCCCTAAGGAGAGCTGACTTTAATGTGTTGTTCTGGGAGTGCCAGCATGGTCGATCTCACACAAAAGTTGGGAACACAGCGTCTCAAAATAAACCAGCCACAAAGTTTTAAGCACATATTCCTCAGCAATACGACTCAACATTTGCAACCAGAAACATAGTGCAGCAGGTGCAGTGGCACTGGTGCCTAATTTTCTCAAGGGCCCTGTGCACCACAATTATAGCTGTAGGTTAGTAACTAATGTTGGGGTGGGGCATTTTCTTGCTTGATGGCACTGTTGTTGTGCCACTCTTCACAATCAGATACTTATTCAGTGTAATTGCTCTAGTCACAAAGGTACATTTCGTCGTAAGCATACATTTAAGGCCGAATGAACCTGTTCTGCTCTTTTCAGTAACCCTTTTATGTGTGCAGAGATATCCACCACGAGTGTGGAGCACTCTGCACACTGAAATCCCATACAAAGGATGGATACATGGGTGATGCTAGGCATGGCTACCCTTGGAGGTTTGTACGTGTGCACACATTCACAAACCCATCTCATTCCCATTTCCATCTTGGGAGGGGTTGGGATTTTACTCCAGCCAAAGGCTGGCATCAGTTACTTTCCAGGCTGGAAAAAGTTATGGATCACCTCCAGATTTAATGGGGATGTAGTGGAGGGACTTTCTCAATGGGGACGAATATTTTCCACAGGGAATTCTAACCCCCTCCTTCTGGAGTTCTCTGCTGTGGATACAGCCGCACAGTGGGAACAGGAGGCAGATGGGAATAGCATATGATCTTGCCAGAAGTTCGACTGGAAACCTATGTCTGGCGTGGCTTTCCTGACAGACACTTGGGAATGTTTGTGAATTTCAGTAAATCTGAGGATTACGTTCCTGTAGGCAGTGATCTTTGTCTGCAATTGGCTTTATTTTTTAATCCGGCTCCTGGTCTTTTCTTACAGCGTCAGAGTAAACAACAATCCCACTATAAAAACCGCCCAACACCTTCAGGGCTGTTTGTTTAATCGCTGTAGTAATATCCTGCCTAAAACTTCAACGTTATGCATTATGGACAATGAAAACACACCGCTGGTCTGGGAGGAATCTTCCTTGAGTGTTGGAATTGTGAGGAAACCTAAAACAGTCAGGATGTGAGCTGCCCAGCACACATTGTTCTGTAGGATGGCAACTGAATTATGATGCAATGGCTATGTGTACTTTCAGGAGTTCATTACAGGGACAGGTTTTATTTACACAAATGCTTTGTCATAAAATTTGTCAGCCTTAACCCCTTCGCTGCCAGGCCTTTTCCCCTTCAGTTGCCAGGCTTTTTTTGGCTATTTGGGACAGTTCGCGCTTAGGCCCTCATAACTTTTTGTCCACGTAAGCTACCCATGCCAAAGTTGCGTCCTTGTTTTCCAACATCCTAGGGATTCTAGAGGTACCCAGACATTGTGGGTCCCCATAAAGGAGAACAAGAAATTAGCCAAAATACAGCGAAAATGTTGTTTTTTAAAAAGAGATGGGGATAAAGGGTTGCAGAAGAAGGATCGTGTTTTTTCCCCTGAAAATGCCATCAAAAAGGTGTTTGCAGTGCTTAAATCACCATCTCCCCAGCTTTCATGAACAGGCTGACTTGAATCATAAAACCCAATTTTTCAACATAATTTTGGCAGTTTACTGGGACAAACCCCATTTTTACTATTTTTTGTGCTTTCAGCCTCCTTTCACTTAGTGACAGAAATGGGTATGAAACCAGTGCTGGATCCCAAAAACCTAACATTTCTGAAAAGTAGACAAAATTCTGAATTCAGCAAGGGGTAATTTTTGAAGATCCTACAAGTGTTTCCTACAGAAACATAACAGCCAAAATAAAAAAATATTGGAATTGAGGTGAAAAAAACAGCAATTTTCCTGCCCGTTTTACTCTGTAACTTTTTCCTGCATTGTCAGATTTTTTAAGACAATATACCATTACGTCTGCTGGACTCCTCTGGTTGCGGGGATATATAGGGCTTGTAGGTTCATCAAGAACCCTAGGAACCAAGAGCCAATAAATGAGTTGCACCTTGCAATGGGTTTTCATTCTATACTGGGTATACAGCAATTCATTTGCTGAAATATAAAAAGTGAAAAATAGGTATCAAGAAAACCTTTGTATTTCTAAAATGGGCACAAGATAAGGTGATGAGAAGCAGTGGTTATTTGCACATCTCTGAATTACAGGGTGCCCATGCTAGCATGTGAATTACACGGCATTTCTCAAATAGACGTCTTTTTTACACACTGTCTTACATTTGGAAGGATAAAATGTAGAGAAAGACAAGGTGCAATGACACTTGTATTGCTCTTCTGTGTTCCGCCAAGTCTGCTAATAATAATGGTACCTCACTTTTGTGGCTAGGCCTAGTGCCCGCAACAGGAAATGCCCCAAAACACAACGTGGACACATCACATTTTCCCAAAGAAAACAGAGGTGTTTTTTGCAAAGTGCCTAGCTGTGGATTTTGGTCTCTAGCTCAGCCGGCTCCTAGGGAAACTTACCAAACCTGGACATTTATGAAAACTAGACACCTGGGGGAACCCATGATGGGGTGACTTGTGGGGCTCTCACCAAGTTCTGTTACCCAGAATCCTTTGCAAATCTCAAAATTTAGCAAAAAAAAAACCCTTTTCCTCTCATTTCGGTGAGAGAAAGTTCTAGAATCTGAGAGGAGCCACAAATCTTCTTCCACCCAGCGTTCCCCCAAGTCTACTGATAAAAATGGTACCTCACTTGTGTGGTTAGGCCTAGGGCTTGCAACAGGAAATGCCCCCAAAACACAATGTGGACACATCACATTTTCACAAAGAAAACAGAGGTTGTTTTTGCAAAGTGCCTAGCTGTGGATTTTGGCCTCTAGCTCAGCCGGCACCTAGGGAAACCTAGCAAACCTGCACATTTTTGAAAACTAAACACCCAGGGCAATCCAAGATGCGGTGACTTGTGGGGCTCTGACCAGGTCCTGTTACCCAGAATCCTTTGCAAATCTAAAAAAATAGCAAAAAAAAACCCTTTTTCCTCTCATTTCGGTGACAGAAAGTTCTGGAATCTGAGAGTAGCCACAAATTCCCTTCCACCCAGCATTCCCCCCAGTCTCCTGATAAAAATGGTACCTCACTTGTGTGGTTAGGTCTAGGGCTCGCGAAAGGAAATGCCCCAAAAAACTACCTGGACACATCAAAATTATCAAATACAAAACTACCTGTTTTTTGGGGGTTGGGGGGGTACCTAAGTTTTTGGTCCTGGGCTCAGCAGCTATCTTGGTAAACCTACCAAACCTGGATATTTCTGAAAAATAGGCATCCGAGGGAGTCCAGGGAGGTATGACTTGCGTGGATACTCCAATTATTTCTTACCCAAAATCCTCAGAAAACCTCACATTTAGCTAAAAAATCACTTTTCTCCCACATTTTTGTGTGGAATCACCGCATCGAGACACATTTCCTACCACCCAACGTTCCCCTCAGTCTCCCAGTAAAAATGATACCTCACTTGTGTAGGTGGGCCAAGTGCCTGTGACAGAGAAGAGCCAAAAATATGTTGAAATTGAGGGGGAACTAAAGCGGGTCCAAAAGGGCAATTGGGTTGGTAGAAATTTTGTGGATTCATGCAGATTCCGGAAGGTTCCATCACAAAAATGTGGGAAAAATGTGTGATTTCCAGAAAAGTTGGAGGTTTGCAGGGCATTGTGGGTAAGAAAATGGTGTGGGGTGCACGTGAAGCACACCACCCTGGAATCAACCAGATGTTTAGTTTTCAGATGTGTCTGGGTCTTGTGGATTTTTTTTCATGGCAGTGTCCCAAAGTCAAAAAAGTGCAGCCCTCACCACTCCAAGTGGGACGATTTTGAGAGTTACCAAGCTCTCACGGCCCAAATGTAAAACCAAAACCTAAAAAAATCAAATGTCTTCTTGCTTGCTGTGGGATAAAATGTTTTAGTGTGCAGGGGGGGAGCTAAAAGACTGTTACCCCCTTCAGTTGGGGCAGAACCAGGCCCATAATTGTTGGTAGCCACCACCCCACAATGTTTTTTTTTTAAATTCCATGCCATCTAGTCGATTTTTCCCCCCCAGGGTGTGGATCTGGGAAAATTGCCCCATCTGCCCACTGGTGGGCAGAACAACTTTGGCCCCATTTATTTGGGGTGGGGTTATGGCCATACCCCCACACTCTTAGTTTGAAAAATAAGTCTTCCCTGGTCTCTGGTGGGCTTTCTGCCCCCCTGGGGGCAGATGGGCATTCCAAAAATAGATATGGCCAACAGTAATGTGCCCCGATGGGGAGTGACCCTTGCCCAAGGGGCAGCCTCCCCAAAGAAAACAGACACATACACACATACCAATCCCTGGTGTCTAGTGGTTTCTGCCCCGCTTGGGGCAGATTGTCAAAGCCCAGCTCACCTGAGTCCTTGTTCAGTTCTGATGGAGGTTGAAGACAATCCGACCCCACCCTGAAACTGCTTGTTCCAGCACACTAGTTTTTAAAACAGTGCACTAAGAACAGAAGCTGAAGGGAAGGGGGGAAGTGGATAAAATAAAAAAGAGAGACAACACCGTTCTTGCGTTTCCACTGTTGAAGTGCTGCACAAATCTGCGGCCCTTTCTGACTTCTGTAGAAACTGGTGCCTAATGAAACATAAACAAAGAACAGATAAGTACAACCTATTCCTAAATGGGTTCCTGACTATCCCTTTTTTTTATTAGAAATTCTCTTCTAAAATTACCTCTTGGATCCTGGTCTCTAGTTTCCAGGTTTGGAATGTGTTACTGTTCTGGGATGTGCTTTCTATTGCTGTAAAGCTTCTAAAACATTAAACAAATACCGTTATCAGAATTACCAATATCAAACATTCATCTTAATATAACTAAAGCCTAAACTCCCAATAGCAGACTCACTTTTCCCATATTTCCAGAATCTTTTATAAAACAAATACTGTACTTTTACATCAAAATACAGCATGTAATTTGTGCAAGTCCTTGATTTACTGTTTGTCTTGCTGTTAATGGTTTCCGCTGTTCGATTCTTAAAAGTTCCATAAAGTATTCTTGTAACAAAGAGTTTGAATCACAATGTTCGTGGAAGGTATCTTGTTTCAAATTGTCTATACACGAATCCAGAAATTGTTGTCAAAGTTCTTTCAGGTAATAAAAGTTTTGCACTTACTTGTTGCTGGCAAGAGATACTGATCAGTCTAACCTTGTCTTCTTTCTCTTTTGCAGGTTGCTTGTAGGAGAGAGGCTGAGGCAAGGAGGAACCGGAAACCGGAGGAAGGAAGAGCCAGCAGCTGCACCCATTGAAGCCAATGAAAGTCTGTAGAGAGCAGGAGTGCCAGCGCCGAGGGATCTGGTCTCAGGTAAGCGGGAGATAGACGAGCACAAGCACTGGGTGAGGTTCGGGGGCTGCCTTTTATAGACAGGGCTGGGTGTGGTTCGAAGAGCTGGGTGTGGTTTGAAGGGCTGGGTGTGGTCCTCACATGCTGCACATGTTCTTGAAAGGTGTGCAGAGCTGGGTGTGGTTTGAAGAGCTGGGTGTGGTCCTCACATGCTGCACATGTTCTTGAAAGGTGTGCAGAGTTTCAGTTATTATACAAATGAGTTGAATTAACACATGGCCTAGGGAGGAGTGTTTTAAAGAAGCCTTGGTAAGAGCAAGGCCCAATGTGTAAACAAAACAGCATATTAAACAACATACACAGAAGCCTCGGGCGGGGGAAGGTGAGATAACAAGAAAGGCTTTCAATAGTAAGTTTAAAAGGGAGCTATTACAGAACCCACTAGTGCAGTGAGAGGGGACATGCTCTTTGCTGTGCACAAACCCTAACAGTTGCCCCCCTCAAAGGCCCTCCTACAGGACGGGGTTTTCCTGGATTTTTTAAATAAAACCGTCTAATCAGCTGTGGGGCATGTACATATGATGCTGGTTCCCATGAATTCTCAGATTCATCATATCCTTTCCATTCTACTAAATAAAACAGACGTCCACTAATTCTTTTTGAGTCTTTTATGCTTTTCACTTCATATTCTAGATTTCCCTTAATTGGTATGGGTGGAGGTGGTGGTTCAGGTCGGGTTTTTGGGTTGTACGGCTTAAGCAAGGACACATGGAATGTAGTATGTACTGGATATTCTTTTGGTAAATCAAATTTTACTGTTACCGGGTTTACTATGGCAGTTATACTAAAGGGTCCAATGAAACGTGGTTGCAGCTTTCGGGATCCCTCTATGTTTAGGTTCTTTGTGGAGAGCCATAACTTGTCACCAATTTTCTACATTGGGGCCTCAGATCTGTGTTTGTCTGCTTGCCTTTTCATGCTTTCCTTGTACTTTAATAGATGTTTCCTGGCTTTGTCTTGTATGTCACCTAACCTCGTTAGTCTATCCGTTACTGTAGGTAACAGGGAATCTTCTAACAAAATGGGTATAGCTCTTGGATGATACCCCTGCAAGAAATAGAATGGTGAGCAAAGTAGAGCTGAATGCTCAGTATTATTATAAACAAACTCTGCTACAGGGAGAGCTTCCAACCATTCACTAGAATAATCAGCCAATAAACAACGTAGCGTTTGAAGTAAGGTTTGGTTCAGTCGTTCAGTCTGTCCATCTGTCTCTGGGTGGAAAGCAGTGGATAATGCCACATCTATTTTCAGTTTTTCACATAATTTTTTCCAAAATCTAGAGTTGAACTGGCTCCCTCAGTCTGACACCACTTTGCTTGGCAAACCATGTAAACGCACAATTTCCCTTATAAAAATATCGGCAAATTCTGCCGCCGTGGGTAATTTCCGTAATGGTACAAAATGTGCCATTTTAGATAAAAAATCCACTATAACCAACACTGTTGTGAAAGATTTTACAGGTGGTAAACCTACAATAAAGTCTACGCTCACAGTGTGCCAAGGTTGTTTGGGTGTTGGCATTGGTATTAACAAGCCGTCAGGGGCCTTATGAGAAGATTTATGTCTTGCACAAATTGGACAGGTAGTGACAAATTGCTTAATGTCCTTTCTTATAGTGTCCCACCAAAAGTGTTTTTGCACATTTTCCAGGGTTTTTACCCAACCAGGATGACCTGCCAACGGTGAGGCGTGATGCCACATTATCACCTGTGTTTGTAATTCAGAGGTGGGCACTAACAGCATGTTGTCATGATACAATAAACCTCGTTGTATTGTGTTATGGGAATCCTTTAACCAATCCTGAGGTGCTATTTGCATGTGTGCATTATATAGATCTGTGATGAAATCCTTCTGTTGTACTGGTGCCAAAAACTTTTGGGGAGGAATAATGGGTTCTCCTATTTTATCTTGTTTCATGTCTGAGGTATGTCCGTATCTAGATAACACATCAGATTGAATTTGTTGTGCACCTGGTCTATAGGTTATTACAAAGTCAAATGTGCTAAAAAAAATTAACCAGCGCATCTGACGTGGTGTTAGTGCTTTAAGTGATCCAAAAAACTGTAGATTCCTATGGTCAGAAAAGATTGTAACTGGGTACTTGGCTCCCATTAAATGGTGCCTCCATTCTGAAAAGGCTACTTTGATAGCTAGTAGTTCCCTTTCAGCCACAGTGTAATTTTGTTCAGCTGGTAATAACTTTTTGGAATAGAAGGCTATAGGATGTAACTGGCCATCTACTGCATCTCGTTGAGAGAGAACTCCTCCTAAAGCTACTTGTGAAGCATCCGCTTCAACAAAAAAGGGCAAGTCAGGATCAGGATGTTTCAGAATTGGGGCTGAAGTGAATTTTTGTTTTAGGAGTTGAAAGGCGTGTGCCGCCTCATCAGTCCAAAGAAATCGTTGCCCTTTCCGCAACAAGGTAGTTATTGGGGCCGCAATGTCTGCAAAATGTGCAATAAACCTCCTATAAAAATTGGCGAAACACAGAAATTTCTGAATATCTTTTACAGAGGATGGTTCTGGCCAATCAGCAATAGCACTGATTTTCTTTACATCCATAGTTATTCCTTGAGGTGACAGGCAGTATCCTAAAAAGTCCACCTTGCTGACATTAAAAGTACACTTTTCTAACTTAGCAAAAAGATGATTTTCTTTTAACTTTGATAATACTGCACGAACATCTTGGGTATGTTCTTCTGAGTTCTTAGAGTAAATGAGGATGTCGTCTATGTATATTGTGACACAAACGTCCAGGAATTTGTGTAGGACCTCATTTATAAAGAACTGAAAGGCCGCAGGGGCATTGCATAACCCAAAAGGCATTACTGTGTACTCAAATAAACCAAATTTGTCTTGAAAGCTGTCTTCCACTCATCCCCCTCTTTTACTCAGACCAGGTGGTAAGCTCCCCGCAGATCTAGTTTAGTGTATACAGTAGAATGTCTTAACTGATCCAACAACACAGGTATTAGAGGAAGAGGATATTTATTCTTTATTGTAGCCTTATTTAGTCCTCTATAATCGATACATGCGCGCAGGGATTTATCCGGCTTCGGGATAAAAAAGAGTGGAGATGACACCGGAGATGTAGAATGACGGATGAACCCAGACTGTAGTAGGTCATCTAGGTAGGTTCTTAAGTATTTGGTTTCTTCGTCAGTCAAAGCATATACTCTGTTACTAGGTAAAGGGGCCCCTGGGATAAGATCTATACGACAGTCATAAGACCGATGTGGGGGCAGCACACTAGCCTTTACTGGATCAAAGACGTCTTTAAAGTCAGAATATTCAGGAGGGAGACTTGGTTCATCTTGTGTAAGACTAGCACAGTGTAATACTGTGCTCTGTTCTGTACCTGCTTCTTGATAGCAATTGGTTCTACAGAAAGAGGAATCCAAAGTAACAGTTCTATTCACCCAATCAATTTTTGGGTTATGAGTTGTTAACCAGGGTACCCCGAGAATCAAACCAAAATTAGGAGTATCTATCAAATCAAAGCTAATCACCTCTGTGTGCCCGTTCTGACAGACCATAACAAGTGGACTTGTTTGTTTTGTGATTAATCCAGAGGTCAATTCTGACCCATCCACTGCACATACTGCTTCTGGACAAGGCTTTAGGCACATAGGAAGTCCTAAATTTTCAGCTAACTTATTATCCACAAAATTTCCTGTCGCGCCTGAGTCCAGTAGGACAGGGAGAGAATGCCTCACTTGGGTAGTAACAATTAAAACGACCTAAATTATGAAATGTCTAGGTATGTGCGGTACCATGAAGGCTGCAGCATTAGAGGTTTGATTAAGATGTTTTCTCGAACAAGTAACCTCTCCCCTTGTCGAGCTTAATCGTTTCCCGATTCAGTTGAGGAGGTGGAGGAAACAGCACCCTTTCGTGGAGTTTTAGGCTTTACTGGACATTCTCTGGCAAAGTGACCTGCCCTGCCACAATATAAACATAATTGAAGTTTTCTCCTTCTTTCTTTTTCCTCTGATGTGAGTGGACCTCTGAGTGTCCCTATTTGCATAGGCTCAGGTTCAGGGAGTTTATTATCTGAGTCTTTCTTCTCGTGTCTAATGAAAGTTAACCGTGATTCCAGTTTGTATTTATCTCCCTTTCTTTCTCCTAGTCTATGTTCTAATTTCACAACTAAATCTACAAAGTCCGGATAGTCTTTTGGCAAATCAACGATATGAGCCAGCGCGTCTTTTAACTCGTCTCTCAAACCTTTATAAAAAAGGGAGACACGCTTTTCTTCTGGCCACTGTGTCTCGGTGAGTAAACGATTAAAACTAGTGAGATAGGTCAATAAATCCTTGTTACCTTGTTTAAGATTTAAAAGCTCATTATCACTTGCCTGCATGAAAGTGTGTTTTGCAAAAAGGCTGGTCATGGTACGTTTAAATTGATTCCAATTATGGAGGATGGGATCATCTCTCTCCACGAAAGGAATTGACCAATTGGCTGCTGTGCCACCCAAATAAGACAAGACGAATGCCACTTTCGTAGCATCAGTAGGGAATTGTTGTGGCTTACAAACGAAGTGTAATTGACATTGATTGATAAAAACATGGAATTTGTTACTATCTCCATGAAAACGTTCAGGTGCTGCTAAGGGCACAGCATTAGGAACATTAGCAGTAACCTCAACTGGGGGAGGCAAAGTTGTATGTTTTGATGGCGCCCCTGTCTCTGAGGAGGTTTTCAACAAAGGCGTAAAAGCTGTGTTCCACTGAGATCCCCTAAATTTATACCTGCTTAAATCCTGTTTTAAAGAGGTATTCTCCATCTTTAATCTCTCTATTTCCTCTTGCATATGTTGCAAGATGCCAGACACTGATTCATTATGAGCCAAGTCCTCATTTAGGGCCTGCGCCATATCCGTGACGTCAGTGCCCTCTATTACTTCCCCGGTATTCATCGTCCACCAGAACTTAAATATATATTTTTTTTTAAGGCTTGTGCTTCTGTCAAAGCCCAGCTCACCTGAGTCCTTGTTCAGTTCAGATGGAGGTTGAAGACAATCCGACCCCACCCTGAAACTGCTTGTTCCAGCACACTAGTTTTCAAAACAGTGCACTAAGAACAGAAGCTCAAGGGAAGGGGGGAAGTGGATAAAATAAAAAAGAGAGACAACACCGTTCTTGCGTTTCCACTGTTGAAGTGCTGCACAAATCTGCAGCCCTTTCTGACTTCTGTAGAAACTGGTGCCTAATGAAACATAAACAAAGAACAGATAAGTACAACCTATTCCTAAATGGGTTCCTGACTATCCCTTTTTTTTATTAGAAATTCTCTTCTAAAAGTACCTCTTGGATCCTGGTCTCTAGTTTCCAGGTTTGGAATGTGTTACTGTTCTGGGATGTGCTTTCTATTGCTGTAAAGCTTCTAAAACATTAAACAAATACCGTTATCAGAATTACCAATACCAAACATTCATCTTAATATAACCAAAGCCTAAACTCCCAATAGCAGACTCACTTTTCCCATATTTCCAGAATCTTTTATAAAACAAATACTGTACTTTTACATCAAAATACAGCATGTAATTTGTGCAAGTCCTTGATTTACTGTTTGTCTTGCTGTTAATGGTTTCCACTGTTCGATTCTTAAAAGTTCCATAAAGTATTCTTGTAACAAAGAGTTTGAATCACAATGTTCGTGGAAGGTATCTTGTTTCAAATTGTCTATACACGAATCCAGAAATTGTTGTCAAAGTTCTTTCAGGTAATAAAAGTTTTGCACTTACTTGTTGCTGGCAAGAGATACTGATCAGTCTAACCTTGTCTTCTTTCTCTTTTGCAGGTTGCTTGTAGGAGAGAGGCTGAGGCAAGGAGGAACCGGAAACCGGAGGAAGGAAGAGCCAGCAGCTGCACCCATTGAAGCCAATGAAAGTCTGTAGAGAGCAGGAGTGCCAGCGCCGAGGGATCTGGTCTCAGGTAAGCGGGAGATAGACGAGCACAAGCACTGGGTGAGGTTCGGGGGCTGCCTTTTATAGACAGGGCTGGGTGTGGTTCGAAGAGCTGGGCGTGGTTTGAAGGGCTGGTTGTGGTCCTCACATGCTGCACATGTTCTTGAAAGGTGTGCAGAGCTGGGTGTGGTTTGAAGAGCTGGGTGTGGTCCTCACATGCTGCACATGTTCTTGAAAGGTGTGCAGAGTTTCAGTTATTATACAAATGAGTTGAATTAACACATGGCCTAGGGAGGAGTGTTTTAAAGAAGCCTTGGTAAGAGCAAGGCCCAATGTGTAAACAAAACAGCATATTAAACAACATACACAGAAGCCTAGGGGGGGGGAAGGTGAGATAACAAGAAAGGCTTTCAATAGTAAGTTTAAAAGGGAGCTATTACAGAACCCACTAGTGCAGTGAGAGGGGACATGCTCTTTGCTGTGCACAAACCCTAACAGTTGCCCCCCTCAAAGGCCCTCCTACAGGACTGGGTTTTCCTGGATTTTTTAAATAAAACCGTCTAATCAGCTGTGGGGAATGTACATATGATGCTGGTTCCCATGAATTCTCAGATTCATCATATCCTTTCCATTCTACTAAATAAAACAGACGTCCACTAATTCTTTTGGAGTCTTTTATGCTTTTCACTTCATATTCTAGATTTCCCTTAATTGGTATGGGTGGAGGTGGTGGTTCAGGTCGGGTTTTTGGGTTGTACGGCTTAAGCAAGGACACATGGAATGTAGTATGTACTGGATATTCTTTTGGTAAATCTAATTTTACTGTTACCGGGTTTACTATGGCAGTTATACTAAAGGGTCCAATGAAACGTGGTTGCAGCTTTCGGGATCCCTCTATGTTTAGGTTCTTTGTGGAGAGCCATACCTTGTCACCAATTTTATACATTGGGGCCTCAGATCTGTGTTTGTCTGCTTGCCTTTTCATGCTTTCCTTGTACTTTAATAGATGTTTCCTGGCTTTGTCTTGTATGTCACCTAACCTCGTTAGTCTATCCGTTACTGTAGGTAACAGGGAATCTTCTAACAAAATGGGTATAGCTCTTGGATGATACCCCTGCAAGAAATAGAATGGTGAGCAAAGTAGAGCTGAATGCTCAGTATTATTATAAACAAACTCCGCTACAGGGAGATCTTCCAACCATTCACTAGAATAATCAGCCAATAAACAACGTAGCGTTTGAAGTAAGGTTTGGTTCAGTCGTTCAGTCTGTCCATCTGTCTCTGGGTGGAAAGCAGTGGATAATGCCACATCTATTTTCAGTTTTTCACATAATTTTTTCCAAAATCTAGAGTTGAACTGGCTCCCTCAGTCTGACACCACTTTGCTTGGCAAACCATGTAAACGCACAATTTCCCTTATAAAAATATCGGCAAATTCTGCCGCCGTGGGTAATTTCCGTAATGGTACAAAATGTGCCATTTTAGATAAAAAATCCACTATAACCAACACTGTTGTGAAAGATTTTACAGGTGGTAAACCTACAATAAAGTCTACGCTCACAGTGTGCCAAGGTTGTTTGGGTGTTGGCATTGGTATTAACAAGCCGTCAGGGGCCTTATGAGAAGATTTATGTCTTGCACAAATTGGACAGGTAGTGACAAATTGCTTAATGTCCTTTCTTATAGTGTCCCACCAAAAGTGTTTTTGCACATTTTCCAGGGTTTTTACCCAACCAGGATGACCTGCCAACGGTGAGGCGTGATGCCACATTATCACCTGTGTTTGTAATTCAGAGGTGGGCACTAACAGCATGTTGTCATGATACAATAAACCTCGTTGTATTGTGTTATGGGAATCCTTTAACCAATCCTGAGGTGCTATTTGCATGTGTGCATTATATAGATCTGTGATGAAATCCTTCTGTTGTACTGGTGCCAAAAACTTTTGGGGAGGAATAATGGGTTCTCCTATTTTATCTTGTTTCATGTCTGAGGTATGTCCGTATCTAGATAACACATCAGATTGAATTTGTTGTGCACCTGGTCTATAGGTTATTACAAAGTCAAATGTGCTAAAAAAAATTAACCAGCGCATCTGACGTGGTGTTAGTGCTTTAAGTGATCCAAAAAACTGTAGATTCCTATGGTCAGAAAAGATTGTAACTGGGTACTTGGCTCCCATTAAATGGTGCCTCCATTCTGAAAAGGCTACTTTGATAGCTAGTAGTTCCCTTTCAGCCACAGTGTAATTTTGTTCAGCTGGTAATAACTTTTTGGAATAGAAGGCTATAGGATGTAACTGGCCATCTACTGCATCTCGTTGAGAGAGAACTCCTCCTAAAGCTACTTGTGAAGCATCCGCTTCAACAAAAAAGGGCAAGTCAGGATCAGGATGTTTCAGAATTGGGGCTGAAGTGAATTTTTGTTTTAGGAGTTGAAAGGCGTGTGCCGCCTCATCAGTCCAAAGAAATCGTTGCCCTTTCCGCAACAAGGTAGTTATTGGGGCCGCAATGTCTGCAAAATGTGCAATAAACCTCCTATAAAAATTGGCGAAACCCAGAAATTTCTGAATATCTTTTACAGAGGATGGTTCTGGCCAATCAGCAATAGCACTGATTTTCTTTACATCCATAGTTATTCCTTGAGGGGACAGGCAGTATCCTAAAAAGTCCACCTTGCTGACATTAAAAGTACACTTTTCTAACTTAGCAAAAAGATGATTTTCTTTTAACTTTGATAATACTGCACAAACATGTTGGGTATGTTCTTCGGAGTTCTTAGAGTAAATGAGGATGTCGTCTATGTATACTGTGACACAAACGTCCAGGAATTCGTGTAGGACCTCATTTATAAAGAACTGAAAGGCCGCAGGGGCATTACATAACCCAAAAGGCATTACTGTGTACTCAAATAAACCAAACTTTGTCTTGAAAGCTGTCTTCCACTCATACCCCTCTTTTACTCAGACCAGGTGGTAAGCTCCCCGCAGATCTAGTTTAGTGTATACAGTAGAATGTCTTAACTGATCCAACAACACAGGTATTAGAGGAAGAGGATATTTATTCTTTATTGTAGCCTTATTTAGTCCTCTATAATCGATACACGCGCGCAGGGATTTATCCGGCTTCGGGATAAAAAAGAGTGGAGATGACACCGGAGATGTAGAATGACGGATGAACCCAGACTGTAGTAGGTCATCTAGGTAGGTTCTTAAGTATTTGGTTTCTTTGTCAGTCAAAGCATATACTCTGTTACTAGGTAAAGGGGCCCCTGGGATAAGATCTATACGACAGTCATAAGACCGATGTGGGGGCAGCACACTAGCCTTTACTGGATCAAAGACGTCTTTAAAGTCAGAATATTCAGGAGGGAGACTTGGTTCATCTTGTGTAAGACTAGCACAGTGTAATACTGTGCTCTGTTCTGTACCTGCTTCTTGATAGCAATTGGTTCTACAGAAAGAGGAATCCAAAGTAACAGTTCTATTCACCCAATCAATTTTTGGGTTATGAGTTGTTAACCAGGGTACCCCGAGAATCAAACCAAAATTAGGAGTATCTATCAAATCAAAGCTAATCACCTCTGTGTGCCCGTTCTGACAGACCATAACAAGTGGACTTGTTTGTTTTGTGATTAATCCAGAGGTCAATTCTGACCCATCCACTGCACATACTGCTTCTGGACAAGGATTTAGGCACATAGGAAGTCCTAAATTTTCAGCTAACTTATTATCCACAAAATTTCCTGTCGCGCCTGAGTCCAGTAGGACAGGGAGAGAATGCCTCACTTGGGTAGTAACAATTAAAACGACCTGAATTATGAAATGTCTAGGTATGTGCGGTACCATGAAGGCTGCAGCATTAGAGGTTTGATTAAGATGTTTTCTCGAACAAGTAACCTCTCCCCTTGTCGAGCTTAATCGTTTCCCGATTCAGTTGAGGAGGTGGAGGCAACAGCACCCTTTCGTGGAGTTTTAGGCTTTACTGGACATTCTCTGGCAAAGTGACCTGCCCTGCCACAATATAAACATAATTGAAGTTTTCTCCTTCTTTCTTTTTCCTCTGATGTGAGTGGACCTCTGAGTGTCCCTATTTGCATAGGCTCAGGTTCAGGGAGTTTATTATCTGAGTCTTTCTTCTCGTGTCTAATAAAAGTTAACCGTGATTCCAGTTTGTATTTATCTCCCTTTCTTTCTCCTAGTCTATGTTCTAATTTCACAACTAAATCTACAAAGTCCGGATAGTCTTTTGGCAAATCAACGATATGAGCCAGCGCGTCTTTTAACTCGTCTCTCAAACCTTTATAAAAAAGGGAGACACGCTTTTCTTCTGGCCACTGTGTCTCGGTGAGTAAACGATTAAAACTAGTGAGATAGGTCAATAAATCCTTGTTACCTTGTTTAAGATTTAAAAGCTCATTATCACTTGCCTGCATGAAAGTGTGTTTTGCAAAAAAGCTGGTCATGGTACGTTTAAATTGATTCCAATTATGGAGGATGGGATCATCTCTCTCCACGAAAGGAATTGACCAATTGGCTGCTGTGCCACCCAAATAAGACAAGACGAATGCCACTTTCGTAGCATCAGTAGGGAATTGTTGTGGCTTACAAACGAAGTGTAATTGACATTGATTGATAAAAACATGGAATTTGTTACTATCTCCATGAAAACGTTTAGGTGCTTCTAAGGGCACAGCATTAGGAACATTAACAGTAACCTCAACTGGGGGAGGCAAAGTTGTATGTTTTGATGGCGCCCCTGTCTCTGAGGAGGTTTTCAACAAAGGTGTAAAAGCTGTGTTCCACTGAGATCCCCTAAATTTATACCTGCTTAAATCCTGTTTTAAAGAGGTATTCTCCATCTTTAATCTCTCTATTTCCTCTTGCATATGTTGCAAGATGCCAGACACTGATTCATTATGAGCCAAGTCCTCATTTAGGGCCTGCGCCATATCCGTGACGTCAGTGCCCTCTATTACTTCCCCGGTATTCATCGTCCACCAGAACTGAAATATATATATTTTTTTAAGGCTTGTGCTTCTGTCAAAGCCCAGCTCACCTGAGTCCTTGTTCAGTTCAGATGGAGGTTGAAGACAATCCGACCCCACCCTGAAACTGCTTGTTCCAGCACACTAGTTTTTAAAACAGTGCACTAAGAACAGAAGCTCAAGGGAAGGGGGGAAGTGGATAAAATAAAAAAGAGAGACAACACCGTTCTTGCGTTTCCACTGTTGAAGTGCTGCACAAATCTACGGCCCTTTCTGACTTCTGTAGAAACTGGTGCCTAATGAAACATAAACAAAGAACAGATAAGTACAACCTATTCCTAAATGGGTTCCTGACTATCCCTTTTTTTTATTAGAAATTCTCTTCTAAAAGTACCTCTTGGATCCTGGTCTCTAGTTTCCAGGTTTGGAATGTGTTACTGTTCTGGGATGTGCTTTCTATTGCTGTAAAGCTTCTAAAACATTAAACAAATACCGTTATCAGAATTACCAATATCAAACATTCATCTTAATATAACCAAAGCCTAAACTCCCAATAGCAGACTCACTTTTCCCATATTTCCAGAATCTTTTATAAAACAAATACTGTACTTTTACATCAAAATACAGCATGTAATTTGTGCAAGTCCTTGATTTACTGTTTGTCTTGCTGTTAATGGTTTCCACTGTTCGATTCTTAAAAGTTCCATAAAGTATTCTTGTAACAAAGAGTTTGAATCACAATGTTCGTGGAAGGTATCTTGTTTCAAATTGTCTATACACGAATCCAGAAATTGTTGTCAAAGTTCTTTCAGGTAATAAAAGTTTTGCACTTACTTGTTGCTGGCAAGAGATACTGATCAGTCTAACCTTGTTTTCTTTCTCTTTTGCAGGTTGCTTGTAGGAGAGAGGCTGAGGCAAGGAGGAACCGGAAACCGGAGGAAGGAAGAGCCAGCAGCTGCACCCATTGAAGCCAATGAAAGTCTGTAGAGAGCAGGAGTGCCAGCGCCGAGGGATCTGGTCTCAGGTAAGCGGGAGATAGACGAGCACAAGCACTGGGTGAGGTTCGGGGGCTGCCTTTTATAGACAGGGCTGGGTGTGGTTCGAAGAGCTGGGTGTGGTTTGAAGGGCTGGGTGTGGTCCTCACATGCTGCACATGTTCTTGAAAGGTGTGCAGAGCTGGGTGTGGTTTGAAGAGCTGGGTGTGGTCCTCACATGCTGCACATGTTCTTGAAAGGTGTGCAGAGTTTCAGTTATTATACAAATGAGTTGAATTAACACATGGCCTAGGGAGGAGTGTTTTAAAGAAGCCTTGGTAAGAGCAAGGCCCAATGTGTAAACAAAACAGCATATTAAACAACATACACAGAAGCCTAGGGGGGGGGGAAGGTGAGATAACAAGAAAGGCTTTCAATAGTAAGTTTAAAAGGGAGCTATTACAGAACCTACTAGTGCAGTGAGAGGGGACATGCTCTTTGCTGTGCACAAACCCTAACACAGATTGGCCTAACAAAAATAAGCTGATCTGCCCCCAAGGGGGGCAGAAATGGCCTAAATACCATGTGCCCCCAGAGGAGTGACCCTTGCCTAGGGGGTCGCTCCCCATACATAAAAACATAAAGTAAATACAAATATATATATATTTCCCTGGTGTCTATGGTGTCTAGCGTTTTCTGCCCCCCCCGGAGGCAGATCGGCCTAGTTATATTAGGCCGATCTGGCCATTGTGGCTGATCTGTTCGACAAATGGAGGTTTGGTCACCAATCTGGAAGTTTACTCAGTGGTCTCAGCACTGTGCCTTTCAGTGTGGGCTCGGTCTGCAAAGCACAGGGCAGGGTTGCCTTGGGGCACATAATGTTCATAGTGGCACAGAGCCAAGCTAGGCACTCTGATCCACAAATAGTTACTAATTTCACACCTCCCTGGGAAGGAGGCACAACGTCTGGGACGTGATGACCTGAGTCGTCCCAGGAACCCTGCTTGCATATAAAGAGTTACCCAATACAAACTTCCCTGGAAGGAGGCACAGCGTCAAGTGTGTGATGACTTGAGTCACACCACACAATTCCGATCACCCACAAAGTTTTTAATTTCTGTTTCCTCTTGCAATCCGCACAGCGTCTGGTGCGCGATCACTCAAGTTGCACCAGACAATTCCGATCGCACATGCAAAGTTGTCAATGGTATACCTCTTGGAATGAGGCACAACGTCTGGTGCATGATGACTTGATCACACACGAAAAGTTAACAATGCAGTTCCTCGCTGGAACAAGGGACAACGTCTGGTGCACAATGACTTGAGCCACACCAGACAAATCCGGTCACACTCAAAAAGTTACCAATGCAGTGCATCCCTGGAAGTAGGAACAATGTCTGGTGCACGATGACATGAATCGCACCAGACACTGCTGAACACATGAATAGTTCCAGTCCTATACTTCCCTGGAATGAGGCACAATGACTGGTGCATAATGACTTGAGCCACACCATACAAATCCGGTCAGACACACAGCGACCCAAATTCAGTGGTGCAGCACGAGGTAGAAGGTGGCACTGCTCTGGGTATGCCCTCTCCTCCGAAGGTCACAAACAGTGAATCAGACACCGCACAAAATGAGCATGCAGCTGGGTTTCACAGAAGAGAAAGGTGGCACAGTCGATAAAAGTGGGATACGTGGGGTCCCGCAACCGGTGAATCTGCTCACTACCAACCAGACGCTTATGGTGTCATGGCCCCATGATGAAGGCCTACACTCCTTAAATGCGGGCAGTACTTTGGAGGCTCTGAACCATGCACCATGCACATCCTGTGTACAATACTTGTTTCCCCGCTGACACCGCCGCTACCAAGTGGAATGCGGCAGACGATGTTGGCACTTAGGAGAACACCACTCTCCAGAAGACACAGGTAGAAGGTGTAGGTCCATCTCAGGAGGTCTTTGATGACTCTGAGACCTTCAAAGAGAACAGGGGCAAGCCAACAAGCCCTTGGAGAGCACATTTCAGAGTGCCGCACAGCAGCAAGCATTTTGCCCAGGCCAGCCATGATGCAGGAAGGATAGGCGGTCCGTTCCAAGGGCAGTAAATAGTCATGTGTACAACAGATTCCTCTGGCAGTGTGCACCACATGGTCAAGGGTCTCCGGTCCCACATCTTTGCAAGTGTATCTCTTAAAAGTGTTACCAGTAGTCATACTTCAATGTGCTTTAAAGTTGGGGGATGTTTAGAGGGTTCCCCTTTAAATCACTGATGCCGCCCCTAAATTTCAGTAATGTCTGCCATGGTGCCATGGAATGCAGATCTTTATCTTTAGTGGTGCCATGATCTGGCTCTGAGAGGTCAAGTGTCTAAACCTCTCTCTCCAGTCTATCCAGCCAGGCAGTCAAACGGCAGAGGTGTTGTTTCGTTGCCCAAGTTTTGTAGTTGTGGCCGAGGAATTCACTGATATCCCCCAGCCTCCAATGGAATGAAGCAGCATTAAAAGACACACAGTAAACAGTTTTAGAACACAGAAATGGCCACTTTCTACAAGTGGCATTTCTAGGGTATTATTGACAAAACCACCTTTATCATGAGAAGGGGTTTGTCTTTGAGAATTCAATGATGGAAAACATCATGAGGCTACTCCACGATTGCGGTTAGGATTCATTGCAACCCTTCTCCTATGTTAAACTATGGCAGAACAGCTCTCGTGGGCAGTGAAAACACATAGGTACTCTTCATTCCCTGGAAACATGTGCCACGGTGCACACACAAGCCACAAGTATAAGAGCACCAAAAAGGTGCAAGTGCACTCATACAGGCCTGCTGTGACTGCCTCAGCATATATGTGAAAACACCATTGTGCAAGTGTGCACACACTGGCAAGTTGTGCCAGGCTCAGTATATATATGAAAACACCTTTGTGAAAGCTTGCACATATTGACAGGTGCCACTTTCTAGTAGATGTAGGAAGGGCGCGTGAACTTTCACATTGTACTTACAGTGGGAAAGTGCCCCGGGCCCTTAGACCACTCAAAGAGAATCAACAAAACCTCCTAGAAAAAAAGCAAAAACGTTTGGGGAACCACTATGTCAGCTGTCAGGTCTAACAAACCTAAAGAGAAAATAGCCCTGTGGGCTGATGCAATCAGACTCTCCAGCCTTAATAGTTTTGCAAATTGCTAGTAAGGTGTGAAAATACAGAAGCCTTGTGATGCCAACAAATTTCCACTTAACCAGCTGCAAAAACCAACAAAGCTCCATCCCCTGATGCATGTTTTGTTTCTCAACAGAGACAATCTTTAGGCGTTTTTCTGCTGCTGAGAGTAGTCTTGTTGTTTCCGGGCTGTGCACCTTCAGTTAAGCCGCCCTTTTGATAGAGGAGCCCGAGGACAGTCTCAAATCAACAACGCAGATATGTATGTTCCTTTCCAGAACCCTGCTGTGTCAATTGCTATGCAGACTCCAGCAATCCGGCTGCCATGTCTCCTGTGCACCATCCCATTAGGCTATTTATTGTTCCTAGTGAATGGAGTTTTTCCCTCTCTCTGTACTTTCACTCTGCTGAGCCCTAAGGAGAGCTGACTTTAATGTGTTGTTCTGGGAGTGCCAGCATGGTCGATCTCACACAAACGTTGGGAACACAGCGTCTCAAAATAAACCAGCCACAAAGTTTTAAACACATATTCCTCAGCAATACGACACAACATTTGAAACCAGAAACATAGTGCAGCAGGTGCAGTGGCACCGATGCCTAATTTTCTCAATGGCCCTGTGCACAACAATTATAGCTGTAGGTTAGTGAATAATGTATGGGCGGGGCATTGTCTTGCTTGATGGCACTGTTGTTGTGCCACTCTTCACAATCAGATACTTATTCAGTGTAATTGCTCTAGTCACAAAGGTACATTTCGTCGTAAGCGTACATTTAAGGCCGAATTTACCTGTTCTATTCTTTTCAGTAACCCTTTTATGTGTGCAGAGATATCCACCACGAGTGTGGAGCACTCTGCACACTTAAATCCCATACAAAGGATGGGAAAATGGGTGATGCTAGGCATGGCTACCCTTGGAGGTTTGTACGTGTACAGACATTCACAAACCCATCTCATTCCCATTTCCATCTTGGAAGGGGTTGAGATTTTACTCCAGCCAAAGGCTGGCATCAGTTACTTCCCAGGCTGGAAAAAGTTATGGATCACCTCCAGATTTCATGGGGATGTAGTGGAGTGACTTTCTCTGTCGGGACGAATATTTTCCACAGGGAATTCGAATCCCCTTCCTGGAGTTCTCTGCTGTGGATACAGCCGCACAGTGGGAACAGGAGGCAGATGGGAATAGCACATGATCTTGCCAGAAGTTCGACTGGAAACCTATGTCTGGCGTGGCTTTCCTGACAGACACTTGGGAATGTTTGTGAATTTCAGAAATTCTGAGGATTACCTTGTGTAGTCAGTGATCTTTGTCTGCAATTGTCTGGCTTTATTTTTTAATCCGGCTCCTGGTCTTTTCTTACAGCGTCAGAGTAAACAACAATCCCACTATAAAGACCGCCCAACACCTTCAGGGCTGTTTGTTTAATCGCTGTAGACATATCCTGCCTAAAACTTCAACGTTATGCATTATGGACAGTGAAAACATACCGTAGGTCTGGGAGGAATCTTCCTTGAGTGTTGGAATTGTGAGGAAACCTAAAACAGTCAGGATGTGAACTGCCCAGCACACATTGTTCTGTAGGATGGCAACTGAAATATGATGCAATGGCTATGTGTACTTTCAGAAGGAGTTCATTACAGGGGTAGGTTTTATTTACACAAATGCTTTGTCATAAAATTTGTCAGCCTTAACCCCTTCGCTGCCGGGCCTTTTCCCCTTCAGTTGCCAGGCTTTTTTTGGCTATTTGGGACAGTTCGCGCTTAGGCCCTCATAACTTTTTGTCTACGTAAGCTACCCATGCCAAATTTGCGTCCTTGTTTTCCAACATCCTAGGGATTCTAGAGGTACCCAGACATTGTGGGTCCCCCTGAAGGAGAACAAGAAATTAGCCAAAATACAGCAAAAATGTTGTTTTTTAAAAAGAGATGGGGATAAAGGGCTGCAGAAGAAGGATCGTGTTTTTTCCCCTGAAAATGCCATCAAAAAGGTGTTTGCAGTGCTAAAATCACCATCTCCCCAGCTTTCATGAACAGGCTGACTTGAATCATAAAACCCCATTTTTCAACATAATTTTGGCAGTTTCCTGGGACAAACCCCATTTTTACTATTTTTTGTGCTTTCAGCCTCCTTTCACTTAGTGACAGAAATGGGTATGAAACCAGTGCTGGATCCCAAAAACCTAACATTTCTGAAAAGTAGACAAAATTCTGATTTCAGCAAGGGGTAATTTGTGAAGATCCTACAAGTGTTTCCTACAGAAAAATAACAGGCAAAATAAAAAAATATTGGAATTGAGGTGAAAAAAACAGCCATTTTCCCGCACGTTTTACTCTGTAAATTTTTCCTGCAATGTCAGATTTTTTAAGACAATATACCATTACGTCTGCTGGACTCCTCTGGTTGCGGGGATATATAGGGCTTGTAGGTTCATCAAGAACCCTAGGAACCAAGAGCCAATAAATGAGTTGCACCTTGCAATGGGGTTTCATTCTATACTGGGTATACAGCAATTCATTTGCTGAAATATAAAAAGTGAAAAATAGGTATCAAGAAAACCTTTGTATTTCTAAAATGGGCACAAGATAAGGTGATGAGAAGCAGTGGTTATTTGCACATCTCTGAATTACAGGGTGCCCATGCTAGCATGTGAATTACACGGCATTTCTCAAATAGACGTCTTTTTTACACACTGTCTTACATTTGGAAGGATAAAATGTAGAGAAAGACAAGGGGCAATAACACTTGTATTGCTCTTCTGTGTTCTGCCAAGTCTGCTAATAAAAATTGTACCTCACTTGTGTGGGTAGGCCTAGTGCCCGCAACAGGAAATGCCCCAAAACACAACGTGGACACATCACATTTTCCCAAAGAAAACAGAGGTGTTTTTTGCAAAGTGCCTAGCTGTGGATTTTGGTCTCTAGCTCAGCCGGCTCCTAGGGAAACTTACCAAACCTGGGCATTTATGAAAACTAGACACCTGGGGGAACCCATGATGGAGTGACTTGTGGGGCTCTCACCAAGTTCTGTTACCCAGAATCCTTTGCAAATCTCAAAATTTAGCAAAAAAAAAAACCTTTTCATCTCATTTCGGTGAGAGAAAGTTCTAGAATCTGAGAGGAGCCACAAATCTTCTTCCACCCAGCGTTCCCCCAAGTCTACTGATAAAAATGGTACCTCACTTGTGTGGTTAGGACTAGGGCTTGCAACAGGAAATGCCCCCAAAACACAATGTGGACACATCACATTTTCCCAAAGAAAACAGAGGTTGTTTTTGCAAAGTGCCTAGCTGTGGATTTTGGCCTCTAGCTCAGCCGGCACCTAGGGAAACCTAGCAAACCTGCACATTTTTGAAAACTAAACACCCAGGGCAATCCAAGATGCGGTGACTTGTGGGGCTCTGACCAGGTCCTGTTACCCAGTATCCTTTGCAAATCTAAAAAAATAGCACAAAAAAACCTTTTTCCTCTCATTTCGGTGACAGAAAGTTCTGGAATCTGAGAGTAGCCACAAATTCCCTTCCACCCAGCATTCCCCCCAGTGTCCTGATAAAAATGGTACCTCACTTGTGTGGTTAGGTCTAGGGCTCGCGAAAGGAAATGCCCCAAAAAACTACCTGGACACATCAAAATTATCAAATACAAAACTACCTGTTTTTTGGGGGTTGGGGGGGTACCTAAGTTTTTGGTCCTGGGCTCAGCAGCTATCTTGGTAAACCTACCAAACCTGGATATTTCTGAAAAATAGGCATCCGAGGGAGTCCAGGGAGGTATGACTTGCGTGGATACTCCAATGATTTCTTACCCCAAAATCCTCAGCAAACCTCACATTTAGCTAAAAAATCACTTTTCTCCCACATTTTTGTGTGGAATCACCGCATCGGGACACATTTCCTACCACCCAACGTTCCCCTCAGTCTCCCAGTAAAAATGATACCTCACTTGTGTAGGTGGGCCAAGTGCCTGTGACAGAGAAGAGCCAAAAATATGTTGAAATTGAGGGGGAACAAAAGCGGGTCCAAAAGGGCAATTTGAAAAAAAAACTTTTTTAGGCTGACAAGTGCAGCAGAATTTTTGTTGGTATAGATGAGACAATGTGGGGTGGTAGGAATTTTGTGGATTCATGCAGATTCCGGAAGGTTCCATCACAAAAATGTGGGAAAAATGTGTGATTTCCAGCAAAGTTGGAGGTTTGCAGGGCATTGTGGGTAAGAAAATGGTGTAGGGTGCACGTGAAGCACAGCACCCTGGAATCAACCAGATGTTTAGTTTTCAGATGTGTCTGGGTCTTGTGGATTTTTTTTCATGGCAGTGTCCCAAAGTCAAAAAAGTGCAGCCCTCACCACTCCAAGTGGGACGATTTTGAGAGTTACCAAGCTCTCACGGCCCAAATGTAAAACCAAAACCTAAAAAAATCAAATGTCTTCTTGCTTGCTGTGGGATACAATGTTTTAGTGTGCAGGGGGAGAGCTAAAAGACTGTTACCCCCTTCAGTTGGGGCAGAACCAGGCCCATAATTGTTGGTAGCCACCACCCCACAATGTTTTTTTTTAAAAATTCCATGCCATCTGGTAGATTTTTTCCCCCCAGGGTGTGGATCTGGGAAAATTGCCCCATCTGCCCACTGGTGGGCAGAACAACTTTGGCCCCATTTATTTGGGGTGGGGTTATGGCCATACCCCCACCCTCTTAGTTTGACAAATAAATCTTCCCTGGTCTCTGGTGGGCTTTCTGCCCCCCTGGGGGCAGATGGGCATTCCAAAAATAGATATGGCCAACAGTAATGTGCCCCGATGGGGAGTGACCCTTGCCCAAGGGGCAGCCCCCCCAAAGAAAACACACACATACACACATACCAATCCCTGGTGTCTAGTGGTTTCTGCCCCGCTTGGGGCAGATTGGCCTAACAACAATAGGCTGATCTGCCCCCAAGGGGGGCAGAAATGGCCTAAATACCATGTGCCCCCAGAGGAGTGACCCTTGCCTAGGGGGTCGCTCCCCATACATAACAACATAAAGTAAATAAAAATATCTATATATTTCCCTGGTGTCTATGGTGCCTAACGTTTTCTGCCCCCCCCTGGAGGCAGAACGGCCTAGTTATATTAGGCCGATCTGGCCATTGTGGCTGATCTGTTCGACAAATGGAGGTTTGGTCACCACTCTGGAAGTTTACTCAGTGGTCTCAGCACTGTGCCTTTCAGTGTGGGCTCGGTCTGCAAAGCACAGGGCAGGGTTGCCTTGGGGCACATAATGTTCATAGTGGCACACAGCCAAGCTAGGCACTCCGATCCACAAAAAGTTACCAATTTCACACCTCCCTGGGAAGGAGGCACAACGTCTGGGACGTGATGACCTGAGTTGTCCCAGGAACCCTGCTTGCATATAAAGAGTTACCCAATACAAACTTCCCTGGAAGGAGGCACAGCGTCAAGTGTGTGATGACTTGAGTCACACCACACAATTCCGATCACACACAAAGTTTTTAATTTCTGTTTTGTCTTGCAATCCGCACAGCGTCTGGTGCGCGATGACTCAAGTTGCACCAGACAATTCCAATCGCACATGCAAAGTTGTCAATGTTATACCTCCTGGAATGAGGCACAACGTCTGGTGCATGATGACTTGATCACACACGAAAAGTTAACAATGCAGTTCCTCGCTGGAACGAGGGACAACGTCTGGTGCACAATGACTTGAGCCACACCAGACAAATCCGGTCACACTCAAAAAGTTACCAATGCAGTGCATCCCTGGAATGAGGAACAACGTCTGGTGCACGATGACATGAATCGCACCAGACACTTCTGAACACATGAATAGTTCCAGTCCTATACTTCCCTGGAATGAGGCACAATGACTGGTGCATAATGACTTGAGCCACACCAGACAAATCCGGTCAGAGACACAGCGACCCAAATTCAGTGGTGCAGCACAAAGTAGAATATGGCACTGCTCTGGCTATGCCTTTGGGTATGCCCTCTCCTCCGAAGGTCACAAACAGTGAATCAGACACCGCACAAAATGAGCATGCAGCTGGGTTTCACAGAAGAGAAAGGTGGCACAGTCGATAAAAGTGCGATACGCGGGGTCCCGCAACAAGTGAATCTGCTCACTACCAACCAGACGCTTATGTTGTCATGGCCCCACAATGAAGGCCCACACTCCTTGAATGCGAGCAGTACTTTGGAGGCTCTGCACCATGCACCATGCACATCCTGTGTGCAATACTTGTTTCTCCGCTGACACTGCCGCTACCAAGTGGAATGTGGCAGACGATGTTGGCACTTAGGAGAACATCACTCTCCAGAAGACACAGGTAGAAGGTGTAGGTCCGTCTGAGGAGGTCTTTGATGACTCTAAGACCTCCAAAGAGAACAGGGGAAAGCCAACAAGCCCTTGGAGAGCACACTTCAGAGGGCCGCACAGCAGCAAACATTTTGCCCAGGCCAGCCATGATGCAGGAAGGATAGGCGGTCCGTTCCAAGGGCAGTAAGTAGTCATGTGTACAACAGATTCCTCTGGCAGTGTGCACCACATGGTCAAGGGTCTCTGGTCCCACATCTTTGCAAGTGTATCTCTTAAAATTGTTACCAGTAGTCATACTTCAATGTGCTTTGAAGTTGGGGGATGTTTAGAGGGTTCCCCTTTAAATCACTGATGCCTAAATTTCAGTCCTGTCTGCCATGGGGCCATGGAATGCAGATCTTTATCTTTAGTGGTGCCATGATCTGGCTCTGAGAGGTCAAGTGTCTAAACCTCTCCCTCCAGTCTGTTCAGCCAGGCAGTCAAATGGCAGTGGTGTTGTTTCATTGCCCAAGTTTTGTAGTTGTGGCCGAGGAATTCACTGATATCCCCCAGCCTCCAATGGAATGAAGCAGCATTAAAAGACACACAGTAAACAGTTTTAGAACACAGAAATGGCCACTTTCTAGAAGTGGCATTTCTAGGGTATTATTGACAAAACCACCTTTATCATGAGAAGGGGTTTGTCTTTGAGAATTCAATGATGGAAAACATCATGAGGCTACTCCACGATTGCAGTTAGGATTAATTGCAACCCTTCTCCTGTGTTAAACTATGGCAGAGCAGCTCTCGTGGGCAGTGAAAACACATAGGTACTCTTCATTCCCTGGAAACATGTGCCACGGTGCACACACAAGCCACAAGTATAAGAGCACCAAAAAGGTGCAAGTGCACTCATACAGGCCTGCTGTGACTGGCTCAGCATATATGTGAAAACACCATTGTGCAAGTGTGCACACACTGGCAAGTTGTGCCAGGCTCAGTGTATATATGAAAACACCTTTGTGCAAGCTTGCACATATTGACAGGTGCCACTTTCTAGTAGATGTAGGAAGGGAGCGTGATGTACTTACAGTAGGAAAGTGCCCCGGGCCCTTAGACCACTCAAAGAGAATCAACAAAACCTCCTAGAAAAAAAAAAATCGTTTAGGGAACCACTATGTCAGCTGTCAGGTCTAAAAAACCTAAAGAGAAAATAGCCCTGTGGGCTGATGCAATCAGACTCTCCAGCCTTAATAGTTTTGCAAATTGCTAATAAGATGTGAAAATACAGAAGCCTTGTGATGCCCACATATTTCTCCTTAACCAGCTGCAAAAATCAACAAAAGCTCCATCCCCTGATGCCTGTTTTGTTTCTCAACAGAGACAATCTTTAGGCGTTTTTCTGCTGCTGAGAGTAGTCTTGTTGTTTCCGGGCTGTGCACCTTCAGTTAAGCCGCCCTTTCGATAGAGGAGCCCGAGGACGGTCTCAAATCAACAACGCAGATATTTATGTTCCTTTCCAGAACCCTGCTGTGTCAATTGCTATGCAGACTCCATCTATCCGGCTGCCATGTCTCCTGTGCACCATCCCATTAGGCTATTTATTGTTCCTAGTGAATGGAGTTTTTCCCTCTCTCTGTACTTTCACTCTGGTGAGCCCTAAGGAGAGCTGACTTTAATGTGTTGTTCTGGGAGTGCCAGCATGGTCGATCTCACACAAAAGTTGGGAACACAGCGTCTCAAAATAAACCAGCTGCAAAGTTTTAAACACATATTCCTCAGCAATACGACTCAGCATTTGCAACCAGAAACATAGTGCAGCAGGTGAAGTGGCACTGGTGCCTAATTTTCTCAAGGGCCCTGTGCACCACAATTATAGCTGTAGGTTAGTAACTAATGTAGGGGTGGGGCATTTTCTTGCTTGCTGGCACTGTTGTTGTGCCACTCTTCACAATCAGATACTTATTCAGTGTAATTGCTCTAGTCACAAAGGTACATTTCGTCGTAAGCATACATTTAAGGCCGAATTTACCTGTTCTATTCTTTTCAGTAACCCTTTTATGTGTGCAGAGATATCCACCACGAGTGTGGAGCACTCTGCACACTTAAATCCCATACAAAGGATGGATACATGGGTGATGCTAGGCATGGATACCCTTGGAGGTTTGTACGTGTGCAGACATTCACAAACCCATCTCATTCCCATTTCCATCTTGGGAGCGGTTGGGATTTTACTCCAGCCAAAGGTTGGCATCAGTTACTTCCCAGGCTGGAAAAAGTTATGGATCACCTCCAGATTTAATGGGGATGTAGTGGAGTGACTTTCTCTGTCGGGACGAATATTTTCCACAGGGAATTCGAATCCCCTTCCTGGAGTTCTCTGCTGTGGATACAGCCGCACAGTGGGAACAGGAGGCAGATGGGAATAGCATATGATCTTGCCAGAAGCTCGACTGGAAACCTATGTCTGGCGTGGCTTTCCTGACTGACACTTGGAAATGTTTGTGAATTTCAGTAAATCTGAGGATTACGTTCCTGTAGGCAGTGATCTTTGTCTGCAATTGCCTGGCTTTATTTTTTAATCCGGCTCCTGGTCTTTTCTTACAGAGTCAGAGTAAACAACAATCCCACTATAAAGACCGCCCAACACCTTCAGGGCTGTTTGTTTAATCGCTGTAGAAATATCCTGCCTAAAACTTCAACGTTATGCATTATGGACAATGAAAACACACTGTTGGTCTGGGAGAAATCTTCCTTGAGTGTTGGAATTGTGAGGAAACCTAAAACAGTCAGGATGTGAGCTGCCCAGCACACATTGTTCTGTAGGATGGCAACTGAAATATGATGCCATGGCTATGTGTATTTTCAGAAGGAGTTCATTACAGGGACAGGTTTTATTTACACAAATGCTTTGTCATAAAATTTGTCAGCCTTAACCTCTTCGCTGCCGAGCCTTTCCACCCTCAAGTGGTAAGCCTTTTTTTGGCTATTTGGGGCAGTTCGCGCTTAGGCCCTCATAACTTTTTGTCCACGTAAACTACCCATGCCAAATTTGCGTCCTTGTTTTCCAACATCCTAGGGATTCTAGAGGTACCCAGACATTGTGGGTGCCCCTGAAGGAGAACAACAAATTAGCCAAAATACAGCAAAAATTTCGTTTTTTAAAAAGAGATGGGGAAAAAGGGTTGCAGAAGAAGGATTGTATTTTTTCCCCTGAAAATGGCATCAAAAACGTGTTTGCAGTGCTAAAATCACCATCTTCCCAGGCTGACTTGAATCATAAAACCCAATTTTCAACACAATTTTGGCACTTTACTGGGACAAACCCCATTTTTACTATTTTTGGTGCTTTCAGCCTCCTTTCACTTAGTGACAGAAATGGGTATGAAACCAGTGCTGGATCCCAAAAAGCTAAACATTTCTGAAAAGTAGACAAAATTCTGAACTCAGCAAGGGGTAATTTTTGTAGATCCTACATGTGTTACCTACAGAAAAATAACAGCTAAAATAAAAAATATTGGAATTGAGGTGAAAAAAAACAGCCATTTTCTTGCACGTTTTACTCTGTAACTTTTCCTGCAATATCAGATTTTTTAAAGCAATATACCATTACGTCTGCTGGACTCCTCTGGTTGCGGGGATATATAGGGCTTGTAGGTTCATCAAGAACCCGAGGTACCAAGAGCCAATAAATGAGTTGCACCTTGCAATGGGTTTTCATTCTATACTGGGTATACAACAATTCATTTGCTGAAATATAAAAAGTGAAAAATAGGTATTAAGAAAACCTTTGTATTTCTAAAATGGGCACAAGATAAGGCGCTGAGAAGCAGTGGTTATTTGCACATCTCTGAATTACAGGGTGCCCATACTAGCATGTGAATTACAGGGCATTTCTCAAATAGACGTCTTTTTTACACACTGTCTTACATTTGGAAGGATAAAATGTAGAGAAAGATAAGGGGCAATAACACTTGTAATGCTATTCTGTGTTCCCCCAAGTCTCCTGATAAAAAGGGTACTCACTTGTGTGGGTATGCCTAGTGCCCGCAACAGGAAATGCCCCAAAACACAACGTGGACACATCACATTTTCCCAAAGAAAACAGAGGTGTTTTTCGCAAAGTGCCTAGCTGTGGATTTTGGTCTCTAGCTCAGCCGGCACCTAGGGAAACCTACCAAACCTGGGCAGTTATGAAAACTAGACACCTGGGGGAATCCATGATGGGGTGACTTGTGGGGCTCTCACCAAGTTCTGTTACCCAGAATCCTTTGCAAATCTCAAAATTTAGCAAAAAAAAAAAAACCTTTCCCTCTCATTTCGGTGACAGAAAGCTCTGGAATCTGAGAGGAGCCACAAATCTTCTTCCACCCAGCGTTCCCCCAAGTCTACTGATAAAAATGGTACCTCACGTATGTGATTAGGCCTAGGGCTTGCAACAGGAAATGCCCCCAAAACACAATGTGGACACATCACATTTTCCCAAAGAAAACAGAGGTTGTTTTTGCAAAGTGCCTAGCTGTGGATTTTGGCCTCTAGCTCAGCCGGCACCTAGGGAAACCTAGCAAACCTGCACATTTTTTAAAACTAAACACCAAGGGAAATCCAAGATGGGGTGACTTGTGGGGCTCTGACCAGGTCCTGTTACCCAGAATCCTTTGCAAATCTCAAATATTAGCAAAAAAAAAACCTTTTCCTCTCATTTCGGTGACAGAAAGTTCTGGAATCTGAGAGGAGCCACAAATTCCCTTCCACCCAGCATTCCCCCCAGTCTCCTGATAAAAATGGTAGCTCACTTGTATGGTTAGGCCTAGGGCTCGCGAAAGGAAATGCCCCAAAAAACTACCTGGACACATCAAAATTATCAAATACAAAACTACCTCTTTTTGGGGGGTGGGGGGAAGGGGCACCTGCGTTTTTGGTCCTGGGCTCAGCAGCTATCTTGGTAAACCTACCAAATCCGGATATTTCTGAAAAATAGGCATCCGAGGGAGTCCAGGGAGGTATAACTTGCGTGGATACCCCAATGATTTCTTACCCCAAATCCTCAGCAAACCTCAAATTTAGCTAAAAAATCACTTTTTTCCCACATTTTTGTGTGGAATCACCGCATCGGGACACATTTCCTACCACCCAATGTTCCCCTCAGTCTCCCAGTAAAAATGATACCTCACTTGTGTAGGTTGGCCAAGTGCCTGTGACAGAGAAGAACCAAAAACATGTTGAAATTGAGGGGGAACCAAAGCAGGTCCAAAAGGGCAGTTTGAAAAAAAACATTTTTAGGCTGACAAGTGCAGCAGAATTTTTATTGGTATAGATGAGACAATGTGGGGTGGTAGGTATTTTGTGGATTCATGCAGATTCCGGAAGGTTCCATCACAAAAATGTGGGAAAAATGTGTGATTTGCAGCAAAGTTGGAGGTTTGCAGGGCATTGTGGGTAAGAAAATGGTGTGGGGTGCATGTGAAGCACACCACCCTGGAATCAACCAGATGTTAAGTTTTCAGATGTGTCTGGGTCTTGTGGATTTTTTTTCATGGCAGTGTCCCAAAGTCAAAAAAGTGCAGTCTCACCACTCCAAGTGGAACGATTTTAAGAGTTACCAAGCTCTCACGGCCCAAATGTAAAACCAAAACCTAAAAAAATCAAATGTCTTCTTGCTTGCTGTGGGATAAAATGTTTTAGTGTGCGGGGGGAGAGCTAAAAGACTGTTACCTCCTTCAGTTGGGACATAACCAGGCCCATAATGGTTGGTAGCCACTACCCCACTATTTTTTGTTTTTTTAAATTTCATGCCATCTAGTAGATTTATTCCCCCCCCGGGGTGTGGATCCGGGAAAATTGCCCCATCTGCCCACTGGTGGGCAGAACAACTTTGGCCCCATTTATTTTGAAAAATAAATCTTCCCTGGTCTCAGGTGGGCTTTCTGCCCCCCTGGGGCAGATGGGCCTTCCAAAAATAGATATGGCCAACAGTAATGTGCCCCGATGGGGAGTGACCCTTGCCCAAGGGGCAGCCCCCCCAAAGAAAGCACACACATACACACACACCAATCCCTGGTGTCTAGTAGTTTCTTCCCCGCTTGGGGCAGATTGGCCTAACAAAAATAGGCTAATCTGCCCCCAAGGGGGGCAGAAATGGGCTAAATACCATGTGCCCCCAGGGGAGTGACCCTTGCCTAGGGGGTCGCTCCCCATACATAAAAATACAAAGTAAATAAAAATATATATATATTTCCCTGGTGTCTAGAGTTTTCTGCCCCCCCTGGAGGCAGATCGGCCTTGTTATATAAGGCCATCTGGGCGATTGTGACTGATCAAGTCGACAAATGGAGGTTTGGTCACCAATCTGGAAGTTTACTCAGTGGTCTCAGCACTGTGCCTTCCAGTGTGGGCTCGGTCTGCAAAGCACAGGGCAGGGTTGCCTTGGGGCACATACTGTTCATAGTGGCACACAGCCAAGCTAGGCACTCCGATCCACAAATAGTTACCAATTTCACACCTCCCTGTGAAGGAGGCACAACGTCTGGGATGTGATGACCTGAGTCGTCCCAGGAACCCTGCTTGCATATAAAGAGTTACCCAATACAAACGTCCCTGGAAGGAGGCACAGCGTCAAGTGTGTGATGACTTGAGTCACACCACACAATTCCGATCACACACAAAGTTTTTAATTTCTGTTTTGTCTTGCAATCCGCACAGCGTCTGGTGCGCGATGACTCAAGTTGCACCAGACAATTCCAATCGCACATGCAAAGTTGTCAATGTTATACCTCTTGGAATGAGGCACAACGTCTGGTGCATGATGACTTGATCACACACGAAAAGTTAACAATGCAGTTCCTCGCTGGAACGAGGGACAACGTCTGGTGCACAATGACTTGAGCCACACCAGACAAATCCGGTCACACTCAAAAAGTTACCAATGCAGTGCATCCCTGGAATGAGGAACAACGTCTGGTGCACGATGACATGAATCGCACCAGACACTTCTGAACACATGAATAGTTCCAGTCCTATACTTCCCTGGAATGAGGCACAATGACTGGTGCATAATGACTTGAGCCACACCAGACAAATCCGGTCAGAGACACAGCGACCCAAATTCAGTGGTGCAGCACAAAGTATAATATGGCACTGCTCTGGCTATGCCTTTGGGTATGCCCTCTCCTCCGAAGGTCACAAACAGTGAATCAGACACCGCACAAAATGAGCATGCAGCTGGGTTTCACAGAAGAGAAAGGTGGCACAGTCGATAAAAGTGCGATACGCGGGGTCCCGCAACAAGTGAATCTGCTCACTACCAACCAGACGCTTATGTTGTCATGGCCCCACAATGAAGGCCCACACTCCTTGAATGCGAGCAGTACTTTGGAGGCTCTGCACCATGCACCATGCACATCCTGTGTGCAATACTTGTTTCTCCGCTGACACTGCCGCTACCAAGTGGAATGTGGCAGACGATGTTGGCACTTAGGAGAACATCACTCTCCAGAAGACACAGGTAGAAGGTGTAGGTCCGTCTGAGGAGGTCTTTGATGACTCTAAGACCTCCAAAGAGAACAGGGGAAAGCCAACAAGCCCTTGGAGAGCACACTTCAGAGGGCCGCACAGCAGCAAACATTTTGCCCAGGCCAGCCATGATGCAGGAAGGATAGGCGGTCCGTTCCAAGGGCAGTAAGTAGTCATTTGTACAACAGATTCCTCTGGCAGTGTGCACCACATGGTCAAGGGTCTCTGGTCCCACATCTTTGCAAGTGTATCTCTTAAAATTGTTACCAGTAGTCATACTTCAATGTGCTTTGAAGTTGGGGGATGTTTAGAGGGTTCCCCTTTAAATCACTGATGCCTAAATTTCAGTCCTGTCTGCCATGGGGCCATGGAATGCAGATCTTTATCTTTAGTGGTGCCATGATCTGGCTCTGAGAGGTCAAGTGTCTAAACCTCTCCCTCCAGTCTGTTCAGCCAGGCAGTCAAATGGCAGTGGTGTTGTTTCATTGCCCAAGTTTTGTAGTTGTGGCCGAGGAATTCACTGATATCCCCCAGCCTCCAATGGAATGAAGCAGCATTAAAAGACACACAGTAAACAGTTTTAGAACACAGAAATGGCCACTTTCTAGAAGTGGCATTTCTAGGGTATTATTGACAAAACCACCTTTATCATGAGAAGGGGTTTGTCTTTGAGAATTCAATGATGGAAAACATCATGAGGCTACTCCACGATTGCAGTTAGGATTAATTGCAACCCTTCTCCTGTGTTAAACTATGGCAGAGCAGCTCTCGTGGGCAGTGAAAACACATAGGTACTCTTCATTCCCTGGAAACATGTGCCACGGTGCACACACAAGCCACAAGTATAAGAGCACCAAAAAGGTGCAAGTGCACTCATACAGGCCTGCTGTGACTGCCTCAGCATATATATGAAAACACCTTTGTGAAAGCTTGCACATATTGACAGGTGCCACTTTCTAGTAGATGTAGGAAGGGCGCATGAACTTTCACATTGTACTTACAGTGGAAAAGTGCCCCGGGCCCTTAGACCACTCAAAGAGAATCAACAAAACCTCCTAGAAAAAAGAAAAAAACATTTAGGGAACCACTATGTCAGCTGTCAGGTCTAACAAACCTAAAGAGAAAATAGCCCTGTGGGCTGATGCAATCAGACTCTCCAGCCTTAATAGTTTTGCAAATTGCTAGTAAGGTGTGAAAATACGGAAGACTTGTGATGACCACATATTTCCACTTAACCAGCTGCAAAAACCAACAAAGCTCCATCCCCTGATGCGTGTTTTGTTTCTCAACAGAGACAATCTTTAGGCGTTTTTCTGCTGCTGAGAGTAGTCTTGTTGTTTCCGGGCTGTGCACCTTCAGTTAAGCCGCCCTTTCGATAGACGAGCCCGAGGACGGTCTCAGATCAACAACGCAGATATGTATGTTCCTTTCCAGAACCCTGCTGTGTCAATTGCTATGCAGACTCCAGCAATCCGGCTGCCATGTCTCCTGTGCACCATCCCATTAGGCTATTTATTGTTCCTAGTGAAAGGAGTTTTTCCCTCTCTCTGTACTTTCACTCTGGTGAGCCCTAAGGAGAGCTGACTTTAATGTGTTTTTCTGGGAGTGCCAGCATGGTCGATCTCACACAAGGTTGGGAACGCAGCGTCTCAAAATAAACCAGCCGCAAAGTTTTAAGCACATATTCCTCAGCAATACGACTCAACATTTGCAACCAGAAACATAGTGCAGCAGGTGCAGTGTCACTGGTGCCTAATTTTCTCAAGGGCCCTGTGCACCACAATTATAGCTGTAGGTTAGTAACTAATGTTGGGTTGGGGCATTTTCTTGCTTGATGGCACTGTTGTTGTGCCACTCTTCACAATCAGATACTTATTCAGTGTAATTGCTCTAGTCACAAAGGTACATTTCGTCGTAAGCGTACATTTAAGGCCGAATTTACCTGTTCTGTTCTTTTCAGTAACCCTTTTATGTGTGCAGAGATATCCACCACGAGTGAGGAGCACTCTGCACACTTAAATCCTATTCAAAGGATGGATACATGGGTGATGCTAGGCATGGCTACCCTTGGAGGTTTGTACGTGTGCAGACATTCACAAACCCATCTCATTCCCATTTCCATCTTGGGAGGGGTTGGGATTTTACTCCAGCCAAAGGCTGGCATCAGTTACTTCCCAGGCTGGAAAAAGTTATGGATCACCTCCAGATTTAACGGGGATGTAGTGGAGGGACTTTCTCTATGGGGACTAATATTTTTCACAGGAAATTCTAACCCCCTCCTTCTGGAGTTCTCTGCTGTGTATACAGCCGCACACTGGGAACAGGAGGCAGATGGGAATAGCATATGATCTTGCCAGAAGTTCGACTGGAAACCTATGTCTGGCGTGGCTTTCCTGACAGACACTTGGGAATGTTTGTGAATTTCAGTAAATCTGAGGATTACGTTCCTGTAGGCAGTGATCTTTGTCTGCAATTGGCTTTATTTTTTAATCCGGCTCCTGGTCTTTTCTTACAGCGTCAGAGTAAACAACAATCCCACTATAAAAACCGCCCAACACCTTCAGGGCTGTTTGTTTAATCGCTGTAGTAATATCCTGCCTAAAACTTCAACGTTATGCATTATGGACAATGAAAACACACTGTTGGTCTGGGAGGAATCTTCGTTGAGTGTTGGAATTGTGAGAAACCTAAAACAGTCAGGATGTGAGCTGCCCAGCACACATTGTTCTGTAGGATGGCAACTGAAATATGATGCAATGGCTATATGTACTTTCAGAAGGAGTTAATTACAGGGGCAGGTTTAATTTACACAAATGCTTTGTCATACAATTTGTCAGCCTTAACCCCTTCGCTGCCAGGCCTTTTCCCCCTCAAGTGGCAAGCCTTTTTTTGGCTATTTGGGGCAGTTCGCGCTTAGGCCCTCGTAACTTTTTGTCCACGTAAGCTACCCATGCCAAATTTGCGTCCTTGTTTTCCAACATCCTAGGAATTCTAGAGGTACCCAGATATTGTGGGTTCCCCTGAAGGAGAACAAGAAATTTGCCAAAATACAGCGAAAATTTCTTTTAAAAAAAAAAAAAAATATGAGGAAAAAGTGCTGTAGAAGAAGGCTTGTGTTTTTTTCCCCCTGAAAACGGCATCAAAAAAGGGTTTGCGGTGCTAAAATCACCTTCTTCCCAGCTTTCAGAAACAGGCAGACTTGAATCATAAAACCCAATTTTTCAATATAATTTTGGCATTTTACTGGGACATACCCCATTATTACTATTTTTAGTGCTTTCAACCTCCTTCCACTTAGTGACAGAAATGGGTATGAAACCAATGCTGGATCCCAGAAAGCTAAACATTTCGGAAAAGTAGACAAAATTCTGAATTTAGCAAGGGGTAATTTGTGTAGATCCTACAGAAAAATAACAGCTGAAATAAAAAAAATTGAAATTGAGGTAAAAAACTGCCATTTTTCTCCACGTTTTACTCTGTAAATTTATCCTGCAATGTCAGATTTTTTAAAGCAATATACGGTTACATCTGCCGGACTCTTCTGGTTGTGGGGATATATAGGGCTTGTAGGTTCATCAAGAACCCTAGGTACACAGAGCCAATAAATGAGCTGCACCTTGCAATGGGTTTTCATTCTATACCGGGTATAAAAAGTAAAAAATAGGTATCAAGAAAACCTTTGTATTTCCAATATGTTCACAAGATAAGGTGATTAGAAGCAGTGGCTATTTGCACATCTCTGAATTCCGGGGTTCCCATACTAGATGTGAATTACAGGGCATTTCTCAAATAGATGTCTTTTTTACACACTGTCTTACATTTGGAAGGACAAAATGTAGAAAAAGACAAGGGACAATAACACTTGTATTGCTATTCTGTGTTCCCTCAAGTCTCCTGATAAAAATGGTACCTCACTTGCATGGTTAGGCCTAATGTTAATGACAGGAAACGCAACATGGACACATCACATTTTTACATTGAAATCTGACATGTTTTTTGCAAAGTCCCAAGCTGTGGGTTTTGGCCTCTAGCTCAGCCAGCAGCTAGGGAAACCTACCAAACCTGCACATTTTAAAAACTAGACATCTAGGGGAATCTAAGATGGGGTGACTTGTGGGGCTCTGACCAGGTTCTGTTACCCAGAATTCTTTCCAAATCTCACAATGTGGCCAAAAAAAACCTTTTTCCTCTCATTTCAGTGACAGAAAGTGGTGGAATCTGAGAGGAGCCACAAATTTCCTTCCACCCAGCATTTCCCCATGTCTCCAGATAAAATGATTCCTCACTTGTGTGGGTAGGCCTAGTGCCCGCGACATGAAATGCCCCAAAACACAACGTGAACACATCACATTTTCTCAAAGAAAACAGAGGTGTTTTTAACTAAGTGCCAACCTGTGAATTTGGGCCTCTAGCTCAGCCAGCAACTAGGGACACCTACCAAACTTGGGCATTTTTGAAAACTAGACACCTAGGGGAATCCAAGATGGGATGAATTGTGGGGCTCTGACCAGGTTCTGTTACCCAGAATCCTCTGCAAATCTCAAAATTGGGCTAAAAAAAACAATTTTTCCTCACATTTCGGTGACAGAAAGTTCTGGAATCTTTGAAGAGCCACACATTTCCTTTCACCCAGCATTCCCCCATGTCTCGTGATAAAAATGATACCTCACTTGTGTGGGTAGGCCTAGTGCCTGCGACAGGAAATGCCCCAAAACACAACGTGGATACATCACATTTTCCCAAAGAAAACAGAGGTGTTTTTTGCAAAGTACCTAGCTGTGGATTGTGGCCTCTAGCTCAGCCGGCACCTAGGGAAACCTAGCAAACCTGCAAATTTTTTTAAACTAGACACCTAGGGCAATCCAATATGGGGTGACTTGTGGGGCTCTCACCAGGTTCTGTTACCCAGAATCCTTTGCAAACCTCAAAATTTGGCCAAAAAACCCCTTTTTCCTCTCATTTCGGTGACAGAAAGTTCTGGAATCTGCGAGGAGCCACACATTTCCTTCCAACCATCATTTCCCCAAGTCTCCCGACCAATATGGTATCTCACTTATGTGGGTAGTCCTAGCACCCCGCGAAAGGAAATGCCCCAAAACACTATCTGGACACATCAAAATTATCAAATACAAAACTACCTGTTTTTAGGGGGATTGGGGGTCACCTGCGTTTTTGGTCCTCGGCTCAGCAGCTATCTTGGGAAACCTACCAAACCCAGACATTTCTGAAAACTAGACACCCGAGGGAGTCCAGGGAGGTGTGACTTGCGTGGATTTCCCGGAATCCTCAGCAAACCTCAGATTTAGCTAAAAAATAAATTTTTCCCACATTTGTGTGTGGGATCACCGCATAGGGACAGATTTCCTACCACCCAACATTCCCCTCAGTCTCCCGGTAAAAATAATACCTCACTTGTGTAGGTGTGCCAAGTGCCTGTGACAGAGAAGAGACAAAAAAATGTAGAAATTGAGGGGGAGCCAAAGCGGGTCCATAAGGGCAGTTTAAAAAAAACATTTTTAAGCTGACAAGTGCAGCAGAATTTTTATTGGTATAGATGAGACAATGTTGGGTGGTAGGAATTTTGTGGATTCCTGCAGATTCCGGGAGGTTCCATCACAAAAATGTGGGAAAAATGTGTGATTTCCAGCAAAGTTGGAGGTGTGCAGGGCATTGTGGGTAAGAAAATGGTGCGGGGTGCATGTGTAGCACACCACCCTGGAATCAACCAGATGTTTAGTTTTCGGATGTGTCTGGGTCTTGTGGATTTTTCTACATGGCAGCGTCCCAAAGTCAAAAAAGTGCAGCCCTCACCACTCCAAGTGGGACGATTTTGAGAGTTACTAAGCTCTCACGGCCCAAATGTAAAACCAAAACCCCAAATAATCAAATGTCTTCTTGCTTGCTGTGGGATAAGATGTTTTAGTGTGCAGGTAGAGAGCTGAAAGACTGGTATTCCCTTCTGTTGGGGTGGGGGCATAACCAGGCCCATATTGGTTGGTAGCCACCACCCCACTATTTTTTGTTTTTAAAAAATTCCATGCCATCTAATAGACTTTCCACCCCCGGGGTGTGGGTCGGGGGTAATTGCCCCATCTACCCACTGGTGGGCAGAACAACTTTTGCCCCATTTCTTTGGGGTTGGGGTATGGCAATAGCCCCACCCTCTTATTTTGAAAACAAAATCTTTTCTGGTCTCTGGAGGGCTTTCTGCCCCCCTTGGGCGGCAGATGGCCTTCCAAAAATAGGCCAATCTGCCCCCCAGGGGGGCAGATATGGCCAACAGTAATGTGGCCCCATGGGGAGTGACCCTTGCCCAAGGGGCAGCCCCCCAAACAAAACACACACACACACACACACTAATCCCTAGTGTCTTGTTTGCCCCCCTGGGGAGCGGCCCTTGCCCAAGAGGCCACTCCCCTCATGTCCATTTCACCTAAAAAAAAAATTACCTGGTGTCTAGTGGGCATTTCTGCTGCCCGATCGCAAGCTATCACTAAGGTTGAGCGTAATTTGTGTAATTTCGGGTAGTGCTATTCCGCAAAATTACCCCAAAAATTACTCCTAATTGTGCAAGATGCATCTTGCACTGACACAATTACCCAAATGGTCTGTTTGGGTAAAAATGTAATTTCAAGGTGATTTTCACTTTCTTGCATTGAAAACGTTGCAGCTCCTGTTTGAACTTGCAGTGTTGCATCTAAAAATGTCCCGAACAGTCCACTTGTGTAACCAAATCTCCCTGAAATGTGTGCTGACCACCGACATTAAAGGAACTGCGAATGGGGTTCAAAACACTGCTGTTCATATTCAAATGTGTAGTTTTGAGCTCAAAAATTACCAAATGGCCTGTAGAGATAAAACATCTACTGGAATGCCTCTCTTGTTCATAAATTACCTGAGCAGTGCATTTCATGTAAACATTTTCTCCTTGAAATTACAAGACCTGGAGTAGTGGCAGTAGTGGCATAATCTTTGTAATTTCGCATAGATTATGTTACAAGAAATTACCAGAATGATGCCAATTGCTCTAGTGTCATTAAAATTTCACCCAGACCTAGATACAACTCACGTGGCCCCAAGTCACACAGCTCTTTTGTAAGTGTGTGATAAGATGCTGCGCATGCATGAAGGAAATCCTTTCATTCAGGTCCTTCTTGAACTACCCCCTGCTTTTTATATGGTGGCTGTGGAAGGGATCAGCTTTAAAGTCGTCTTTTTTTATATTCTCCTGCTGTCTGCTTGCTGTATTAACAGAAACAATTTTAATACAATTCTCCTTTTCCCATTAGTAATGATGAGAAAAACCTTATAAAACACTAAATCACACAAAAACACTAAATCAAATATAAAAATGAAATAAATAGCTTTCTGCCAATAAGAGCTGTTGGGAAAAGAGCAGATCTGCATTAACAAGAATCAACAATTCTCAGTTATAGGGTAAAGATATAACAATAGTAAAAAAAGATAGGAATTATGGGAGCATTTCTCTCTGATACATTTCTCGTAGGCTCTGATCTTCAATAAAATCCACTATCAGTGCTCCCTTACTTTGACAAATAATATGTGTAACAGCTACAACTTTCTGGCTTGCTCTTTAGTATCCTTCCCAAAAGCTTTGTGTAGGGTTACAGATTGAGGAGTATGGAGTTATCGTGGTCAGAAATTAAAGAAAATATTTTTTATAACAGAAAGGTTTGTCATTAATTTTCCATTTAAATTAGGATGAAATCGCATAATACTCCTTTAAATGATTGTGCACGTATGCCAATCTATGTACAAGAGAAGATGATACCTTATGTACAGATTCCAATATGGAGTTGGGTATGATTTGTCTGGCCTGTAAACACACACTATGGACACCCCAGGTTAAGTCTCCAGGTAATAACATTAAGTGCAAACTTGGAAGATTGCTTTAAACTTCTTTAAACACGATTGTTATTGTGGCTTTAGCAATGTTTTTTGTGGCATATACTACAAGAACAAGAAAACCACTTTCATTTCACAAACAAGAAGGACCTTTGCTAAAGGAATGCTAACTCATAAGGCCGTCACGTACCCAGGATACTGACCCACTGATCCTACCTCTTGTTGACTTTACCTTATTCTAGAAAGCAGACTGGACTAATCATGCCTCTTTTCTGTCACTCAAAATACACCAGTCACAAGTTAAAACCAGATTTTCAGCCTTCAAAATAATTTACCCATTTTACCCAACTATCTATTAAAACACATACAGTGATAGATCCATCACACTGTCAGCAAACTCTCAATAATGCTACTCTTCAAAACTGTGGCAAGGGGGACCGGTGCTTTCTCGATGACACCATCTAAGCCCCCGGCTCCCTCCTGCTCTTTTTCTCCACTTGTCTCTCCTAACATCATATTTGCGGACCTAACAAGGTCGGTGCACTTCTTTTCATTGAGATTTGAAGCACGCACCTGACGTGGGCCAGGTTTCTTTCTTTTGTTTGGAGGAGAAACAATATCCTGGAGATGTGAATTTTTTCCAGCATAAAGCGGAGGTTGAGATTTTAGGGACATTGTGGTTATAGCCGGATCACCTTCACTGAGACAACAATTCAACAAGCAAGCAGTACTTCCAGTAGGTTCACTCGCAGGGCCCCCCTAGTCTGTCTTGGAGGATACCAACTATTTCCGCTGCTGACACTTTGGAAGGCTGGTCCTCGGGGGTAAAAAGGGACAAAGCAGCACCCAGCCTCTCTTCCGCGGATTCAATCTCCGTATTAATCACAGTCATGGCAGGAGACAGATAGTTAGCTATAGAGTCCCACTTCTCCTTAGAGCTTACAGCAATGGAACTAGCCCTTCCCTTACCCATAGCTCTTCTAGGCTCTTAGGACCAGATGTAGCAAGCAGTTTTGCCCATTCTGTGTCTATGGGAAAATGTGTTTGTACATATGGCCCTTAGTCGTTGTCACTGTTCCTCTTCCCTACAGTACCAATTACTAGTGCTTCAGACCATGAAGGGTGGCCCAGTCCAACCTCGACTGGCCGTGGCCTGATGTAGATGGGCTCGCTCTTAGCCCTTTCTTTGCCCAAGCACGGGTCCGGGCACGTCCTGCACATGGCCCACCCTGCAGGAACCCAAAATGCCCTTTGTAGCACCTCCAGGCATTGGCGTCCCTTATTGCCTGAAAGTCAGGCTGGGTTGTGTCGTTTGGAGCCCCTAGCCTGTATCCAGCGTGTCCTATGCTGCGGGAACCCGGAATGCCCTTGTAGCGCTTCCAGGCATAGACATTGTGTTGGCGGCCTCCCTTGCCACGAATCAAGCTGGGTTGTCTAGTCTTGAACTCCAGGACTGCATCCAGAATGAATGTATTGTATCAGTTTTGATGGATGGAATGTATGTTCTAATTAAGATTTCATATGAGTGGCATGGTGTTTGTGGGATGCATGAGGTTTATTTGAGGTGGTATTTACTGTTCTTTAAGAACATGTATTGAAGAATATTTATGATGTCTAATGTTGTTAAAAGTATGTCATTGTCCTCTTTCATAGATTACAAAAAAAAAAACAATCTGTGCAAGACAAAACCATTTGTGTGGTCCTGAAGGTGGTGGTATTTAACAAGCATGCACAGAAACACGTTGATGAATAGAAATGCACAATCTGGTGTACACTGGAAGGCTTTATATGAGAGATTAATTTATCATGGATCCCTGCTGATACAAATAGCAGATTTGCAGATTGATGTGTCTTATCTGTTCTCTCTTTTATTATTTTTTTGCTTTGTTTTTAGTTTTATGTTCCTGATTATCATCATAGTATTTACTGAGGGGTATTTGAGTTTTGAATCTACTTATGACAGTTGGATACCGAGCATAAAAGAAGAAAAAAATAATATATATATATATATATATATATATATATATATATATATATATATATAATCACTTGCGCATAAATGTATATTAAAGCCAGTATTTTTCTCAATCCTTGTGGTACTCAGGTATGGTTATAATGTGGTTTTGAATGTGGTTTGTTTGCACAACAAGATTTGGATGTTGTGTGAAACGTTTCTTCTATTCAAAAGCTGAATCTTGTTATATTTACGTTTAGCTGGTACCATGTTCTTATAGGGTCTCTCTTTTTTGCTATACTTCTTTACTGAGATATTTAGCTTTAAGTGTGTCTTTTCAGTAAGGCAAGGAATCCTAGAGGCTGTAACTCCATCAACAAAGAGATTCTAAACGCCATCTTCTTCATGAGGCAGTTGCTTTGCCCACTCTGCCTTTACTGACTAAGGGAAGCCTATAGGCATTGTTTCTCCGAGTTACTTTTCTGGAGCTGAAATCTAAGGCCTGCAAGTTACACACGAAATTCTTCAGAAATGACATTAAACCTAAGAAGCTTTTTTAAGACTGGAACCCGCAGACCACACAGACGTTCTCTACTTTAGTTTCACATGTTCGTCAAGCCATCTTTCTAGAATCAGTACCTGTGGGCTACAGGTAGTAGCCAGATCTCAGCAGCGGGTGCAATAATACAATATGGTAATTTCTAAAGACTAAAACTTGTGACAGGACAGTCCATCCTCTTATTTATATTGTAATCAGAGGTCTCAGGTTTCCCAGGTAGATGTGTAAGTACCATATCCAGTCCATGCTTTTCTTTGTTATCTGCTCCTTGTAGTACTATTGATGTTACTATGAATTGAGAACCACAGTCCTAGAATGCAAAGAATCTAATCTAGATGAGCTACTTATGTATGGAACTGCGAACGTGAGAGCGCGGTGTGACCCACAAAACAGTGATAAATTGTCATATGGAACCCTAGACATCTAGATTTTGCTTTACTCATTAAAAAAGAGAAGCAGAAAATGTTCACTAGCAACTAGGGGGCATATTTAAGAGCACCAAGCGCCACCGAAACGTCACTTTTCGTGATCCTTTGGTGGCGCTAACCTCTGCTTCATATCTACAAGGAGGTGTAACGCCTCCTTGTAAATATGGGTCCCTCGGATGCAGTTTTCTACATCAGAAGGGCGTGGAATGGGTGTTGCTGTGGGCGTTCCATTGCAACACCCATTGCTTTTGACGCTGTCCCAGATTTACAAGAAGCGGTTAAACTCGCCACCCCAGGGGCGGCGTTAGCATGGCAAAATGAGGAGGAATGCTTTTATTCCTCCTTGTTTTTTGCTTTTTCTATGTGTGCTGCAATGTCATCAAGGATTTTTTATGCGCAGGAAGGAACACCTTCCTGCGCATAAACAATCATTACAAAATTACACTTTGGTAATTCTATGTGTGCTGCATTTTACAGCACACAAAGAAGTGCCCAATCGCCATTATAGATTATTTCCGTGCAGGAAGGGGCACCTTCCTGCACATAAACAATCTATCCCCTCAACGCAGACACCTCTGAACTATGGTGCATGGATGCCTGTGTTGGCGCAAGCAGCTTAATTCAGCGCCGGCGCAGAGGGAAACGCTGCTATTTTTGGTGCAGCACTGCACTGTGCCACTTTTGCATAAATCTGGGCCTAGATTAACTAACACATTTTCTCGTCGCAAACCCTACAATTTACTGAATAACAGGGTTTGCAAGAAAATATGTTTTTTTCTAATGTAACAAACCCATTTAGTGATTCAGGAACATGTTACTGAAAGGCTTAATAGGTTTAAAAAATCATGAGGAGCGCCTAGGCCGTCTCTTTAAAAGAACAGTTCCTTAATGTATGTATTAATGTTCTGAGGCTGAAATGCGGTTGCAAAACATTATTATTTTACCAACACTTTAAAGGAGGTGGTAACCAGTTTTCATACAGGAAGGGGCTCCCAGGGGAGCCCTTCTCCTTTCTGAATAGTCCAAAAAAATTGTTTATGCGTAGGCAGTGGACCATTGCCTACACTTAAAAAATAGTTTTACTAACTTTTTTTATTTTTTTTATTTCATCCTGTTTTTTATTAAGGAAAACAGGCCGCATTAAAAAACTATAGCTTTATTTAAAACCAATCACAGACATGGTGATCTGCTGACACTAGCAGGCTATCATCCCTCTGATGGTAGAAACCCGTAGTGGGTGACAATTTGAGACCTACCTCATTAATATTCATGAGGTGGGTCCTATTGCAACTGACTTCGATTCAGTGTTCTACTAGTACAAAGGCCAGCTTGCGAAGTAACACTCGATCGCTAAATGTCGGTGCACAAATTCCAACCACTTTTAATGACTCTAGTGTACGAACATCTGCCCCCGGATTCCATATCTGTTTAGGGAGCTCAGGTCGGAGATGGTGGCTGTGAAGTCCAGTGTATGGTGTGGGGCAAGTTTGGTGCCAATGTTTTGATGCTAGCAGCTGTATGTATGGGCCAATCCGTCTTGCCCTATCTCAGGCTCTCACTGTGAAGGGGATATGGACTTGCATGATTTGTCACTTACGTTCTTCTGTGCAAAGATGACAGTAGCTGGACTGCGATCTCACACATGTGGCACTGGCACCTCCGGGCTCATGCAGGCTCGAACTTAGCTGCATTTTAATTGCATGATGGTCTATGCAGTCATCCAATCACAAAAGAGTAGGTTATCACTCACAGCATTTCAATGCTTGCCAATAAAGCCCAGAAAAAGGTTGCACACTCAAGTGCAATCCTCAGCTGAGGCCCCTAGACTGGAAACAACCTAACCAGTAAACTGCTTTCTATATGCAGGCAAGCTAAGAAAGGCTGACCTAAGGCATGCTGTACTTGCATATGTAACAGTTATGGCCCACAATTATACATAGTGGTTAGCTGCAAATTGTAACTTATTATTCATACATTCACATAAGACATATCTGCTTTGAGGGTTGTCCACCACCAGTACTGAACACCAAAAAACAGACATCACCAAGTGAACAGACATAGAATAACTCAAGTGATCTCTCACACACTGATGGAAAATTTGGAGGACTTTAATATAATCCACCAGTGGAAGTCCCAAATATTTATACACTCTGACTGCTTCATTGCATCTCACACTGACACTCGGTTATGGAATCATAAAAACAGTGCCCATCTCAACAGATGTCTCTCCTTTTCTCTCCATCCAACCATGCCAGCTCAGGACCAGAGCTATACACAAAATCTCAGATTGGGCAACACAGAGCAGTAACCAGCTACGCAAGCTATAATCATAAAAAATACAACAAAGGGACCTGCAAAGGTGTTCAAATCTGCCAGCGTACTGAAAGCCATAAATCTGTGAGTCTGTCTCTCACACTTCAATATCCACTACACTGCTGCATGCTGCGTCCCATAATATGATAACCACACCTTTATGGTCATCACGCACAACATGAAAACATCCCCCCACATGGTATCAAAACAAAAACAACATCCTTGCAACCACACACTCTCCAGAGTGTAGAGTGCTACTCATGTAGGTAAGAACATTGGAGCCCAACATAGTGGTTGCAAGCACTATATAAATGCTGCAATACAATATAGTGCAATCTGCGCTGTACCCACTCAGATTTCGGTGCAGTGCCTGTCTGGGGCTGGAGTCACTCTCCATCACTGTGACCCATGTCCTGTCACCCATCTCTCCTGAAGGAGAAACACATAGCTAGACCCCAGACAACTACAGGTCTAAGCTGAGTTGCAAGGGTAGGCTGCCCTCGCTCCCCCTCACCTATTATCTTTGGGGTCTGCTGCTCCACTGATAGCCCCACCCCTGCGCACAGACTCCTAATACCAGCAAATGAAGGGTTAAAAATAGGCATGAGAAAAACATGCAAAATCAGGGGTGGCGTGCAGGAAAAGGGATTTGCCGCAGTGCTATCTTACTTTCTTTAAATATGCTTCGGGCGAGATGTTGTTAGAGCCTTTTGTACTGCTGTCTGCTTGCCACGCTAGTGCAGAGACCTCTAGTTTGCATTTCTTTTGTTCTGTTGGATATTGCTAGGTGTTGGGAATTTTTTCACTTGACAGCTGTTTAAAATAGACACAAAAGCTGGAATAGCCTGCTAAACAGTAGCTTTGAATTTAACATGAAATCCAACCCAATCTGCATCCAATTTACAGAGGTGAATTATTTGCTCGTGCAGGAGGAGGCAATTTTATGTTAATCGAACAATGCAGTATTACATTAGCAAAATAACAAAACAACAGGGGTACCTATGACAGAAGCAGTGAGAAGTGTTATTTTGATTAAGCAGTAGTATAAACAGCTTGCTGAGTGAGATTTATTGGTGAAAAGGTTTCCATCGCCAAAAATGTCCGCTCTAGCTTGGATGCATCGGAATTGTCAATGGCTTGTCATACGTGTCATACATGTCATACTTGTCCTATGAAATTATGGTTCTGTTGTTGCTCGTAAAATAAATGCATGCACTTTGGGGGCTCTGTTTAAACCGGCATGGTTTATAAGTTGCTGTGGTATGGCATGGTATAGTATGCTATGCTATGGTATGGTATGGTATGGTATGGTATGGTATGGTATGGTATGGTAACTATGGTATTGCATTTATGTAGCGCTTGTTACTCCTGTTGGGGTGTGGCGCATGAACATGCACTCCAGACATTTGTGTGGATTCAGACTTTACGCACTATTTTCATGGGCAATATTTCCAAATATGGAACAGAAGTTTTTTGACGTAAATTGGCATAAAGGCACCCAGTATTTTTCAACTTTAAAATGTTAGAATCAACTGGCTCCAGCAACCATCCTTGTTGGTGTAATGTTATGTTATGTTAAGTCGATTTGTATGGCATAACTTATCACCCATGAAGGTATTCAGACCCTGGAGTAGGAACATAGGTCGGATGAAACTCCTAGTTGAGTAGCCAGGTCTTCAGGTTCTTGCAGAAGTTGAGTAGAGAAAGAGCTGTCCTTATGTGTTAAGGAAGTTTATTCCAGGTCTTGGCTGCAATGAAGGAGGAGGGTGCCCTCCTGACTTGCATCTGTAGATGCAGGGACCCATGCAAGGGCGAGAGAGGTTCAGCATAGCTGTATCAATGAATGGTAAGAGTTGAAGTTGGTCATTGAGGTATGCTGGTCCAGTGCTGTAGAGGCCTTGGTAGGCATGGACTACCAGTTTGAATTGGCTACATTTCTGGATGGGTAGTCAGTGTAGGACAGTGAGGTAGGGAGTGATATGAGCGCTCCTGAGGACATCTAGGAGGATCCTGATAGCGGTGTTTTGGTTGGTCTGGAGTCTTTGCATGAGTTGGTTGGAGATGCTGCCATAGTGCACGTTGCCATAGCCAGGTTTGCCGGTTATGAGGGCCTTGGTCTCATGTGCATGAGGAGTATTTGAAACTCCTCGAAAGCATTCTAAGAGTGAGGCAGCGGAATTCAGTAAAAGCATTTACCTGTATATTCATCATGAGTTGTCATCTAGGATGATTCCAAGGTTTCTAGTGTGGTCTGGGCAGTTGGGCATGATGGCTACCCGGAGACATTTGATGTGGAGCTCTACTTTTCGAAGGTCAGGATCTCCATTTTGTCCTTGTTGAGTTCTAGGCAGTTCTACCTCAACCAATTGGCCACGTTGATCATGTAGGAGATGAAGTTTGTACTGGTAGTATTATTCTTGTCAGTGAGTGAGTGAGTAGAATGAGTGGTGTGCAATCAGCGCAGGAGACAATGTTAATATTGTGGACTCTTTTGATGTGGGAAAGGAGTGCCATGTACACGTTAAAAAGGGTTGGGCTGAGGGAGGATCCCTGGGACCTCTGCAGATGAGCTTTTTAGATTCAGAGGTGTATAGAGGGAGTCTGATTCATTGAGTTCTGTTGGAGAGGAAGGAGGAAATCCATCTCAGGGTGGGACCTTGAATTCCTGAGTCCCAGAATCTAACAATGAGGGTGTCATGGAATATGGTGTTGAAGGACGTGAGAGGTCGAGGAGGACGAGAGAGGTGATTTCACTTCTGGCCATGATGAATTGGTTGTCATCAATTGCTGCCAGGAGGGCGGTTTCCATCCTGTGGCTGCCGTGGAACCCTGACTGGGTGAAGTCCAGGAGGTGGTGCTTATCAAAATGGGAAGAGCCTGTTGATTTCTTTCTCCAAGACCTTGGATGGGAATGAAAGGACCAAGATGGATCTGTAGTTGCAGGCTTTCTTCAGGAGAGCTGTGACTTCTCCGTGTTTCCAGCTATCCGAGAAGGTTTTGCTAAGGGTAGAGGAGTTGATAATGGTGGTGAGGTTGGCACTCATAGGTGGTCTAACCAAGTTGTATAAGTGGAGAGGGCAAGGGTCTGTGGTGGACCCTGAATGAATAGTCTTCATAATTCCAGAGGTGTCTTTTAAGGTTAGGGAACTCCAGTTTGTTAGATAATGGGCGTTCTTGCTGACGGTTTTGTTTTCTTGAGTATTGTGTTGTGGAAGAAGTTGGAGAGGTCGTCACAGATGTCCTGTGAGAATGTAATGCTGTTGGTGGCTGGCGTTATATTGGTGGAATCTCTGACGATGTTGAACAGTTCTTTACCGGAGATGGAAAAGGATTCTAGTTTCAGTTTGAGGGCTGTTTTCCTAGCTTTTTTTATCTGTACATACATTCTAACTGTCAATTTGTAGGCATCTCTATAAGTGTTATCTCAGCTAGTTCCCCATCTTCTTTCAATTTGTTTGCAGTAGCGCTAGGAGTCTCTGATATCTTCCGTGTTCCAGCATGCTTGAGCATTAGTTCTTGTAGCCTCATTTTTTTCAGGGGAGCCAATGTGTTGGTGCAGCCTGTGATCCAGTTGTTGAATGTGGTTAAGTCATTCTGTATACTGCCGGTGAGGATAGGGTCTGAGGGTGTGGGTCCAGTCTGCCTTTGCTATTTCGTTCTAGTTTCTTTCCAGTTTGGTCACTAGTAGACGTCATTCTAAAGACTTAAGAAAATTCAACACTTCATAACGTGAGACCCGGAAGAGAGAGATTACATGTTCGTCAGGCTGAGCCTGACAGGACATTGATACCCAAATATAACATAGGGCAGCAAAATTGGGGAACCAGGGTTACAGAGAGGAGTGTTCCAGCGATCAGATTATTTGGTGAAATCAACTATTTCACTGTGTATTATGCATAAGATTCAGATTCTCCATTCTTTGACATGTTTGAGTGTGGCGATTCCTTTCTGGCAAAAAATATTTTTCGTTTGCAATAAATGCTTGGCAATTCATTTCTTTTCAGAGAAACAACTCTTGAAAGCGTGAATTTAATTCTCAGAAATACAAAACATACCTAAAGCACAAGGAGTTTCCTCCCTGAGGATCATACCTCTGTTGCTTTCACAGGGTCCACCATGTCTTGAATAAGTCCAGAGGTAGGAAAATTATGCATCAGCAGGACTGCTCTAAATAGTTTAGACCTCCAAAATCATCAGAGGCCCTATGGAAATAGGCCACCAAAAATTATTGACAACAGTCAATCAGCAGTTCTTCCAACTCCAAATGAGGTAAGGGAGTGGCAGCATTGATGGGTGTGTGCTCCCACTCTTTCCAACCCTTAAATAAGGTCCACAGTCCTAACATTAAGCTCAAGAAAATTTGGGGCATATTTAAGAGCCTCTAGCGCCACCTTAGTGGCCCCATAGTGTTATTTTCTTCACGCTAAGGCGGCCCAAAAGTGGCTTTTTCCTGCCCCAGGCATAAAGTATGCAAGGGGGGCATTCCCACACTGGAGGCCATCAAAAACGGTGCAGTGAAATTTAACACATTTCACTGCACCATTTTTTGGCATCTTTTTTAACGCCTGCTTAGAGCAGGAATGAAAATGGCGCTCTTATAGAAACCTATGGGCCTTCTTGCACTTCAAAATGTTTTCCACTAGGGTGGCAAAGCGCCACAATCACATCAAAATGTGGACGCTATTGTGCTAACAGCCGCAACGCCATATCATAAATACGGTGTAACCATGGTGTCGGTAGGTGCCGGTAGGTGAGCGCAGAAAAAGTGGCACGTCAGCTCTGATGCGCCACTTTTTCATAAATATGGTCCTTTGTTTTTCCGTATGAACCTGAAAAGAGATGAAAGTTTACCCTCTCGTACTATTCTAAAGGTCTCTTAATTGCCTTTATAAAATTGCTGCAGTTTAATTGGGTTGCAATGCCAAATGATGTCCCATGAACTTCATTTCTTTTTGAGACCTTGAATTTAGTTACCAGCATTGACCAATAGCAATTGTTGTCCAATAAACCTTTCACAAAAATGTCTATTTCGTGTTTCTTTGTTGTAAATATGCAGTAGTGGTTGTGCAAAATTTAATTTATCTAATGTGATTCGCATAGTTTCAACATTTTCACGTTATATTTGTTAAGCACATTTTCTGCAATTACTCAAACACATTATGAAGTTACACTGCAGTTTGCGAAAAATTATAGTGTAAAAACAACGCAAATAGTACTAGAGCGCTTTTGTTCACAGCAGTCGTGCTTTTACCCTGTTTTTAGTACATAATGCATCCTTGCTTTAAAAACTGACTCATAGACTCATTGCACACTAAAATATGGAGCTAAGTGACCTTTTTGCATTTTGAGTCATTTATAATTCTCCTGAAATTCCACGTAATTACGCAAAGCAAATTATAAGAATTTGACACACTCCCAGTCATGATCAAATGTTTCACCTCCTCACATCCATTTTATTGGCACTACTCATTGGAATGGATGATTTAACAAGATGGTTTGACCTCTGGCTGTCTCCTTTTGTTACATGGCATGGCCGGTTCCTTAGTATCTGGAAATGCAGTACTTTAAAGTGTTGCAAGTCTCCTCCACTGTCTGCAGAGAAACAGACGAATACCAAATGACATGTAAGTGGAAAAAGAAATAGGAATGTGCTTGTGTACAAACACACAAACGAAAACCAAATGCTACAGTGTATCCTTTTTGACACATAACACATTTGCAGTGACATCAAATTATCATATCTTCACACGTTTTGAGTTTTCCTTTTTAACATTTCCATTTTCATTAACAAGCATCTAACACTTGCTTCTGAAATTCAGCTTGCTCATGCATTTACCATCACATACCATGATGTGAAATTGACTTCAATTACTTCTCTCCTTTGATGTATCTGATGTTATGTCGTTTTGATAAAATCCTCATGTACCTTTTTAATTCAGTTTTATTTATCAGTTAAGCACTTGCTAAGAGTACCAAGCATGAGGGCTTCTTAGGTATTCATTGATCAACTTAGTAAACAATTTCTACAAAGGATGTATGCAAGCAGATTTAGCTTTGGTTCTCCAAAAAATGTTAAAGTGGGCGAATGGCCTGTGCATCTTTTAAAGCAGAAACCAATTTGTAAATCCAGAAGCTCACCATGGTGGTTCAAGAAAGTGACAAACCTCTTTGTGAGGCATTGTCCCTTTAAGAGGCACATACCAAAATTACCGTTCAACATCAGAAGAAGAATGCCTTGCACAAACACTGGGATTATCCTCTTTAATGGAGGAACTGAAATACTTTCATATACAACCTTAAACTGAATCGGGTCTCACAAACTAATAAGAACCTTTGTATACCAAATCCTTCATGGCATTTATTAGAAATGGGGTCTTTGGCTGGCAGTCAGGTTACCCCGTGTCCAATCAAGGACCCTCACTCTAGTCAGGGTAAATAAGAATCACCCTCAGCTAACCCCTGCTCCCCCCATTGGTAGCTTGGAACGAGCAGGCAGGCTTAACTTCAGAGTGCTAGGTGTAACGTATTTGTACCAACACACACAGTAACTTAATGAAAACATTACAAAATTACACCACACAGGTTTAGAAAAATAGAAAATATTTATCTAAATAAACAAGACCAAAACGACAAAAATCCAACATGCAAAAGTCAAGTTACTAATTAAAAGGCAAAGAGAGTCTTAAAATCCTTTTATAAACAGTTAAAACACTGTTAGCATCAAAATAACACGCACGGGCGAGTGTGCGTCAAAAAAGGTAAGCGGTGCGTCGATTTCTCACGTGCAAGCAAGATCGTGCGTCGTTTCTCCTTCTGCCGTCGGCCCAGTGTGCATTGTTTTTCAGCCCCGCAGGGGAGCGATGCGTCAATCCGGGCAGCACTCGGGTCCGGGCAGGCGTTGCCCAGCAAGATTTGCGTTGAAAATCCTGCTGCACGGTGATAGCAAAACCACGCTGTGTGGGTCATGTTACCAGCCTCCGTCAGCGATGCGGTGCATCGTTTCTCCAGCCGTGTGCGTTGATCTCCCAGCCGCACTGCAAGCAATGCGTCAATTTCAGTCGCTGAGCCGGCGATGCGTCATTTCTTCTGCCACTCTCGGAGGTTGCATCAGAAATGTTCCCACACGGCGACCTGTGCGTGGATTTTCAAGCTTGGTCTGCCAGCTTCACCTGTCAAGGCCCCAGGAACTGGATAGGGCACCACTTGGCAGGGCAGGAGTCTCAGCAGAGAGTCCAGGTGCTGGCAGGGGAAGTATTTGATGGCCCTGAGACTTCAACAACAGGAGGCAAGCTCAGGACAAGCCCTTGGAGATTTCTTCACAAGCATGCTGTCTGCCATGTCATGAGCTACTTCTCTGCCATTTACACTGCCTTTCTAGATGTGCACATGAAAACTACATTTTTAGACACTCTGTTCTTGCAGGTCAATTCTCTGTTCTGGCAGGTCAATTGGTTGGGATTTCGGTGATATGTGGCTCCTAAGTTTAACTAGCTCACATGTGATTGCATATATTTTTAAAGCATGGCATCTCAAACACAGTCATACATTCATCACATCACAATAAACACAAATGGTACTAACTATACATGCATGTTTAGAATGTCTGCACCATTTTCAAAACTAACCACACCATAACTAAAATCATATGTCTTTCTGTCTATGTTCTGTAATATTTTACCTCTGCTGTGTAGGTGGGAAGTTAATTGCGGATGCAAGGAACTACGTAGTGGAGGTGGGCAGCTGAAAACAGAATTTGACATTCAGGAATGGGTAATTGGCCATTCATGACCCTTCTAAGGACAACCAAATCACATTTCTCAGATCATGCTGCTTATTTGGCCTACAAATCCTCTAAATAGCTAAGACAAGACTGCCGATTTTTCCCAAGGTGGAATAAGAGATCAGCCAAGGTATCCTCTAGAAGTATCCCACTCTCAACTGAGCAATGCAGTTTAGAATGAAATCTGGTAAGTCATCGCCATGTGCTGCAGTGCACATTTTGAGGAACGTAAACAACAGTGGTTCCTAATGGTTCATTCTAGAAACACATCGGGGCATATTTATACTCCGTTTGCGCCGAATGTGCGTCAAAAATTTTGACGCACTTTCAGCGCAAACGTTGCCCCATATTTAAACCCTGACGCCCGATCCGGCGCACAAGGGAAATGGCGCTATGTGCGCCAGTTTTTGGAAGCGGCAACTCGCCCTGCGTTAATGATATGTAGGGTAGGCGTTCCCGTCCAAAAACCCACGCGCATAGCGGTGCGTCGTATTTATGCTTCCGGGCAAAAATCACTCCCGCGCGGCAGGCGGCGCAAAAAAATCACGCAAAGCACAAATATCGTGAAATTTTAACACCTGGGTCAGGGCAGGCGTTAAAATGGGGCAAACACACCTGTACTTAATCAGAACACACAGAACAAACAACAGAGCAGCAGAGCAGCAGAGCAGCAACAGGGAGACATGGAGGTGATTTTTCTTCAGCGTGCACGGAGACGCAGAGCCCTGCAGCAACAACAGCAGCTACAACAACAACAGCAGGGACCCCAAAGACAGCGCAGAAGGCAGGAGAGGATATTCCGCACAAGAACAACCTTGCATGGCCTCAGGGAACGGGACATCATCCAGAGGTACCGGTTGGACTGGCAGGCCATTCAGCAGCTGCTGACAAATATTGAACAGCAGTTGGCCCCCAATTTAGTGACTCCACGTACGATCCCAACAGAAACAAAGCTGCTTGCCGTACTTCACATGCTGGCAAGTGGCTCCTTTCAGACAACTGGTGCCCTGGTCGGTGGGATATAACAACCATCTTTCTCTGCATTCCTGCCTAAAGTACTGGATGCCATCATTCGCCTGACACCCCGCCACATCTGCTTCCCTAACACAGTGCAGAAGCAGCAGGAAACTAAACAGGGGTTCTACGCCATCAGTGGCTTTCCGCACGTCCTTGGTGCAATCGACTGCACACACGTACGCCTTGTGCCACCTGCTGCGAGTGAACACCTCTACCGCAACAGGAAGCACACACATTCAATCAACGTGCAGGCCATAGTCGATCACCAAGGACTGATCAGCAACATTGTGGCTAAATATCCTGGGAGTGTACATGACGCATTCATCTTCCGTCACTGCACCATCAACCAACACTTCCAGGATGGACGGTATGGCAATGGACTACTTGTTGGTAAGGACACAAATCTACTTCCATACTCACTGCACAGAAACCCTCTAGGATAAACAACACATACACCACAATAGCAACACCTAGACAGGAACACACTGAGGCACTCACATCACTAGCCATGTTTCACAAGTCACCATTGAACCTCTCACACATTGGAATTTACTCTACAGCTTAGTGTGAAGACATTCATGACTGTGGTTGCCTAAATGTCACCTTGCAAATTGGAAGGCTCACAATAACCTGTACACTAATACAATGCATAAGTCTAAAGGGATGGGATGGCCTGGGTATGTACATATGAACGTTTCTAATACACTTTCATGTTTCAACTCTGCATGGAACTATCATCACACCCCCAGTGAAGACACACGTACACCTGTGTCACAAGTCACAATGCAAGGGAGGGCACACTGTACTGGAGAAACCAATACATCCTGCTGACAAACAGTTAGCCAACAAACACTTGCTCAGCCAAGGAAAAAAAACAAGGCCAAAGCTTCCACCAACAACCATAGGTTGTCACATCAGTACACAAAAGAGTCACAGACAACACAACACAACTACTGCCATCAAAGTTACGTACAACAGTGCCTCCTACATCTAATTGATACCATTCTGTGTTTCTCTTTCAGCTGATCAGGGGTATGGCATCCAGCCTTGGATAATGACACCATATGGGAACCCCACTACTGCTGCTGAGCGGGCATACAATGACGCCCACAAGAGGACACGCAGCATTGTGGAAAGGACCTTTGGGATCCTAAAGTCAAGGTTCCGCTGCCTTGACATCACTGGCGGTAGCCTACTCTATTCCCCAGAGATGGTCTGTAAGATCATACTCACTTGTGCCATATTACACAATATTTGTATAAAAAGGAACATTCCCCTCCTTGAACCGGACCAAGACATGCCTGAGGATGATGATGAGGAGGATGCTGGCCTGCAACAGGAGGGGGAACAACCTAACACCGCAGCAGGATTGCGTAGGCGCCAACAGCTTGTGAACAATTTTTTTACTTAAGTTAATATGATCACTTGTATTCCACACTTGTTAATAAGCACAGTAAACCAACACCACATCATGCTTTGGCCTATTCATTTCTGACCTCCATTAGTTTGAAATTGCTGAAGATGAATGTCGTCTCATTGAGCAAGAATGCTATAACAATCATCACACCAAAAATAAACATCACAAATGTATGCACAGAGGGTAGGATGTGACATGATACATTACCATACACAGAGCCCACCAAGAGTACAAATGTGACAATTACACATGCCAGATCCAAACAACTGAAACAGTCTCTCATCCAGCCCAAAATTTGAAATCATTAGAAAGTCACATCACATGTGTTCAGAGACAGGGTGGGACCATCCATGTGTACGTGACCATGTCATCAATGGCATCTCTCAAGTGTATGATGTGAGCAATACACAATTGCAACAACATCAGCTGCCACTAACTCAGGAGGAGACCTTGAAGTTACAGTGACAACATACACACAGACAGGTGATAGTGGATCCACATTCCCACACACATGTACACACATGTCATACAACCAACCTAATATTTGAAAGTAGACCATCACAGTTGTGTCCCAGTTTGAACCTAGCAGGAAGATTGTAACATGACACTAAACCAGTTTATGCAGAAAGGGACACGGACAACCAAATAAATCTTCGCATTATCACATCGGGAACGCTGAGAGTCTTGCAAACTTAGTCATATGAAAATGGTATGCAACTTAGCTCCAATTCATCATTACTGCAAACGTCAAATGGGCTAATGAGATGAATGAATGGTCAACAGTCATTCATACCATATGGCCTTACATTAGCACGCTGCTGCAGGTTTGCCATGATATAATAAAAATACTCCATGGATACAGTAGCTATTCTGGATGGTCAAATCCTAGGGTGCTGGGGGCCTAAGTCCACCTCTACCGGCCCCAAAACATACAAGAATCATGTACTTGTGAACTAAACACATGCATAAGGCACATGTGTGGCCTCCATGTCACAAGTCCTACACAAATATGAAACACAAAATCATAATGGGACATGGTCAGCCCCATAAAAACTGAAAGTGACTCTCCCACTCCCTGTTAGGACTACAGATAAAAGCATCACCATCATAAAGGTGGGCACATTTTGGAGACGGAATAAATAATGGTATCCCAGCCATCATTTCAAAATAGCCATCAGCAATTACACCAAATATGTCGTCAAATATGGTCAATACATTAGTTAACGTATCCCAAACATTACAGTGTGAAGGCCGTCTATACATAAAAGTACGAACATGTGTCATATACAAACACAAATGTGTCTCGCATCGCACCGTTTGACCATGACAAATCACCTTTCCAAAGCTAAACACATGAAGACATTAGGATAAATTTGCTCCATATTCTACGCATACAGCATGGCCGTCATAATTTGTTCACGTACATGAGTGCACACAATGCAGATTCAGATACAAATGTATCCAAAAGTGTCTTGATATTTCGCCTTCAAAATATAATTTACATCCACAATATTTTTGACTCTGCATCATGTGCACTACTGTACGTGTAAAAAAAACGACGCCCATGATGTATGCGTGGTCAAATTGACGCTACATGGACAATATGTTGGTCATTTCATGTACATTATAAATTATTAATATTCATATCATATTTTTTCACTCCGCATCATGTGCACTACTGTACGTGTAAAAAAAACGACGCCCATGATGTATGCGTGGTAAAAATGACGCTACATGGACAATATGTTGGTCATTTCATGTACATTATTAATTATTAATATTCATATCATATTTTTTCACTCCGCATCATGTGCACTACTGTACGTGTAAAAAAAACGACACCCATGATGTATGCGTGGTCAAATTGACGCTACATGGACAATATGTTGGTCATTTCATGTACATTATTAATTATTAATATTCATATCATATTTTTTCACTCCGCATCATGTGCACTACTGTACGTGTAAAAAAAACGACGCCCATGATGTATGCGTGGTAAAAATGACGCTACATGGTCAATATGTTGGTCATTTCATGTACATTATTAATTATTAATATTCATATCATATTTTTTCACTCCGCATCATGTGCACTACTGTACGTGTAAAAAAAACGACGCCCATGATGTATGCGTGGTAAAAATGACGCTACATGGACAATATGTTGGTCATTTCATGTACATTATTAATTATTAATATTCATATCATATTTTTTCACTCCGCATCATGTGCACTACTGAACGTGTAAAAAAAACGACGCCCATGATGTATGCGTGGTAAAAATGACGCTACATGGACAATATGTTGGTCATTTCATGTACATTATCAATTATTATTATTCATATCATATTTTTTCACTCCGCATCATGTGCACTGTAATGCGTACAAAAAAATTGACGCACAACTGTGTATGAGTGAAAATATGACGCATAACGGGAAAATAAAAACGGCGGCCATTTTATGCAGGAAGTGATGTAATAGGATATCCTGTTTACAAAATCTGTACTGGGAGTTAACTTTCACTTTCACTTTGCAGTCTCAGATTTATCTAGACTGTGTGGTTGTGTGAAAGGTGTTGTCCTGTGTTTTACTGCTTTTGTGTCCTGTGTGCCTTGTATTTTGTCTTAGTGTCAATCTATTATTGTTGTATAACATTGTCTCAGTCTGTTTAGTGTTATCTTGTGATAGTTTGTATTGTCTGTGGGAGTCTGTTGTGGGTAGCATAGTTTGGGGGGTTAGTTGGGCTATTTTTCTCCTTCTTCTTTTTCTTTCACACCTCTACCTTTCCCCATTTCCCCCTTTTTATTTCATTTTTTTTTGGTACATTCTTAGTCCTCTCAATATGTCAGGTAGGCCTCGCCTGTCCAGGATGGGTGAAGACGAATTGGGGGGGTTCATATGGCTAGTAAGCCATTTCCTCCCACTAATGCTGGAAGCTGGGGGCCGTGTGATACAGGGGTATCACACGGAGGCGAGGAAAATCCGGTGGGAGAAGGTGCGCCATCACCTGGTCCGGGTCTATGGGAGTCTCAGGAATGTACACCAACTCAAGCACCGCTGGGCAGATCTGATCACCAGGGAACAGGACCTGCTGGACCACCTGGGACTCCGGATTGGTGGCCATGTTGGTGAGTAAAAAACAATTAAATGGGAATGATAGAAATCGGTGTGTGAACATGTGATGATTGTTAGCGAATCTGCAAAATAAGTAGCTGACTGTGTGTAATGCTAGGGAAACCTAGGCCCATGGTTATACACATAAATCCCCATTTTTGCAACACATGTACACGCAAAGACAGCTTTAGAAATTCAACATCTATTTATATCATGCTAAGTCGCCCCCTCTCTGCGTCACCAAATGTTTCAAATGCTGCGCTACAAAGGTATACATATGTGTCCTAATGTGTATTTGTTGCAGAATGTGTATGAAGACCTATGCTACCAGTCCGATGGCTCATTTTTGCAACACATACCAGATGCCTGTAGCTGCATGTAATGTAGTGTTGCATTTGTGTCAGAAAAGCAACACGTGAACGGCTCTATTTGTACTCCACTGGTCATAATGGCCAGTGAGTGCGTCATGTAGAAACAACATACCTACATATGCAGATGCCATAGCTAGACCGAAAATTGGAAACACATGATGATGCTATACATGTGTGTTGCCGTCACGTCACATGAACTTAGTCATGTTGTTCACACATATGTCACATGTGTGTCTGGTTGCTGTCTGTTGAACCTGTCCAAATAGCCTGTTTAATTGTGAGTGGTCATGCAGTCCTCATGGAACCAGTTTTGGAATGTCTCTCGGGGATGCACATGCTGAGATGTATGGATAACATTATTGTTGGGGCATACTAATGGAGGATTAACTTGGACGACACATGACTGTCCTGACCACTGCATGAGTGTAGTAGGGTGTGACACTGGAGTAGGAGACTCATCCAATGATAATGTTGAATACAAAGTGATCCATGCAGGATGAGCATGTGTGAAAGTCTATCATTACCATGTCATATTCACACAGTGTCATTGTAACAGAAATCATTTGTCCGTTCACACAGTCTGAGTATAATCTTTGTTTCATGCTTTACAGGTGGACCAGCCCCGTACACCGTGGGAGAGGTGGCCCATTTTGACGACCCCGATACCTACAGTGAGTGTCGCCTGAGTGCTATTTACATTGTTTGGTAATGACGCATGATGGATTACTGTGTGTTCAAGAGAATTCATGATTTGATGTGCTGGCCGTTCATTGGCTTTGTTCTTTTAGTGTGATATCAAATTTTAATAATGTTTCTGCAAAGCAATACGTAGTCACCTCTCAGATTGAGGGGCTGTAGCCCATTCAATTAGGGCGGCAATTGGGAATGGTATGACTCATTTGGAATACACTGGTCAATGTTAGACTTGGTCAGGGGCTTGCCATGAACTGAGTCTGCATATCAGACTGACAGTCTCCCAGATAGCTTAGGCACATGGCTTTGATGACAAGTGCTTCTTCCTAGTTGAGGATGGACTGTGTACACTGTAGGTCGGATCTTCCGGGGGCATGTACTTCCACAAGGTGAACTCAAAGTGTGTGTGACTTGAGTGCAATGCCCTAGGTGTTCAGTTGAATCATGTGAATGGGTGTACTACCTCCCCTGTGTGTGTTGTTAAACATGCCTCACTAATAGTATGTTATGTTGGACTAAGTCATAACATTTTGACATGTGTGGACCTGGGATGTGACAAGGTTGGGCTGACTACAACGTGTTGCTAGCCCTTCATAGGTGTTGTGTGTGAAGGCACATACTTGTTGAACTTTCTGTACACTCCTGGGTGTGCATTGAACATGGGATTGTTGGTTGTTCTTCCCACACCACCCACAAAGACTGGGATGTTACTGTGAAACCGGGTACCTAGGACTGTAGCAATCAGTATGTTACACGTACTTAACACCTTTTGTGACTTGAGTTAGTACCTTGGGCCAGAGTGAGAAAAATGTCTACACGTTGCAAATGGCATAAATATATGTGTGGGATTTGCAAACGTCTGTTTCCTATTCCAAAATGTATTTGGTGGTCATGTACATATTAGGAAAATGCTTTTCAAAATGGATATAATAAAGGGTTTTACCAGACCTACTTGGAAATCACAGTGGTAGGCAATCCCATTTGCAACCGAGTACGTGGTTGCAAAGTGAGTAGCTGTTATCATCCACTTGAAGTGGATGGTAACCAACTTTCTGACTGGAAGGGGTCCTCATTGTAAAGCTTCACCTTTGTGAGTGGACTAAAATAATCCTGCGCAAAACAGCCAGTGGTCGAAGGGACCAATAATTACCGTGAAAATTTCCAAGTCCAATTGTTGTGATTTAAAAATAATTGCAGCTCATTTTCCTTTCCGGTAAACGGCCTACACTTTGGGAAAAATAACTTGCTTAATTTAAACAGTCACGTCTATGGAGTTCTGCTGGTCCCAGCAGGCCTCCATCCCCGTGAGTGCCCATGTTGCTAGGGTGGGGCAACTTGGAACCCACATCATTGATGTTCATGAGGTGGGTTTTAGGGACCCCATAGCGACTCGCAGACGGTGTCAGAGACACCGTTCTGCTTTGCAAATTGCTAGTTGATTTTCCAAAATTCCTACATCTGACCCCTAGTGTGGACATATGATTCAGGGCCAGGGGTTCAATCTTAGCACACAACTAATTCAAAATGCCATTGAGTGAGGAGTGTGAGTGTTATCACATAGAATGACATATGTACTGAAGTCAGTATGCGGAAGAGCTGGTGCCATAATGTCAAATGCCTTAGGTATGATTTGGATGAGTAGTTTAGGGTGATGTCATCCATCATGTAGAGACATGGATATGCTAGGTGTGATATGACCTTAGGTATGCATGATTCACATGTTCTTCCTCTGAGCCTTTCCGTGAACTATGTTGTAACAATTGCTGCAAACAATATATTTCTAGTAATGGACAAATGAGCCATTGTGGGATTCAACCCACTGTAAATTAAATGCTCAATATTTCCCTTTTCTCTTCACAGCTGCAAACCTGAGTGCCGCAGAGCGCAACCATTTTGAGCGCCGTGCAATGAGGTACAGGCACATCCTGCAGGTGCAGTGTGGGTATTGGAGGATGGCCCTCATATACAATTCCGATCGGGCCTCCGGGGCGTGGTATGCCACACCACAGGCTCCCCCAACGGTGCCACCTACAACCACCGCCACTACAACCACCAGGTCTACCCAAGGGGACCCAGCGACGGACCAGGCATTGTCATCAAGACCTGGTGTTGGAAAATGGGTTATTGGTAGGGCAGGTAGGTACCTACACCTAGCAACAAGCCACAAACCTCCACAAAAGTACAGTTAGGTCTCAGTAAATTAATCCCAGCTCTACCCTTGGTAGCTTGGCATCGAGCGTCAAGGCTTAACTTAGGAGACAAAGTGTAAAGCATTCAAATATCACAAAACAGTAATTAAATAAAACACAGGAAACAGTTTAAAAATCCAAAACCAATTTATAAAAATAGCTTATATTTTTATCTTTAAAATGACACAAAAACGATTAAAATCGGTTCAGGGGAACCGGAGATATGAATTTTTAAAGTATTATTATTTTCTAGCGCATAGAAACAAAAAGCGCCAATCGGGTCATCTGGTTGCACCAGGACCGGGACAAAGTCAAACTTTCAGGCCGACCGCGATGGAGCCCTGCTCGGATACAGGTCGCGGGAAGCCTCGGTTAAAAAGTTACCTTCTGACTTAGTCTTTATTTTGAAGTTTTTCTTCACCGGGACGAACCTGCCAGTTGGATCCGACCTCCTGGAGCCCTTGTCCGGATACGCGAAGTCGGTTTCCTCGGTGGTGATTTCTACCTTCGGACTTAGTCGTTTTTTCGAGATGAAAATCCTTCGACCGGGGTAAACCTGGATCTTGATCCGACGTCCGTGGAGCCCTTCTCGGATACGATGGCTGGAAGGTCCCGGTCAACTTTTTACGTTCGGACTTAGTCTCTTTTTCGGATGTTTTTCTTGACCGGGACGAACCACGAAGTCAGGCCGGGTCGCGGTTGAGGCAAGCCGGCTAGAATTTCCGCGTCGAGTCGGTCACTTTATGGAGCTTTTTTCTAAAATTTCTCCAATCTTTTCCAAACTTCTGGGGCTTCACCCAGATGTTCTTTTAAGGTTCTTTTGGGGTCCACAGCTCACCCCAAGGGTCCAGAAGTTCTGTGATGGTCCTTGGGAAGTGCGGACTTCAACTCCCAGAGTACACCTGGCGCAAACTCCTTTTTGGCCACTGGGCAGTGGTCAGCTGGTCACTTTTTCAGGAGTTGGTGCAGGGGACTCTGGTTAGCAATTTTTCACCTGTAGCAAACAGGGAGTCCCTCCTTGAACCAGTGGAAGCCAGGCAAAGTCCTTCTTGTGGTGAAGCCCAAGTGTGCAGCTGGTGCAGTCTTTCTGAGTGCAGGGTCCAGGTGCAGGCCAGGGGTCCAGCAGGGCAGTCCTTCTTCTTCTTTAGTTCCTTTCTTGTTGAATTCTGGAGGGGATCTGAGGCGTGGGTGCAGGTCTGCCAGTTTTATCCTTGCTCCTGGGTGAAAAGCAGGGGGGCCCTGGTCCTCCAATCAGGGACAGGGTCGTCCCCCTGTGATGACCACTTCCTGGGAAGTGTGGCAAAAATCCATCCCAAAAGGCAACAGTCTCTAAAAATCCAAAATGGATGAATCTGATTTTTAGAGGAGAGATCTGGCTGAGCCCACCCACTGGTGTGGCTAAAAATCATAAACACACCCCTCTTCTGCCCTCTCCTAATCTAATCAAGGGGGCACCTAGCTGTCTGGGGTTGCAGGATGTGGGGGTGTTGTTGGGTGCTCCAGATGTCCTTCTCTGCCTTTGAAGACCAGTTTGGCAGCCCTCCCCCTTCCTGCCTCACCATCTGCTGAGGGGAGATTCTCTCCCCCAAGCACATTCCTTTGTGTGAAGTCAGGCCACTTCACACCTCATTAAAGTAGCCTGGCAGAAGCTGCTGCAGGCTGGCCAATCAGAGCACAGGAGCAAAAACAATGCAGAGCTGAAATTGGCAACTTTTTAGGTAAAGTCTAAACTTTTTACCTGCACTAGTTATATTAAATCCAACAACTGGAAGTTGTGGGATTTATTATAACAATCAATTTGATACCAAATTCTTGGTATGTAACATTTAAGGAGACATTAAAATTTAAAATAAAGTCTGCCCATTCTAGCCTATGAAGGCCATTTACTTCAATGAGGGAAAAACGAATTTGGCTGTTTTTACCTCACCAGGGCTTATAAATCTATTTTTATAAAGTCCCTGCTTATAGTTACATGGCACCCAGCCCTAGGGGCACATAGGGCACACCTTAGGGGTGACTTATATGTAAAAATAAGGTAGTTTAAGACTTTGGAAGTACCTTTAATTCCAAAGTCGAATTTGCATATAACTTTAATTTAAAAGCAGCCAGCAAGGCAGGCTTGCTTTTAAAATGACACTGGGCACCTCAGCAATGCACCTAGGTGTGCACCACCTATGCTGTGGTCCCTAAACCTACATGCCCTACCATATACTAGGGACTTATAGGTAGGTTAACTTAGCCAATTATAATTAGCCTAATTTGCATATCCATTTTACACAGGGCACAGGCCCTGGGACTGGTTAGCAGTACCCAGGGCACCAGCAGAGTCAGGAAAACACCAGCATAAAGTGGAAAATGGGGGCAAAAAGTTAGGGGGCCTCTGCAATCAGCCCCAGTTTCTCACACAACCCCCCCCCAGCCCACACGCCCAGGAGACTCAGCCCAACCCTGGGAGAGTCTTCCTGGCTTGTTAGGCGAGGAAGACAGTGAAGAAAACTGGCTGTCCCTTTGCAGGGCCTACTCTGCCTTATATCCTCCTGTCAGGGTCACTCCCTCTGGGTAGTGAAGCCATCCCAACAGTAAAAGGACCCAACTCAAACTGAAACTTCCCTCTAGGGGGGTCTTCCTCCTCTCTCTCTGCCAACTTGGGTAGTGAGGTGCCCACCTCCCCTACTCCAAACTTTGCTAGGGCAACACCTAGCTTACCCAAAGAGGTCACCCAACACTTGAGCAACCCCACCATGACCAATAGGGTCAGGGGGCCTACTTTGCTATTGGCTCTGGGGTCTGCCTCCCAGGCCAAGTACAGTGCTGCCAGGAAGGCTAGCACCCAGCAGAGGCTACTGACAGCTGTCAGTACCCAGAACCACACCCTAAGCTCTCCACTGACAGGTGGCTGAGCTGCTTTAGGGGCATCTTTGGGGTCCTGGCACCCCTCTTGCTGTCTAGAGTGGGGGGCTACCACCTCCTGTGGCAGACACCCTCCTTCCACTCTCCCTTCTGTCAGTGCAGGGGCAACACCTTGCATCTGGACAGCTGCCTGACTACTCAGGACTTCCTTGGGGTCAGGTGAGGCCTCACCAGTGCCAACTCTGGGCTCCCCCCCTACTGGGGCAGAAGGCCTTTGGCTCCCTGGAACTCTCTTTAAGAGTGGCCTACCCTTCCTTTTCTTCTTTCCTTTTCTTGGGGACCCCTGTCTCCTAACTGTAGGGACTGACTCCCCAGGACTTTGGGTTGGGGGGGCGCCCTGGGCGACCACCCCATCTGTGACCAGACTCACCTCTGGGAGGTCATTGCCCAGGATACAATCTAGGGGAAGGTCAGCACTGACTACCACCCTAATCCAGTCAAGGATACCCTCCCTCTCTAGGGGCACTATGGCTACAGGTTTAGAGGTGACCTCCCCTGTGGCTATCCTGACTTTCTTTGTCTTTCCTGGGACATACATGTCTGGGGTCACTAACCGGTCACTCACTACAGTGTGACTGGCACAGGTGTCTCTCAGGCCAGTGGTAGGGATCCCATTCACTTGAATGTGGTGGAAGTGCCTACTCCCACCCTCAGGGATCACCAGCTTACCATCTGGTCCTGTCTCCCAGCACAATGCTAGGAGGACTTCATCATCTGAGGAATCCTCCTCTATGGCTACACTGGACAGCCCAGTGCTAACCACTTTCTTTGGACAGGCTGCATCTCCTCTGAAGTGACCTGTCTGCTGGCAGTCAAAGCAAGCCCTACTGTCCAAGAGCTTTTTTAACCCTGGGTCTCCCTGTCTCTGCATGTCAGAGTGGGAGTGGGATTTACTCTCCTCCTTCTTAGGGTTCTGGGGTACAGAGGGAGTCTCTGTGGTGGGCTTACCACCTCCCTCCTTAGGTTTTTGGGGACCTGTCCCCCCCTTCTTGGAGTCTCCCCCCTGGGACTTGACAACCACCCTGGTTCTCAACCACTCATCAGCTGCCTCCCCTAGCTCTCTAGGGTTGGTCAGCTTAGAGTCCACTAGATGCTGGCGTAACCTTTCTTGGATACAATTGGTCAAGATGTGCTCTCTCATGATCAGATTGTATAACCCCTCATAAGTATTTACTTTGTTGCCAATAATCCAGCCCTCTAGTGCCTTTAGTGAGGTGTCCACAAAGTCAACCCAAGACTGGGTACTGACCTTCTGGGTGTCCCTGAACTTCATTCTATATTGCTCTGGGGTCAGACCAAACTTCTTGACTAAGCACCTCTTCATACTAGGGTATGAATCTGCCTCCTCCCCCCTTAAGGTCAGAAGCCTATCCCTCCCTGAGTTGGGGACCAACTCCCACAAAAGGGAACCCCAGTATTGAGGCTTAACCCTTCTCATTTGGAGTGCCCTCTCAAAGGCCCCTAGCCACTTATCTATGTCATCCCCCTCTACATAAGCAGGAACCACCCCCTTGGGTAATCTGGGGCAAACTCCCCCACCCATGGACACCTCAGCTTCTTTATCGCTGCTTCCATCTCTTTTCTCTTTGGATGCCCAGTTTTTCTTTTCTAGGGCAAGCTTATCTGCTTCCAAAGCTATGTAGGCTAGCTGGGCTTCCAGCTCTCTTTCCCTGATGGATGGGTTCTCTCCTCCTGAAAGGACCCTCTTCCTACCACTAGCTTTGGGTCTGCCCCTAGTGACTGTATTTACTGAGGACCGTTCTTCCTCATCATCACTTAGGCTCAGAGGCCTTCCCTCCCCTGAGTGGTTAGAGCTTGCATCCTCCCTTCTTTCTCCCTCCTCTGGAGCTTCTTCTGACTCTACCTCTTGGGCCTCAGCCCATGCTGTCAGGGATGTGATCAGGATTTGCTTCCTGAGATCAGTGGTTGCAGGCAACCCTCTTTCAATACACAACCCCCTAAGCTGGACTACTGTCAGTGTGGGTAGGCTAGCCAGATCAAGCTCCATGGTTCCCTAGTTTTGTGTCAACAAAAACTTTTTGCAAAAATTGGAAACAAGAATTTAGAAAAATTACAAAAATTCAATAATTGAAATTAATCCAAATTAAAAATTAAAAACAATTTTTGCACTAGGACAATTTAAAGGATTTTTAATTTGTTTTATCCAAAACTGTAACGTGATATTGAACACAAGTACGGGATCCCGTCGCTGCTTCCAATTATGTTGGAAAATGGGTTATTGGTAGGGCAGGTAGGTACCTACACCTAGCAACAAGCCACAAACCTCCACAAAAGTACAGTTAGGTCTCAGTAAATTAATCCCAGCTCTACCCTTGGTAGCTTGGCATCGAGCGTCAAGGCTTAACTTAGGAGACAAAGTGTAAAGCATTCAAATATCACAAAACAGTAATTAAATAAAACACAGGAAACAGTTTAAAAATCCAAAACCAATTTATAAAAATAGCTTATATTTTTATCTTTAAAATTACACAAAAACGATTAAAATCGGTTCAGGGGAACCGGAGATATGAATTTTTAAAGTATTATTATTTTCTAGCGCATAGAAACAAAAAGCGCCAATCGGGTCATCTGGTTGCACCAGGACCGGGACAAAGTCAAACTTTCAGGCCGACCGCGATGGAGCCCTGCTCGGATACAGGTCGCGGGAAGCCTCGGTTAAAAAGTTACCTTCTGACTTAGTCTTTATTTTGAAGTTTTTCTTCACCGGGACGAACCTGCCAGTTGGATCCGACCTCCTGGAGCCCTTGTCCGGATACGCGAAGTCGGTTTCCTCGGTGGTGATTTCTACCTTCGGACTTAGTCGTTTTTTCGAGATGAAAATCCTTCGACCGGGGTAAACCTGGATCTTGATCCGACGTCCGTGGAGCCCTTCTCGGATACGATGGCTGGAAGGTCCCGGTCAACTTTTTACGTTCGGACTTAGTCTCTTTTTCGGATGTTTTTCTTGACCGGGACGAACCACGAAGTCAGGCCGGGTCGCGGTTGAGGCAAGCCGGCTAGAATTTCCGCGTCGAGTCGGTCACTTTATGGAGCTTTTTTCTAAAATTTCTCCAATCTTTTCCAAACTTCTGGGGCTTCACCCAGATGTTCTTTTAAGGTTCTTTTGGGGTCCACAGCTCACCCCAAGGGTCCAGAAGTTCTGTGATGGTCCTTGGGAAGTGCGGACTTCAACTCCCAGAGTACACCTGGCGCAAACTCCTTTTTGGCCACTGGGCAGTGGTCAGCTGGTCACTTTTTCAGGAGTTGGTGCAGGGGACTCTGGTTAGCAATTTTTCACCTGTAGCAAACAGGGAGTCCCTCCTTGAACCAGTGGAAGCCAGGCAAAGTCCTTCTTGTGGTGAAGCCCAAGTGTGCAGCTGGTGCAGTCTTTCTGAGTGCAGGGTCCAGGTGCAGGCCAGGGGTCCAGCAGGGCAGTCCTTCTTCTTCTTTAGTTCCTTTCTTGTTGAATTCTGGAGGGGATCTGAGGCGTGGGTGCAGGTCTGCCAGTTTTATCCTTGCTCCTGGGTGAAAAGCAGGGGGGCCCTGGTCCTCCAATCAGGGACAGGGTCGTCCCCCTGTGATGACCACTTCCTGGGAAGTGTGGCAAAAATCCATCCCAGAAGGCAACAGTCTCTAAAAATCCAAAATGGATGAATCTGATTTTTAGAGGAGAGATCTGGCTGAGCCCACCCACTGGTGTGGCTAAAAATCATAAACACACCCCTCTTCTGCCCTCTCCTAATCTAATCAAGGGGGCACCTAGCTGTCTGGGGTTGCAGGATGTGGGGGTGTTGTTGGGTGCTCCAGATGTCCTTCTCTGCCTTTGAAGACCAGTTTGGCAGCCCTCCCCCTTCCTGCCTCACCATCTGCTGAGGGGAGATTCTCTCCCCCAAGCACATTCCTTTGTGTGAAGTCAGGCCACTTCACACCTCATTAAAGTAGCCTGGCAGAAGCTGCTGCAGGCTGGCCAATCAGAGCACAGGAGCAAAAACAATGCAGAGCTGAAATTGGCAACTTTTTAGGTAAAGTCTAAACTTTTTACCTGCACTAGTTATATTAAATCCAACAACTGGAAGTTGTGGGATTTATTATAACAATCAATTTGATACCAAATTCTTGGTATGTAACATTTAAGGAGACATTAAAATTTAAAATAAAGTCTGCCCATTCTAGCCTATGAAGGCCATTTACTTCAATGAGGGAAAAACGAATTTGGCTGTTTTTACCTCACCAGGGCTTATAAATCTATTTTTATAAAGTCCCTGCTTATAGTTACATGGCACCCAGCCCTAGGGGCACATAGGGCACACCTTAGGGGTGACTTATATGTAAAAATAAGGTAGTTTAAGACTTTGGAAGTACCTTTAATTCCAAAGTCGAATTTGCATATAACTTTAATTTAAAAGCAGCCAGCAAGGCAGGCTTGCTTTTAAAATGACACTGGGCACCTCAGCAATGCACCTAGGTGTGCACCACCTATGCTGTGGTCCCTAAACCTACATGCCCTACCATATACTAGGGACTTATAGGTAGGTTAACTTAGCCAATTATAATTAGCCTAATTTGCATATCCATTTTACACAGGGCACAGGCCCTGGGACTGGTTAGCAGTACCCAGGGCACCAGCAGAGTCAGGAAAACACCAGCATAAAGTGGAAAATGGGGGCAAAAAGTTAGGGGGCCTCTGCAATCAGCCCCAGTTTCTCACACCTGGACCCAGCCGTGTGTTGGGAGCAGGGCTGTCCCGTGGCCACTCCACTCCAGCAACAACCTCCACCTCCACCGGCACGCAGACCAGCAGTGACCCTCCGATTGACCCTGCAGCCTTCCAGGCATTGTCTAGAAAATTGGACAGGTTAATTTGCAAGGTGGACAACCTGACGGAGGACATGGCTGAGGTTAAGAAGAAGGTGTGCTCCATCCGGCGCACACTTCGGAGGGCAAATCTTTAGGCATTTTGCCCTCCTGAACTTTTACCCCTCCCCTCTCACCTCTTTCCTCTTTTCATACTGTTAGTTGGGTTTGGGGGGTTAGTTATAGGATAAGTATAGGTAATTAGCTTAGTTAGTGTTAGGTAAGAGGGTGGGGGGTCCTTATTCTTTCTATCTAATATTTTTGTGTGGGTGGGTGGGTGGGGGGCAATGTTGGGATTCCTGTTTAATAATAATTTTTTTTTTTTTTTTTTTTAAACCCCAAAAAATATATGTTTGTTTAGGATAGTATAGTATGTGTGTAGGTTAGTAAGTGTTGTCCTGCATGTGTCTTGTCTCTTAATGGTGGGTGGGGGGTTGATGTTTAGATCGTTTCGTTACATGTGTAGAGTAAGTTTAGCTTAGGTTAGTTAGGGACAGTTGTGGGTTAGTAGTAGTCAGGTTAGATTAGTGTAGGTTTACCTTTCCCTTAGTTGCCTCTTTTATTACTACTTTTAAATAAACATTTTGTTAACCCTTTACCTGATGCCTTAGGTGCTACCTTTTCATGGCCTTGACATCAGTGTAGCAGAAAGTTTAAGTATGACATTTGTGTTCCATGCTCGCTATCCCCAGGCTTATGAGGTTTCACATGCCAGCTACCCGTGTGCTAACTTGGTAAGTATCCACCATGTTGGAGAGCCACCATTGGTAGTGTGCATTGATCATCAAGGTTTGGGGTTGGTATGTATCCTACTTCACAAAGAGTGCTTCCAGACTTGTTATTGTAGGTAAATAGATAGGTCGGACAGCATTGTGAAGTTCAGGGAGAGCTTTATAGATGATGATTTGTTCACACTCTTGTCTTGTTGCTGTCATTGCTGACCTACATCATGTGTGTACTGATTCAGCATTAATTTCCTTCATGGAAGTATACGCCGTAAGGGTGATTGATGCTGTGTAATTTGTTTATCATTCCTTTCATTCTACAGCATAATTTCAAATTTTAGTATTGCACGGTGCCTACATTTCTCAGCCACCATTAGTTGTGTAGAATAGCTATAGATGGTACATCATTCTGTCCAACACAGCATGATTGTGTGTGCTTAGTCCCTTCATCAGTTATTTTCCTCAGTATAGTAAAGCTATGATGCCATCCTGGCCACTGCACAGATGTTTCAGTATACATGAAATCAGGACAGTAGTATAGAGAATCGACATGGTTGCCACACAGCCACTTTGGAGTTATCTACTGCACAGTTGAATTTTGAAATGACACAGAGACACAATAGGTGTGCAAGTGATATTTATTTGTAGGTGGTGTTGTGCAAAATGTCCATTCACCATGTTTGCTGACTCCTTTCTGATGCATTATTACATGGTGATCCTACAGAAGGGGTGTGGATGATGCTCCTGACATGCTGGGGTGATGTCACAGACAGTGCAGAGGAACATGAAATGCCAAATGGTAGGAGAGAAACATTCACTGGCAAGGTGGACAAGTCATACAGTGGATTGCCGAACAGTCATTGAGGTTAGTTGTAGTGAGACTGGCATGTGTCAAAACGTAGGACCTTGGTCAGAGTAGGGCATGGTGCAGGGACTAGGGCTTCCGGGTACTCTTGCGTGTGAATGTTATCTGTTCCATGTCTTCTTCTTCTGATGTGTGTGTTGCCTGGTGTGTCCTTGTTGTTGTTGGTTGTGAAGGGGCAACACACACCTCAGTGTTAGAAGACATGGAGGCAGACATCCCGGGGGCTGATCCCTGTTGAGTAAGGAAGGGCAGTACTGCAGCAAGGAAGGCCTGCTGGTTTTTCAGAATGGCAGCCATATCCCGATGGTAGGCAGCCAGGTCGGCCCTGAGGGGTTCTATGTTGCATTCGTGCACACGTTGAGTGGCTTGCAGTTTGAGTTGTTGTGTCAACTGGATGACAGCTGTGCCAATTTCCTTCAGTGTTTTTGAAATGTCCTCCAAGAGCAAAGTTCTGGCTTGCATTGCAGCTGCCTGATCAGCAGTTGACAACATGCACGAACGCACCCCCTCAAGGCTGGCTGCCATATTTTGCATCCCCACCCGCACCTCCTTGGCCAGCTCCCGCTGGACCCCAACGACAGTTCTTTCGAAGCTGGTGCCAGTGTCGTCAGAGTCCGCAGCTGTGTTGGAGCTGGCAGGTCTTACAATTGGGGTGGCGGGTGGTTCTACTGTGGTGGCTGCTTCTTCTGTGCTCCTCCTTGTGACTGAAGGTGGGGTTTGGAGGGTTTCAAGGACCATGTCAATGGTCTCTTGTGGGAGGTTGATGGTCTCGTCATCCATGTCATCATGGAACTCATGGACAGGCAGATCAGCAGGAGATCCGTGTTCCTCTGCAATGAAACAGGGTACAATTAGTGTGTCTGTGTTGTGACAATTTTGCACTAAGATACAAGCCTTTGGATGCCTTAACATTGTACTCTGTGTTTGTCTAGGTATCTGCTGTCCGTCATAGGCCATTGTTCTAGGCCTATGGCCCACCTGTGTGTCACATGTTTGATATGGATCTTTCAGACATGTCTGCCAGGTCGCCTCTAGCTTTTGCTTTGTAATTATTTAGGAATCGGCGTTTTTTTCTCCTACTCCTCACTCGGTGTTTCACTATTGTTATGGAGGGACATTTTGTAGGGTGGGCTCTCATTATCCAACATGTGATTCTTGGCTTTCTAGGCAGCAGGATAGCTAATGGTGTGGGGGACTAAGTTTGACCCACTTGTAAATAACTCTGTCACCCAGATATTCAATTTAGCTAAGACTAACTAGCAGTGCCTCTGGTCTCCCACATCAAAGGAATGTTTACACATCCGAGCGCATGACATCTTTGGAACTTCTCAGGGAAGTGGTGGTCACTCAGGTCCTACACATTTCTATCTTTTCCGGTATGTTCCCATACACAAATGACAAAGACAGTATTAGTTTGATATGAAGTTTCATTGTACAACTGACTTGTAGGAATTTAGGTGTGAGCCCCAATTACACAAACAATACACACTGTTAGAATTGAAATAGTCCGCAGGAGAGTAATACATTAGTACACAGCTTTCATGGTGCCTAACAGTTTGTACTCTCCCTCTGCATGTTCTATGTATAGCACAGCATGTTAAGTTTGGAGGTTTCCTGTCAGAATCACAGGGGAGACATCATCCCTCATATCAGAGGAATGGGCTGGGATCTGGTTGTGCATCAGCAGCAAGGCAGGCAGCATCTAGTTGTGATTTTCTGTTTGGAAACTCCCCCATGCGTGTTTTGGGACAAGGAAGTGAATGTAAAAGACATATGTCATGGTGATGACAAAGTTTCCCTACGCAGGAATGCCAAACCTTAACCCCTACAACATCTATCAGCAACGTACCAGACGGTATCCTTGACTGGGGCACAGAGTGAATATGTTCTGGCAAACTCCAGTGCAGAAGTAGGCAAAACAGTGTGATTTGACTAATTAAAAACACCCTAGGACTGACTATTTGCTACATTAACTGATAGGAAGGGCAATGAGAATCATTTAGTGCAAATTGCTCTGAGGCACTTAGATGTGAGCAAATGAGTATAAGTACAATCAGGGTAAGATGCACAAAGGCCTCCAGCCTGAGGCTAATGCGCAAAGTATACGTTTCACTTGCCACACTACACTTTGACTGACTGTGGGTGTTGTGAATGCCCTGGCAGCACACTTGCCTCTCAGGCCCTGCCCCATACACTTTTTATTCACATTGCATGATCTGTACATGTCACGTGGCATTACCTATGCATGTCAATGTTAGGATGTGGTATGGATGTAAACATTCTTGATGTTTTGAGATGATGTTGGGTGATGTGTATTTAATTGGATTGGCCTGTTTATCGCATGAATGTCCTATTTGTTTGTCCGATTTTGCAGGTGTGTTTCAGTGACCAGTTGCCTGTGTCCCCTACTCAATGTTGTTGTCTGAGCAGTATGACATTAGTGATGTAGCCTTGTTAGCCAGGCACGTGAGGGACCGTGACGTATGCAGCATGTGTGTATCGTTAGTGTTGTGTGGCTCCTATTGCTGTTTACTTAGGCTTATGTATGTGTCAGTTATGGACATTCGGCATTTGAGTGTACTGGTACCTTTGTCTTATTTCTAGGAGTAATTGCAGATGTCATCCTCACCCCCTAATTTAGGTATGTATGTTCCAGGGTGGGGTTCCTGCCATTTGGTACTATAGCTGCACAGAGATGAGAGGTGTTATTGTCAACTGTGGTTGCAGTTAAGTTACAGTTGTTGTATTTGCTACTGCATCACAGGTAGGGACCTAGTTGATGGGGAATAGGTTTTGCAATACAAGTGCCTGGATGTGGATTTGAGGTAGTGTCCTTCCCACCTGTCACTGCTTTCCCTTGGCTCTCTTGTTGTAATTACAGGATGTCCCCGTGGGACTGTTGTTGTTGCTGTATTTTGTCGTGCCCCAGCTTCGGTCAGTACTGGGCATGCCCCCCTGCCGTGCCCCTTTCCCCATGCCACTTCATATATGTGCTGACTTACATGCATTGTGTAGTAGGTATCCCCCCCTGCTTACAGTCCCCATTATTGTATTATGATTCCCCATGCGACTTACCCTGCATGTGCGTAGTGTCGTGGTAGTCTGCGCTGTCCAGTCCTTGAATCCCTGTGACGATCTCCTCCGGGATGACGGCTGCGACCATCTCCTCCATGTGGTCCAGGGCCTCCTGTTGTGCTGGACTCCCCCCTCCAGTCTGCATTGCTGCCTTCCTGTTCCTGGCCATTTTCTCTTTGGTCCTACGTTTGCAGTCATGCCAGCGTTTCTTACACTCGGTGACTGTCCGGCGTTCTTCAGCCACACTGTTAATCTTGTCCACAATTTGTTTCCAGATGGCCTCTCTCCTACTGAGTGGCAATTTAGAGGTGATGAAAAGTTGGTGCTGGTGTTCCGTCACCTCTTTCACCAGGATTTCCTGCTCCTCTGCACTGAAGCAACACTTTCTTTTTTTTTTTTAAATGTCCTGGTTCCTGTATGCTTCCTCCTGGCTGGTTCCTGGTCTGCTCTCATCCTCCTGGGGTCTGTTGGGGCATCTAGGATCCATTTTGGGTCTCCTCTCCTGAAAGGGCAGTTTTCGCGCAAAAATGTGACGCAATAGCGTGAAAAAAACGGCGTTTTCACGATTGCGCTGTCGTAAATCGACCCACAGTGATGTGCGTCGCATTTACGTTGGTTTCCTTTACGACAGACCGACGCTGTGTGCTGTCAGCTGATATTGAATATTAAAGAACATCTCACTTAATGATTGTTTATGAAAGGTGGTATGACACCCAAGGAGACATCTCATATGCACCAGAACAATGGGCACTTCAAGGTACTCCCATGTACCATTTGCTACAAGGGGGCAGGGTGTAGGTTTGCACTTCCACCGGATTGTGATTCATATATGGAAGACTATCTTGAGAAGTCTAGGATAGGACAAGAGGCTGACAGAACAAACAAAACTGTGGGTGGGCCCCATGTTACAGCAAATAGCAATGCTGGAGAAGTTCTGGAAATGGGACACCATAGGCATCCCCACCCTGGTAGGCGCGATTGAGGGCACAATACTTATATATGAATTACCTATAACCAGTTCTACCATTACTTATAACTTAGATATGCTTTAACACTTTACATATCAGAGTTGGATGGTATCCTGGCCGTAATTTAACCCCTTAGAAACTTAATTGTTCCTGGGGTAACAAGCAGACCTCAAAGTGACACAGGTATATCTTTCTTTAATACACCACATAGAAGAGTCCTTTGTCGCACTCCACTTGGCCTTTGAAAAAAGACTTGGGAACCTTTATGGTTGAAGAATGAGTTGATGACAGGGACTCTCCGAGAGACTTGGCAATTACGGCTAACCTCTGTCTCATCCAGCGGAAATGTCTCTCAGTGTGCAGACAATGGGTGCTTATTGCAAGATGGGGACCTTTTACATAGCGCAAGTCAGAGCCTTACTCAGGGAGAGTGCTCTCCTGCTTGAAATTAGTGCTGGGGTGGACTATACTGCCAAACTATAAATTGGTCCTCTCGCACATCAAGACAGAGCTGGATAACAAACAATACACATTTTGCACTGCTTTGGTTAGGTTTACTGTGGCTAAAAGAGATGTTGCAAATCCTCATTCCATTGAGAAGTGGGGAAGAAGCCTCAACCTATGCATGAGCATGGAAAAGCAAGTAGAGGATACCAAGGGCTACCCTCAAAGTACATAAAAATTTGGAGGAGATGGACAGACTATCGGAGAACTGGTATTTGGACAAAATATTGAGTTTTAAATATAGAGATACAGAAATATCTGAAAAAAAGTATGTGGGACAAAAATGCAATGATGCAGAGATATTGTTGTTAAAAATATTCGTTTTTAGGTAAGTAATGTTTCTAAGAATATCTGTTTTGTTAATATTGTTTTCAATAATATAGCTGTAAAAATATTGTTTTTTAATTATCTTTATGTGCTTTAGTTCACATATTATTTTGTGTGTTAAATATTGTTCCTATAATTGTTCATTATATTTTTTAAATATAGTTTGTAATTTTGTTATTGTTTTTCTTTGAATTCAGTTGTGAATAGTAATTTATAGTGTTGTGGGTTGTGAGGTTTGTAGGGATACAGGGTGGGAAGTTAATGAGGTGTTATTAATTAACAATCAATTATTAATTTATTATTAGTTATTTAATTCATTGTTAATGATGTAAAGTGTGTAATTACATTTTCAAAGCTATATATTAGGTCCAGGCTATTAGATTTGGAGAGGTATATGGTGGAAAGTAATGAAATAATAATTAATAATTAATAATTACTTATTAATTTATTGATTATTTACTTATTAATTATGTAATTAAGTTATATATTTGGTGTGGGTTGTTGGGTTTGTAGCCACATAGGGTGGGAAGCTATTTTAATAATAATTATTTAACAATTAATTATACATTTATTATTACATATTTAGATTATTAATTATGTAAATTGTGTAATACTATTTTTAAAGTTATATATTAGGTGTGGGCTGCTGTGGGGCACAGAGTGGCAAGTCATTATAATTAATTAACAATCAATTATTAACTTATTAATAACTAATTGATTTAGAATTATGCTAATTGTCTTATAGTTATTTAGTTTAGTTATATTTTAAGTGTGGGCTGCTAGTTTTGTGGGGTCATAGTATGGGAAGTTAATTAAATAATACATTATTAACATGTTTGAAGTCATAATTAATCATTTAAATTGTTTTATTGTATTTCTATCAATATATATATAATTTTCCTAATAAGAGTTGTATATTTCTGGTCAACTAAAAGGGTTATTAAAATATGGTATGTGTTCGAAGTGAAGTACTTTCCCTTCTACTCCACAGACTAGAAATGGAATAGTAAACATTGCCCCTCTGGAGTCCAACACATTTCCTACTGCTGCGCAGACTGGAGTGGCAATAGTAAATTTAATCCCTCCAAAGTCCATTGCTTTCCCTATAATTTCACAGACAAAAGTGGGACTAGTGAATTTAATCTCTCTGAAGTCCAATGCTTTCTGTACTGTTGCACTGTTACACAAACTGGACTGGGAATACTAAGTTTTACTCCTCCGAAGCTCAACGCTTTCCCTACCAATGCACAGACTGTGTGGGAATAGTATATCTATTACTGCCAGACTTAAATACCTTTTCTACTATTGTGCGTGTGTGTGTATGTGTGTGTGAATATATGTATATATAATATATATATATATATACATATATATATACAATTTGTTTCTTCATTTCATTGAATTTTATTAGTTTATATGTAGATTCTTTTTTTAAAATTTTGCAATATTTGTGGTAATTTATTAGAGTTTTGTTTCTTAGATTGCATTAATTGGGTAATATATTTATTTCTTTGTAGTTGTTTTGAATATTAATTATGTTTCATATATGTTTATAGATATGTACATAGACATATGTAATAATAATATATATTTATATATTCATGCTTTTGTAGTAGTAAATTAAAAACCATATATGTGTGTGTTTATATGAGTATATATTTATATATAGCATTACTTTTTAAAATATTTTATTTACATTATATGTTAAAAACATGTAACATTTAATATTTTAAACTATATATATATATATATATATATATATATATATATATATATATATATATATCTATATGTTTATGTGGTGGTCGCCGAAAGGTAGTTATAGTTAGGACCATGTTTCTATAGAGAAAGCATTTTTTGAGTTGCCTATATCTTTGGCACCAATTGACGAATCTTCAAGAAATATATATATATATATATACATTCCAAACATACGTTGCCTCGATCATGCGAAACAATGCAGCGCTATCAAAAACAGTGTACCGCAACTCCTTTAGCACCAGCGTATTTATTTCAAGACCGTACTCATTTTCGGAGCCTCCGCTCCTTGTTCACAGGTTCATTACATGCCACATTTCATTTACTTCCTATATACCCATAACTTTTACTCTCTCAAACAAGAGTGTTTGGAATTTAGAATTTATGAGGGATCCCTACCCTGCAGCGACCCGCCGCGATTATGTGGCTGCAACTCAGCAAATTTGGTTGGCGATATATATACACACATATATATATATATATATATATATATATATATATATATATATATATACATGTGTGTGTGAAAACAGTGCGTGCTACAGGAGTAAAATAAAGAATAGACATTCAGGTAGAAACACTATGGAATCAGATAAAAATGTTTCATGATTAGCGGCAGCTGAGGCACTGTTTAGTGCAGTGAACAATAATGATGTGGAATCTGGCAATAGTGAAGGAGGAATTAAAAATCAGCGAGTATTATGGAATAAATTATGGAAAAATTCTAAAAAGGAACAGTCAAAATGGTGGGAGGCAGTAACTCTGCACAAATATATTGATTGTGGAAGAATCCCCAGAGGTTTAAGGATTTTTATAATACCAACTTTTGAGAATCCAGATCCTTAAATGGTGGTGGAATGGATGGATAATAACAATCAGTGCAGTATAAATATGTTACAGATATTAGTTAAATATGCATGGAAGGATCAGGTAAAACTGAGTGGTGAGATTGAAGCAATAACTAAAGATTTGAAAGAACTTTGCACTGCGGAAGTTTTTGAAAATGAAATGGAAAAATGTAATGAAAAATTACAAAAAAACGAAGATGTGTTAAAAGCAAAGAAGCAACAGAAATTTTTAGGAGATCTTAAAGACTATGAGAGAGGACAGATTCTCACTTTTGGAAGAAAATATGAAGCAATCAGGAATAGGTCAAAGGAAGGTTTTTTGACTGTTAAAGCTGTAAGTGATAAGAACTTGAAATCAAGAGAAGGAGTACAAGAAACACAAATGGAAGGGACTAAAGAAGTACGAGACTGTGAGGGAAGCAAGAGTGATATCTCCTCACAGTCGGACAGTGGAGGAGTAAAAGACAATGGGGGTCATTATAACATTGGCGGTAAAAGGAGCTTACCGCCGTGCAGAAGACCGCCAATACACCGCCGCGGCCGCAGAATTCCGCCACAGCTATTATGACCCACAGCACGGAATCCGCCGAAATGCAGACACCCACACAAGTCCGCCACACCAAAGGTCAGTGATAAACTGGCGAAAACAAAACCTCCACCGTCACGCCAACAGAAACACGCCCATGCTATCACGACCCACGAATCCACGCAGTGGTCTTTCAACCGCGGTAATCCATTGGCGGTACACACCGCAAGCGCTCAAAATACACACACATCTCCAAAACACCACCACATTGGACAATTCTAAATACACACACCTGATACACATACAAACAATACTCCCACACACCCAACACAATATAAAACACACACCCACATCACCCACAAACCCCTACGACCAAAAACTGAAGACGAAGGCAACAGACAGAGACTACAGCAATAGACAACCCCACCACACAGAGGCAAACAAGACAATCACCCATACAACATCCACGCTCAAAACACCCCACACCACCACACATATCAACACATACACCACGCCACACATCACCTACACCACCCCATGTCACGCCAAAGACACCCCAGGTTTTCCGAGGAGGAGCTCAGGGTCATGGTGGAGGAAATCCTATGGGTAGAGCCACAGCTATTGGGAGCACAGGTGCAGCACACCTCCATAGCCAGGAAGATGGAGCTATGGCCAAGAATCGTCGACAGGGTCAACGCTGTGGGACAGCATCCAAGAAATCGGGAGGACATCAGGAAGAGGTGGAACAACCTACGGGGGGAAGGTGCGTTCAGTGGTCTCCAGGCACAACATCGCGATTCAGCGGACTGGCGGCGGAACCCCACCTCCTCCCCCACAACTAACAACATGGGAGGAGCAGGTCTTGACCATCATGCATCCAGAGGGCCTTTCGGAGGAGTCGGTGGAGGAATGGACACTGGTAAGTCAAATCTTAACTATCATATCCCCCACCCTAACTGCATGCTATCACACACCCCCACCCTCACCCCCTCCCCTATCACTCCAACTCCTCACTAATGTACTAATAACACAAACCACACATCCCAACACAAAGCCCTGCATGACACAACTAAGCATGGACACCCAGCACTAAAGCATGCTCACTGCACATACCTATAACAACCCCCCAACCATCATCATACAAGCCCCCACACAGGAATGCGTGCACTGGGGTACACGCACACCCACCCATTGCACACCATGACACACACACATGCAATAATCATGCTCTAATACCCCTGCAGGACCACTACGTAACGTCACAACACAGGAGGTGACATCTCCACTCCACCCACAGAAGAGGCCCACAGTGACGACAGCAGCTCTGGCCAACTGGATCCAGATGACCAGCCCGGACCATCGTGGGCCTCGGGACAGTCGGTTCCCCTTGCACAGGCACAGCCCAACACTGACCTTCCACCCTCTGGTAACACCAGCACAGCACCCACCCAGCGGGCCCATACCTCCGTACCCAGGACACGTCAATCAGCGGTGTGTCCAATACTACAGGGAACCCAGGGTAACCCACTACCCCAACAACAACAGGGACTTGGGGGCAGTGGTAGTGGGCACACGGTCCAGGGGACGGAGGCACAGGAACACAGGGGAACTGGGAGGGCTGCTGTGCGACAGGGGGTGGACAGGCCAAGGGAAACCACCCTCCATGAGGCCCTCTCCTCCATCATGGGAGCATACCACCACTCCCAGGAGACGATGGCTATGGTCCTCGCCAAGTTTCAGGAGACCCAGCGCCTGCAGGACGAACAGTATTTGGGGTTCAGGGAGGAGCTCAGAACCATCAGCACCGCCCTGGCCACCATCGTAGGGGTGCTGAAGGACATACAAAAGACCATGAGGGACACCGTGGCACTCCAAGGGGCCCCTGACACTAGCGTGGACGATGAACTGCCCACCACCTCCGCCGGCACTAGTGGACAGGACGCCCCGCCAGAGGACCACCACACCAGCACCCCACCCCCTGCAGATGGACAGCCACCCCGCAAGCGGTCCCTGAGATCCAGGAACAGGACAGAGGAAGATGGCAAGACCCCAGCCAGGAAATGAGACCACACTGATTGTCCTCCCACTGTCTCACTTTGTTACCCTGTCCAGATTGGAACTGCCCCAGCTCCACATTCTATGCCCATATGGGCAGTGCACCTGTGTGACTAATAGACTGGACTCTGCCATGGACATTCCTCCACCATCACCCATCACCTTTTTGCCACCCCCTCCAATAATTAGCACTTCAATAAACACCCTTGAACCACAAAACAATCTGGAGTCAGTCTGTGATTTTGAAAATGTGTATTAGCAATGACAGTGACAAATGTAATGCCAACACACCTATGTCACACATCACAAGTCCATGAAGAACGCAAGCAGATGACACACGTTGGTAACCACACCTGTGAAACCGTAATGGAAATGTACAACTCAGTTACCAAATACGGCTTATAATTGACAGACAGGATAAAGGTAGAAGTGTGAAAGTGAATGTAATAGTAAAAAAATTGTTCTCACCTGTGTGTCACTGGAAATATTGCTGTATGACTGACTTCCTGTTGTCTATGTTTTCTTCCTCAGCTTCCTCCTCATCACTGTCCACAGGTTCCACAGCTGCCACAACACCGTCATCTGGACCATCCTCCTGCAGAAAGGTACCTGGCGTTGCAAAGCAAGATTGTGAAGCATCGAGCAGGCGATGATGATCTTGCACACCTTCCTTGGTGAGTAGAATAGGGAACCACCTGTCACATGGAGGCACCTGATCTTGGCCTTCAGGAGGCTGAAGGTCCTTGCTATCACTCTCCTAGTCCGCCCATGGGCCTCATTGTAGCGTTCCTCTGCCCTGGTCCTGGGATTCCTCACTGGGGTCAATAGCCATGACAGGTTGGGGTAACCAGAGTCCCCTAATAGCCACACCCGGTGCCTCTGGAGTTGACCCATCACATACGGTATGCTGCTATTCCGCAGGATCTAGGCGTCATGCACTGAGCCAGGGAACATATCATCTACCTGGGAGATGTACTGGTCTGCCAAACATACCATCTGTACATTCATCGAATGATAACTATTCCAGTTCCTGTACACCTGTTCACTCCTGCATGGGGGGACCAGAGCTACAAGGGTCCCATCAATAGCACCTATGATGTTGGGGATATGTCCCAGGGCATAGAAGTCACCTTTCACTGTAGCCAAATCCTCCACCTGAGGAAAAACGATGTAGCTCCTTACGTGTTTCAGCAGGGCAGACAACACTCTGGACAACACGTTGGAAAACATAGGCTGGGACATCCCTGATGCCATGGCCTCAGTTGTTTGAAATGATCCACTTGCAAGGAAATGGAGCACTGATAGCACCTGCACTTCAGGCGGTATTCCTGTGGGATGGCGGATTGGTGAGATCTGGTCTGGCTCCAACTGGGTACACAGTTCCTGGATTGTGGCACGGTCAAACCTGTAGGTCATGATCAAATGTCGCTCCTCCATTGTTAACAGGTCCACCAGCGGTCGGTACACCGGAGGATTCCGCCATCTCCTCAAATGTCCCAGCTGACGGTGCCTAAGAAGGACAACAGCGACCACAGAGTCAACAAATTCCCAGGTATGTACCCACAGCTACACAGAACACGACACCAAATACAAAACTCCTCCTGTATGTGTGTTGAGTGTAGGCCTAGGTATGTGTGACGCAGTAGTAAATGAAGCCATGTGGGCCACTGAAATGGCGGCTGCCTGACCTCTAAAGTAGTGGGACAATGGGATGTGAGGTATCTGCGCTGGCTATGTACACCGTCGCGGTAGGCGGTCGTAGACCGCGGCACAATGCTGCATTGGTTAACATTGGACCCTATGGGTCCCAGGAGCCAATGATGAAGTGCGCCGGCGGTGATGATACGCACCGCCACAGGCGTCACTGCCGCGGACGTGACCGCCATATTCTATCTGTTCAGTCACTCGAAACCTGATCTTTGACAGGAGAGGACCTACACTGCAAGTGCTGCTGTGACCTCGGTCTGGAAGAGACAATGGCTGCTGCTTCTGGGGAAAGGGCCCCTGCCTTCACTGCTCAGGAGTTGGAGAAGCTAGTCAATGGGGTCCTCCCCCAGTACACGCTACTCTACGGTCCTCCAGACCAACAGGTAAGTACACAGGGAGCACGTTGCATGGGCTATGCTGGGTGGAGAGGGCTGGATGTCAGTAGGAAGGGGGCCGAGTTCTGCGACCATGAAGGACTGTGAATGCATGTGCCACATAGAAGGGATGTGGGCCACTCACTTCGACGGTGCAGTAGGTAATGACTTCCCCTGTACATGTCATGTAGGTCAGCGCCCACCAGAAGAAGGACATTTGGCGTGCCATCGCCAAGGACGTCCGGACCCTGGAGGTCCACCAGAGACGGGGCACCCACTGCCATAAAAGATGGGAGGACATTCGCCGCTGGAGCAAGAAGACGGCGGAGGCTCAGCTGGGGATGGCCTCCCAACGTGGGAGGGGTGCCCATCGCACCATGACCCCCATGATTTTCCGGATCCTGGCAGTGGCCTACCCGGAGTTGGATGGGCGCTTGAGGACATCACAGCAGACACAAGGGGGTGAGTACACTCTCATTCTGCGGACTTTGCACGCAGTGGAGGTGTCTGGGTGGGGGAGGAGGGCTGTGGGTTTCCCTAGGCCAGGGTGAGTTACGTAGGCTAGGCCCCTTCGTAAGGCATGGTCCTGTGGCCCTCCACCCCACCTCTGTAGAGTGCCAAGTACAGGTATACATGCCCCTGCATCATCTATGTGGACAGATGACACCCATAGCCATGTAGGCCAGATCCCACGAATTGCATCTGTAGAGGCCAAGAGCAGGGCGTAGTGCAGGGGGCTGCTGTGTCTGTATTGTCCGCCAACGGTAGCGGTAAGCCATGCACTCAACCTGTCTTTCTTCTGTCGTCCCCCCCCCTTTTTGTGCTCTCCCTGTTCTTTTGTGCTTCAGCATCATCAGGCGGGGGTACAGTGGCACCGGAGCACGAGGGAGCTGCATCCCACATGGCCATGGAGGGCAACACCACAGACTCTGAATACACCAGTGGGACGGAGGGCGAGGGGAGCTTTGCATCGGTCACCGGATCACCAAACTGCGAAACAGACTCGTCCGCCGATGGGAGCTCCCTTGTGGTGGCGGCACCATCTGTGCCCCCCACTTCTACAGGTACAGCCGCCACCCCCCCTACCAGCACCGCCCTCCCAACAGCTCCTCAGCCTTCGCTCCATGCCCGCTCACCCAGGAGGGTGGGCATCACCTTCGCCCCAGGCACCTCAGCCCCTGCCCCAGTCACCCCTGCTGCCCTCAGTGAGGAGCCCATTGACCTCCTCAGGTCACTCACTGTTGGGCAGTCTACCATTGTGAATGCCATCCAGGGTGTAGAAAGGGAGTTGCAACATGGTAATGCATTCCTGGAGGGCATTCATTCTGGTCAGGCTGCCCTTCATCGAACCCTGCAATCTCTGGCCTCAGCACTGATGGCAGCCATTGTCACTGTGTCTAGCCTCCCCCCTCCAACTTCCTCCACCCAGACCCAGTCACCTGTACCCCAGCCTATCCCAAGCACACCATCAGACAAGCATGCACACACCTCAAAACACAAAAGTAGCTCAGGCAAACATAAGCCCCACACAACCCACAGGCACTCACACAAGCATCACCCACATACAGACACAGCAACATCCACTGCCTCCACTGTGTCCCACTCCTCCTCATCTCCCTCCTCTCCTCCCAGTGTAGTCTACACTCTCACCTGCACGCACTACATCTACATGCACTTGGACTCGCACCAGAACACCCAGCACCACACCCCGCTCACCTGCACTCACCACCCCCACTACCATTTACACGTCCCCTGTGTCCACTCCCAGTGTGTCTGTGACGCCCCCTCCCAAAGTACACAAACGAGGGCACCCACACACCCAACATCCATCCACCTCATGACAGTCTCTAGTACCTGCACCTGCACCCAAATCACCTAAAGTTACACCTCCTACAACCACCTCCTCTTCCTCCACTCCCAGACCCCCTCCAGCTACCCATCCCAGTGTTCGTCAGAAACTCTTCCTCAGCAACGTTGACCTCTTTCCTACCACCCCCACCCCTCCAATTCATAGGTCCTGTAGTAGCACCTCAGCCAAAAAAAGTCCGGTACCAGTGGTGCGTGTTAAAGGTGTGTGGGGTGCACCGGCCACCAGGGCAGCCAGTGTGACACAGAGCCAAAGCACTGCCAGTCCACCCCCTGTAAAGCACCTTAAGTTGGAAAGTGGTCGATAGGAGAGGGTGAAGAGTCCTGCCAGCAAAACAGCTCACAAGGGTCCCGGGGGGAGTGCCGAGTCAGCTGTGACTCCTTCCCAGGTGGTGAAGGGGCAGAAGAAGTCTCCAAAGTCTGGTAAGAGCAGCACGGCGGAGAAGGCCGCCATCCTCCCCGCCGGCTGGGACGCCACCGCCAGCACTGTCGTCACTGGTCCGGAGACCACCGCCAGAGTCAGTGCCCTGGAGGGCAGCAGTATCGTCACTGGTCAGGAGACCACCGCCAGAGTCAGTGCCCTGGAGGGCAGCAGTATCGTCACTGGTCCGGAGACCACCGCCAGCGTCAGTGCCCTGGAGGGCAGCAGTATCGTCACTTGTCCGGAGAACACTGCCAGCGTCAGTGACCTGGAGGGCCCTGGCAGCCACAGCTCCACTGGGCACTGAAGGACCGTAATGCCACACACCACTGCACAGGTCAGAGACAGCAAAGGCAAGCACCGCTGAACAAGGCAAAGACCGCCATGGTGAAGACCGTTGAACAGGGCAAAGACCGCCATGGCAAAGCACCGCTGAACAGGCCAAAGACCGCCATGGCAAAGCACCGCTGAACAGGTCAGAGACAGCAAAGGCAAGCACCGCTGAACAGGGCAAAGACCGCCATGGTGAAGACCGGTGAACAGGGCAAAGACCGCCATGGCAAAGCACCGCTGAACAGGCCAAAGACCGCCATGGCAAAGCACCCCTGAACAGGTCAGAGACAGCAAAGGCAAGCACCGCTGAACAGGGCAAAGACCGCCATGGTGAAGACCGCTGAACAGGGCAAAGACCGCCATGGCAAAGCACCGCTGAACAGGCCAAAGACCGCCATGGCAAAGCACCGCTGAACAGGTCAGAGACAGCAAAGGCAAGCACCGCTGAACAGGGCAAAGACCGCCAAATCAAGCATCGTTAGCCCATGTGCAGCTGGGACAGTGAGGGAACTGGGACCGTCACGGGGAGCGAGATGCACTCTGGACACCATTCACCCTCCAGAACCAGTGGAGACCTGCATCCACTCTGTCTGTCCTTCACAGGATGAAGCACTCTGGGCACCAGTCCCCCTCCAGAACCAGTGGAGACCTGCATCCACTTGAGAGACTGTGGCTTTGCACTCCCCAGGATAAAGCAGTGGGCAAACCACCCACTGGAGAGACTTGAGAGACTGTGGCTTTGCACTCCCCAGGATCAAGCAGTGGGCAAATCACCCACTGGAGAGACTTGAGAGACTGTGGCTTTGCACTCCCCAGGATAAAGCAGTGGGCAAACCACCCACTGTAGAGACTTGAGAGACTGTGGCTTTGCACTCCCCAGGATAAAGCAGTGGGCAAACCACCCACTGGAGAGACTTGAGAGACTGTGGATTTGCACTCCCCAGGATGGTACAGTGGACAACCCATCCACTATCGAGACTTGAGAGACTGTGGCTTTGCACTCCCCAGGATACATCAATGGGCATGGAGCCCCGTCGTGGATCTGGCGTGGTGCTGTAATCTGGCTAAGGTGCCCCCCCCCTTCCCTTCCCCCTGAGGTGCCTGTTGTATTTCTATCTGATTCTCCTGCAGTGTTCTCTCCGTTTGTGGACAGGTATCTAGTGTGGGCCTCGCCCATGCATTTTGGGCCCAGTGGTCCACGGACACTGATATGTGCATACCTGCAGTACTACTCGTAATGTATGATTTTCGACTGTTTATATATATCTGTATTTATTTGGTTACTGTATTTTGATACATTACAATGTTTGAACTGATTTCCTTTTGTCTTTGCATTCTTCCGGGGGGGTTGTGGGTTGTTACTGTGCTGTTTGGAAATGCATTGGTGTGTGTGTTGTAGTGGGTGAGGGTCTGGTTGGGGGTGGGGGTGGGGGTGTTGCGTGTGTGTCCCCCTGACTTTTGCCTCCCCCCTCCCCTATGTCGTAGGTGCAGTACTCACCGTTGTCTTCGGCGCCTACGTTGCTGGTGATCATAGAGGAGCAGGAACACAATTGCAGGGAGTATTTGGAGTTCGGGCTCCATGGTGGCCTCCTTCCTCGTGGAGTGTGTTAAGGTGAGTGTTTTCCCATTGCAAAAGCTGTTTTCGCCGTGTTTTTATCCACGGTGAATCCGTCCCGGAAAAGGTGACGGATTGACGGGTTGTGATACTGTGGGCAGTACATTGTCTCCCGCCTGTCTATGTTGGCGGTTTCCACCACGGTCATAATTCCCTTTTTTTGTCCGCCGGCCTTTTTGCGGTATTACCGCAGCTTTAACACCGTCCGCCAGGGTAGTAATGACCACCAATGTTTTAAAGGAATTCGATTTGATAGCCCAAGGGAGATCAATGGGCCAAGCGGGAAGAGGAAGAGAATTTCAGCCAGGAAGAGGAGGAAGATTAAGGAGAGGTTTCAGGGAATAGAAAGAAGGTTCAATGGGAGTACAGACAAGAGGTCAATCCTCAATAAAGTAACACAAAGAATGACAGTTGTTAAACTCTCCAATAGAAATATCTCTGATACAGAACATGAAGTATTATCATTGGGATTATTGTTTTGTCCAGTTATGCAATTTGATTATACAAAAAGCTGCATTGATTTTTTTCCACTTTGTGAGAAAATTAAAATTGAAAAAGTGGTTTGAAACAAAAGTGAAGGATCAAGATAAGAGTACTCCTAATAAGCCTTCAAATTTAGAAATTGGAGATATTGAATTGTTACACACTTTGTGTGAACTTGATGAGAGTATAGTAGCCGAACAAGATCCAATTTTTAATTTAACTCAATTTAATTTCAAACCTAAGTCGACTTTTTCACCACCAGTGAATTGTGATGCAATTAATGTTTTTGAGAAGGGCGTAATTGGGAGTTTAAAAGCTTTACGGTATATGAGAAGATCAAAATATGACAATTTATCAAGGAAACTTCGAAAAGCGATTGAGTCTTTACAGAGCGATGATAGTATAATAATTAAAAAGTCTGACAAAGGGGGAAATGTGGTCATTTTATCTAGAGAAGATTAATTAAAGGAGGGATTAAGGCAACTGCAAGATAGAGAAAGCTATTCAGTGGTGGATAGAAATGAAATGTTAATAGCTAAGAAGAAAGTGTATGATAGATTAGATGAATGGAAAGATTTAGGATTGATTGAATGGGAGGAATATCAGTTTCTGAAGGTTGAATTCCCTAAAACAGCAGCAATTTATTTCTTACCTAAGCTACATAAGAATGCTAAAGAGCCACCCGGGAGGCCCATTGTATCTTCTATAGGGAGACTGCTGGAAAATGTCTCCAAGTATGTCGACTACTTTTTGCATCCATTTGTGGAGGCTTTACCATCTTCTCAGGTGAGGCGTAACAAGAAAAAATACTTTTATTTCTCTTCATTACTTCCTCTTTCTATGTGCTGTGTTAAGCAGCACACATAGAGGAATATGCGTCAGGGGATTGCTTTTGTGCAGTAAGATGCCCCTTCCCCCAAAAAACAAAAATACTGCATGCAATGCAGCCATGGTGCAAGGGTGCCTGCATTTGCGCTAGGCTGCTAAAAGGGTGCCAGCGTAGAGGAAAAGGCAAGACTGTGCTGTATTGACTTAAATATGGTGCATTTCTGCCCTTTAGCTGTCACGCAGTGCAGCACAGCGCAGCAAGGTGACTTACTGCTCTGAGTGATAAATATGCCCATTGCTATGTTTACACAGGCGTAACTGATTAATAATGCACGTAATATGTTACTGACACAGAAATTCACAGCTAGCCCTGAGAAATACCAACTCTCACAGCCTCCTTGGGGGAGTTCTAGGTGGAGCGAATCCAGTCTAAACGACTGCCCAGGTCTTTGGAAGTAAAGTTGTGACTACGTTTTGGGAATCTAGCCCATGGTGTGCGTATAGCTGCTGTAGCTCAGTGGCTCATTGATGGAGAAAGTAGGTTTGTGCAGACACCTGGCGCTGAAAACTGCATGCAGGCTCATCCACCAAGATGCTTAATAGCAGTGACAAGTGCGTGGGCTTTCTAAACATTTTGCAAAAAAATGAACTGACGATAATTGGAAACATTTTAAAAACCAATTTAGAAAGGTCAACCTATTCAATGTATTGGAAACAGTGAATACACTACTTTTAAAGTGGCATCAGGAGAAATACATAGGGACCAGACGTAAATTAACCTGTCAGCGTTAAAAGTGCCACAATAATAACGACAGACCATATGGTACTTGTTAGGACCTATCATTTCAGACAGCTGTAAAGCTTCTAAAGGATAAAGAGAATTATGGATCATTATAAACATTCAGCGCCTCCAGATGGAGGCATTCAGGCGCATCAGTTTAGATAATTAAACATTTTACGTAAAACCACTGGTTTATAAGTTTACTAATGAAAAAAGTTGTAATGTTTTTACTTTATGACCTTTGCATATGATTACTTTGTTCTTTTTGCTATTTCATAACCATTTCCAATCTGGAGAAAACTTCTAAAATGTGAGTATTTTCCATTAGGCGAATTTTGTGGGGTTTGTGGGGTTGTTTTCGGTTGTACTATTTAGCAAAGATATTCCTAGTAAGTGACTGATGTGAGCAGAAAATATCAAACGGGAATTTTAAGACTGATGTTAAGAGACATATTTTGTTGAATTCACATGGTTGTATCTTGAATGAGTTTTGTACATAAGCTATGAATTCGAGTTCAATTTTTACAATGGTCAAATACGTTTGGCATTTGTGGAATGCTCCATAAACTTTGTAAATATAACCTGTAGATTAAAAAAAAAATAAAAAATGTTTCCCAACTGACTAGAAGATTACATATCACTCTTTAGAAGAGTTACAAAAATAGCTGACTCACAAATTTTTGTGAGCTATTTATGCACTTGTCTCGGACAGAACATATTCATTCTCATGTTAAGAAAATTGGAGTGAGTGTATTCTTTCTCTTGTTTTTTATTCTCTATTCATGCCACCAATTTCTGTATACTTATTGTATATTGAATGGTGCACTTCACAAAATGTTTTCTTACACTTATCTCTGCTGCATTCAGCCGTTTTCCCACAAAGGTGGGCAGGATAGTTTCAAAACATTTGGGAACATGCAAGGGCGGCTCCTCCGCAATGACGGAAGATCGACCCCCGTGGCCAAGAGCCAGGAGATTAAAAATGAAACAATAGTTTCACTATCATTTCATTTTTCATTTGCTGGCTCAGCCAGCAGTACAGGGAGGGGCAGGGCTGGGACACAGGAGGGGGGAAGGAGGAGGAGGGGATAGTGCATCTGAGGCTGGCCAAACACACATGTGCACTTAGGTTTCTCCACAGCCGGGCTGGAGAAACTGGACAGACCCCAGGGCTGCGTTTGATCGGCAGTCTGAGCCACTCCGACCAATCCTGGTGCTGCTTTCATGCTAGCTTTAGAATGAAAGCAGTGCCAGGATTGCTGGGGAGCCTGTGCTGGTGTCCCAGTAAACGCAGGGACACCAGAAGTGGAGCAATGAGCAAGGCGGCAGCTGGAGTAGAAAGGTAAGTGTTTTTATTTTATTTGGTTCTTCCCCTGTCCCTGTCATTCCCCCACACCTCCCAGTGAGATCTGTGGCAGTGGCCGCTGCTAATGAACTATTATGAAAAGGTTTATACAATTTGCTATGCATGTCCTTGAACACTCCTTTGTAATGGGCCACTCCTTCACATTTAAATCTTTCTCATGAGTGAGGTAGGCATTGCCTGTTGGAGGCCTTGCTGCCCCACGCTGATTACGGGTTGGGGGGGCCTGGGTGCCCCTAAGCACTTCTGCTAGTGCATTTAATATTTCACATGCACGACATACAGCAGCAGCGACCTTCAAACCTAGCCGGCCTCAGTGATCTGCTCCTCACTCAAGGAAAACTTGCAAGTTTAACCCTCTTGCAAGTTGTAAAACAGACTCTCTTTTCTGTGAGTGCGTAGACCTCCTTCCAAAGGTTTCATGGGAAAGATATGCTCGCCTCCTTGGATGTTAGGAGCACTCCCCCAGCCAGTCACCATCACACTTTCACAATACTCTCAATCAATGATATTTGTGCCACCCGCTGCCACCTTTTGAGGATTCAGGGGCATATTTCTGAGCCCCTTTGCATGGCTCTTGCACCATGCAAAGTGGTGCAAGAGAGAAGCAAGCCCAAAATGTGACTTATGAAGCTGGGCAAGGACACCTTGTGTGTCCCTGAGTGGCTTCATAAAAATTGAATAAAGTAGCACAGCGCAAGTCACTGCATGCCCTTATTCTGCCCCAGCGAGGCACTCCATGGATGTTGCCTGGGAGTTCCTATGCAACATCCATGGATTTTGACTAATTTCCAGTTTTACCAGAAGTGGTAGACCTGGGAATGGACCAAAAACCTATGCTTTCCCAGGTAAGGCATAACAAGGAGAAATATCTCCTTGTTTTTTCCACTTTCTATGTGTGCTGCATTCTGCAGCACTCATAGAAACAGGAAGAAGCCTCAGGGTATTGTTTATATGCAGGAAGGTGCCCCACAAAAACAATCCTACATGCAATGGATACCATGGTGCAAGGGTACCTGCATTGCACTAGGCAGCCCATTGTGGGCCAGTGGTAGGGAATGGACAAGAATACGCCATATTGAAATAAATATGGCACATTCCTGTCCTTACCCTGTGGCGCAGCTCAACAAGGTGACTTGCTACACTGTGCTGCAGGACGTGGACAGAAATATGTCCCCAATTCCTTCTGCTAGCATCTTGCCTTTCAGAGTGGAGTAACATAAGAGGAGGTGACAGCAGGGTCGTAGCTTCCACTGGTGCAGCAGGTGCAATGGTACCAAGAGGCCTGAGGAGCACACTGAACCCTAATCGCTGTTGGGTGTCACAGTACAAACAGAGGTTAATTTCTTTCTTTGCAAAGGTCCCATGACACACTGATTATGCCACTGACTGATATGAGTTGACAGTAATGTATCATGCCGGCACTCTCCTCACTCATTAGGTTTTAAATAACTAATTCCCAGCAAACAACTGATGCCATGTAAGCACCTTCCCGTGTCCTTACTTCGGGTGGCAGTGCATTAGTGTGCATTAGTGTGCTTCTCTGCAGTGACTCCTCGTGTCTTCCAGGGACCATGGCCTGCAGTAAAATCCCAGCAGTGATTGAGTAGAAGTGGGTGAGCCTCTGAAATCTCGAGCCAGATCCCTGGATCTGGCTCAGCTCGAGGTCCTCTGCTTGCACCCTAAAACCCCAAAAGAGCTAAGTTTTCATGTGGCTACTGCCTGCCGCCCAGGCCTGAACCTCATGCACCAAGAATTAATGACGAAGCAGTAACCTTTAAAGCAAAACTGGTGAGAGAAAGCATTAGCCATCTAGTAACTCACCTGTACAATGTGTTGCCCGAAAAGCCTGGAATCACAAGCCTTCTGCACTTCACCAAACTTTGTGATTCTAGGCAGGCATTTTATTTCACCAAGCCTCCTTTTTCTTATCACATATGAGTGCACATTTACAAATGTGAGTTCAGGATGTGCGCTGAAAAATAATCTCGTGTGCTTCATGTGAGAGACTCCAATGTTGCTCCATTTATTTATAATAAGAATCTGGGACACATAGGATACACAGACATGAGAACTGACTTGGCTCTCAGTTAACTAATGGCATTGTGCCAGGGTGGGTATAAATACGTCTAAGCTCGTTTTAAAAGCTATCACTTTTAATAAATGCCTCTCAGCGCAGTGCTAAACTGAAAAGCTTCTGCATGTTCAAAAATTCACTTTTTTAATTTTGAAGAGACTTTATCACATTTTTGCCCGATCCATTATTTACATTTTTACATTTTAAATATTTTCATGGTTCGGCTCATGCATGGGGTCGTGGGGCAAAGCCTGACTTGGCTCTTGATTGCTCTCCCTCTCAATTTGTTGGTTCGCCCACCTCTCCGAGTGACCTGCTTGTAATTTATGTGCCGCTGATGCTCAACACTGACAATCAACAACACTGTGACCGCCCAGGAACCACCATCAACTTCACGAGGAAGTTGTATTGAAGGCTGTGATACAGTGTAGGCTGCAACTCTATCCATCAAGCTTTAAGGTACTTTTTCTGAGTGGACATTGAGGTAGCATCTAGGAGTGCAGAGTAGGGTGAGGGGCCTAAAAGTGTTTGATGGACTGGGCAGTATGCCTTAACCTCCAGGTTACCCTGCCACACATGACAGGCAAGGAAGAGCTCTCAAGGTGTCCAGGAACATGCATGAATAGCTCAACCAGAACATTTTTTTTGCATCATGGACATGTCTGAATATTTTTATGATGGGTTAAACAGCAAGTCACAAAATGCAAAGCGAAAAACCAAGACTGGATGAGTTATTCATGTATGGTAACTCGTGAGAACTCTGAAGAGGTAAGGCTGCAGAGAAAATGACTTAGGAAAGAGCAAATGTATGTGTTAGGAGGGGAATTCCAGTGTCCTTGATTGTTTGTGAATTTCCTAAAGGTATTTTACTGTTGCTAATGCACAGGATGCGAGTGGAATATTGTGCACTCAAGCATATTTGGTTTTGTGGTCTGCAAGTGTGGAAAGCTTAACTTCTTTTGGTGGCATTTTGTAATTTGAACTGAAGCAGGATGAGGAAGACTATTGCAGCAGTGAACGTCTGTCTATTTCATCATTGGCAGTGAACCAGATTGTCTGTTTCATCGTCCCACGTTTCTTGCTGACTCCTGCTGTGATCCTTGGCCATTCACTTGAATGACCTATTTATAAACAGTCATGCAATACAATAGGTTTAACAAGGTCTGCCCTATCTAAAGCCCCATCAGTCTCTAGAGGTACCGTTTTTGTTTGAGGAGTAAACCTGTACTTTTCATGTAATGTGATAGACAGATTTATTGTCTAATGCCTTAGCTATAAGTTTGGTCTCACTGGCTGCATAGCACTGCTGCCTAAAGCAAGCACCTGTTTGATATAGGCAATGTAAGTATACTGCTGCCCAAAAGCAGGAAGGTCTACGCAATCTGTGGTGGAGTTCTGATGTGATAAGCCTGGAGCTTCGGTTCTACCACCTGAAGAAGAGACCTCTACATAACAATGTGTATTTGTAAAGAATACATTCACCAGAGGGCTTTAAAACAGGTGTTTATTGTTACTCAACTTAATGAAACTCAATTTATCAACTTCAGGAAGATGAAAGACTAGGGCCCTCATTACAACCCTGGCGGTCGGTGTTAAAGCGGCGGTGTTGGACTTTTGCTTATGCAGGGTCATCCCCAGTCTTTTTGCCTTCTGCCTCCTATTTTTTTCTGACCTGTTGCTGTTGGCTTTTCAACTCTGAGCACTTTACCACTGCTAACCAGTGCTAAAGTGCATATGCTCTCCGTGTAAATTGTATATAATTGGTTTATCCATGATTGGCATATTTGATTTACTAGTAAGTCCCTAGTAAGGTGCACTAGAGGTGCCAGGGCCTGTAAATCAAATCCTACTAGTGGGCCTGCAGCACTGGTTGTGCCACCCACATAAGTAGCTCTGTAATCATGTCTCAGACCTGCCACTGCAGTGTCTGTGTGTGTGTTTTTTACACTGTAAATTCGACTTGGCAAGTGTACCCACTTGCCAGGCCTAAACCTTCCCTTTTCTTACATGTAAGGCACCCCTAAGGTAGGCCCTAGGTAGCCCCAAGGGCAGGGTGCAGTGTATGGATAAGGTAGGACATATAGTAATGTGTTTTATATGTCCTGACAGTGAAATACTGCCAATTTCGTTTTTCACTGTTGCAAGGCCTGTCTCTCTCATAGGATAATATGGGGGCTACCTTTAAATATGATTAAAGTGTAGATTCATCTAGAGAGTAGATGGACATGTGGAGTTTGGGGTCCCTGAACTCACAATTAAAAAATACATCTTTTAGTAAAGTTGATTTTAAGATTGTGCGTTTGAAAATGCAACTTTTAGAAAGTGAGCATTTTCTTGCTTAAACCATTCTGTGACTGTCTTGTTTGTGGATTCCCTGTCTGGGTCAGTTTGACAGTTGGGTTGTTTTTCACCTCGCACTAGACAGTGACACAAAGGGGGCTGGGGTGTAACCTGCATTTCCTGATTAGCCATCTCTGCTAGGAGGGAGGGGTGGAGTGGTCACTCTCATATGAAGGGACTGTGCCTGCCTCTGACAATGCAGACTCCAACCCCCTGGTGTGTGTCTGAGGCCTTGCCTGGGCAAGGCAGGATTTCACAAGTAGGTGTGAGTCCCCTTTGAAGAAAGGTGACTTCAAAGACTAAAATGGGTATAAGAAGGGCACCCAAATCTACAGACTGGAGAAACACTTCTGGAACCAAGAGGAACCTCTGCCTGGAGAAGAGCTGATAGCTGAGGAAGAAGTGCTGCCCTGCCTGTGACTGTGCTTTGTGGAGCTTTCCTGCAGTGCTGCTTCTGCCAGAGTAAGAGGGCAAAGACTGGACTTTGTGTGCCTTCCATCTTGTGAAGAAATCTCCAAGGGCGTGAGTTAGAGCTTGCCTCCTGTTGTTTGAAGTCTCAGGGACAGCAAAGACTTCTCTCTGCCAGCACCTGGAGTCTCTGGAGAGACTCCTGCCCCCACAAGTGGTGCCCTATCCAGTCCGTGGGCCCTTGAAAGGAAAGCTGGTGGAATCCAAGGAAATCGACTTCGGACCGACGCCGCTGCTGAATCCGCTGCTGAATCCGGTAACTCCGCCTGCACCTGACGCCGTAACCTTTGCTGGAACGCGACGCCCTTCGCAGGCCCGACGCCGCAGCAGCCCCGCTGAAGTCCGTGACTCTGTGGAAGTCGCCGCACCACGTCGTGACCAACGCCACTCGAAGTGCATGGATTCAACGTTTCACACAGATGCCGCGATCCTCGACTTCGCGCATCGGCTTGTTTTCACTCTTCACCAAAGGTACTGTACTTGGGGGTCTACACGACTCCGTGTCCGGCGCCACTGGTGTCGGCTTGTTGGGAACGACTCCGTCACAACGCCGTGTTAACATCTCATCGAAGCATTTTTGCTTCTAAGCGCTATTTTTGAGTTTAATCTCTAGAAATTCATAACTTGACTTGTGTATGTCGGATTTTTGTCGTTTTGGTCTTGTTTTGTTTCTATAAACATTTCCTATTTTTCTAAACCAGTGTTGTGTCATTTTGTAGTGTTTTCATTAAGTTACTGTGTGTGTTGGTACAAATACTTTACACCTAGCGCTCTGAAGTTAAGCCTACTGCTCTGCCAAGCTACCAAGGGGGTAAGCAGGGGTTAGCTGAGGGTGATTCTCTTTTACCCTGACTAGAGTGAGGGTCCTTGCTTGAACAGGGGGTAACCTGACTGTCAACCAAAGACCCCATTTCTAACATTGGTGATCAGCGGTTGGGATTTGGACTTGTATTTATACTTGACATACAGTGATTAAGTGTACACTACTGTTTTGATCTCAGACCACTACGTGACCACATACTACTTGTTTGGTGATCTTTCATTTTTCTCTTTGGGACTCCTTTTTGTTCTACTTCCATGATGTTGCTGATCCCTTGACTGATTCTTTTTACTTCATTGGGAACTTGTTTTCTGCCGTTGGAACTTTGCACTTGTTGCCATCATGTCTCAATCTGGAGATGCAACAGCTGGAGCTGTGTTTTGAATTAGGAAAACTGAAGAGGTACTCAATTGCTCAATTGAAACAGTTCTGTGAAGATCTTGCCTGTCACGTTAAGAGCTCTGCCAGGAAGGGTGAGCTACAAGAGGCATTGAGGGCCTGGGTGACATCCAAGGAAGCTGGGGGGCACGCAGAAGATATGGATGGGAAAGTGCAGAGTTTTTTAGACACACTGGGACGGGTAGATGGAGGGGGTTTGGGAATGGAGGTAGAGGTAGTGGTTGTAGGTGGTGTACGTCTGCTGACTTTGGGTGAAGGTGCATGGGCTGGAGGCTGTTGTGAGGTGGATGGCTGTTGTGTGTGTGTGTGTGCCTGTGTTTGTGTACTTTGGGAGGAGGGCTCACAGACAGACTTGGAGAGGACACTGGGGATGTGTGAATGGTAGTGGGGGTGGTGATTGCACGTGAGCGGCGTGTGGTGATGAGCGTGCTGGTGATGGAGGTAGTGGCTGAGGATGTAGTGCACGCAGGTGTGAGTGGAGACGAGATTGGGAGGGAGGAGGGAGAAGTGGAGGAGGGGGACACAGTGGAGGCAGTGGATGTAGGTATGTGTGCATGGGTATGATGCTTGTGTGAGTGCCTGTGGGATGTGTGGTGCTTATGTTTGCCTGAGCCACCCTTGTGTGTTGAGGTGTGTGCATGCTGGTCTGATTGTGTGCTTGGGATAGGCTGAGGTACAGGGAATTGGGTCTGGGTGGAGGAAGTTGGAGGGGGGAGGCTGGACACAGGGACAATGGCTGCCATCAGTGCTGAGGCCAGAGCCTGAAATGCTCTCTGTTGGGTTGCCTGGCCAGAATGAATGCCCTCTAGGTATGCATTTGTTTGTTGCAAATGCCTCTCAACACCCTGGATGACATTCAGAATGGTAGACTGCCCAACAGTGAGGGATCTCAGGAGGTCAATCGCTTCCTCACTGAGGGCAGCAGGGCTGACTGGGGACAGGGCCTGAGGTGCCTGGGGCAAAGGAGATGCCCACCCTCCTGAGTGAGCGGGCAAGGGACACACGCTGAGGGGCTGCTGGGAGGGCGGTGCTTGTAGGTGGGTGGCGGCTGTACCTGTTGATGCGGGGGCACAGAGGGGCCTGCCACCGCAAGGGAGCTCCCATCAGAGGAGGAGTTGCTGTCACTGCTGTCTGCTCCTGTCCCCGCCGTGGAGCTCCCCTTGCCCTCCTTCCCACTGTTGGCTTCAGACTCTGTTGTTTCGCCCTCCAGGGCCAAGTGGGATGCAGCTGCCTCCTGCTCCGGTGCCACTGCTCCTCTGCCTGATGATGCTATTGCACACAAGAACAGGGAGACCACAAAAAGGGGGGGAAAGACAGAAGAAAGACATGTTCAGTGCATGGAACACCACTACCGTTGGCGGACACAACAGACACAGCAGCCCTCTGCACTACGCCATGCACTTATAGTTCCTAGATTTATCACATGCCCATGGGGTACAAGGCCTAAGCCCGATTGCTGCACACATGGAAGTCACAGGAGCCTGACTATGTGTAGATGGCACTAACCACTAGTGGAGTTGGGGTGCCACAGACCCTGCCTCACAAGGGACCTTGCCTACAGAGCTTGCCCTGGCCTAGGGGAATCCACTGCCCACCTCCCCAACCCAGACACCTTGTAATGCGTGCAAGCGCAGCAGAATGATAGTGTACTCACCCCCTTGTGGCTGCTGTAATGCCCTCAAGCGCCCATCCAACTCCGGATACGCCACTGCCAGGATCTGGAACATCAGGGGGTCATGGTGCGACAGGCACCCCTCCCACGTTGGGAGCCCATCCCCAGCTGGGCCTCCGCCGTCTTCTTGCTCCAGTGGCAAAGGTCCTCCCATCTTTTCAGGCAGTGGGTGCTCTGTCTGTGGTGGACCCCCAGGGTCTGTACGTCCTTGGCGATGGCACGCCAAATATCCTTCTTCTGGTGCGCGCTGACCTAGAGGAATAGTACAGCGGAAAAGGAAAATCTTTACCCGTCCGGACCATCATCCTCTTTGGCCCATGTTCCCACCCTTGCCCTGACGCACATACACTCACCGTCCGTACATGCAGGCCTCAGTCCCCCCCCATTTTTCTTCCATCCACACCACTGCAAACAGGCATTGCCCATGCAGCATTCTCACAGTGTACTCACCTGTTTGTCTGGAGGATCGTACAGTTGTGTGTACTGGGGTAGGACCCCATCCACTATTTTCTTCAACTCCTCTGAAGTGAAGGCAGGGGCCCTTTCCCCAGACACATGCGCCATTGTCGCTTCCAGACTGAGGTCACAGCAGCACTTGCAGTGTAGGTCCTCTCCTGTTGAAGGTCAGGTATCAAGTTAGGGAACAGACAGAAAATGGAGGTCACGTCCCGGGCGGTGCGTACCGTCACCGCCGGCGTACATCGTCATTGGCTCCTCGACCCACAGGGTCCAATGTTAACCAATGCAGGATTGCGCCGCGGTCTTCGACTGCCTACCGCGACGGTGTACAACGCCAGCGCAGTTACCTCATATCCCCTTGTCCCACCTTACAGGTCAGGCAGTTGCCATTTCAGGGGGCCACATGGCATTAATTTTAACTGCGTCACACCAATGTAGGCCTTGCATAAACACAGTAACAGGCACATTGCGGATTAATAAATGTGTGGAAATGACATTTTGTGATACCTCTGTGTTGGCTGACTCTCTGCTCGCTGTTCACGTCCATAGGGCACGTCCGCTGGGGCAGGTGATGAGATGGTGGCATCCTCCGGTGTACAGACCGCTGGTGGACCTGTCGACAATGGAAGAGAGACACGTAATAGTCACCTACAGGCTTGATCGTGCAACAATCCATGAACTGTGTGCACAGTTGGAGCCAGACCTGGTGTCAGCTATCCGCCATCCCACAGGGATTCCCCTTCTAGTGCAGGTCCTTTCAGTACTCCATTTCCTGGCAAGTGGTTCCTTTCAAACAACAGTGGCCATTGCATCAGGGATGTCCCAGCCAATGTTCTCTGACGTGTTGTCCAGAGTGTTGTCTGCCCTGCTGAAACAAATGGACAGCTACATCGTTTTCCCTCAGGTGGAGGATTTGCCCACAGTGAAATATGACTTCTATGCCCTGGGACATATCCCCAACATCGTAGGTGCCATTGATGGTACACATGTGGCCTTGGTACCCCCCCACAGGAGTGAACGGGTGTACAGAAACCAGAAGAGCTACCATTCGATGAATGTGCAGATGGTGTGTTTGGCCGACCAGTACATCTCCCAAGTGAATGCCAAATTTCCTGTCTCAGTGCATGACGCTTAAATTCTGAGGAATAGCAGCATCCCTCATGTGATGGGTCAACTCCAGAGGCACCATGTGTGGCTAATAGGTGAGGACAAGGACCCTATACAGTGTGAATAGTTGTCTGGGTATGGGGTTGTCCCTATGGATTAGTGTGTGTCTAACAGTTGTCCCTCAACATTTGCAGGTGACTGGTTACCCCAACCTGTCATGGCTACTGACCCCAGTGAGAAATCCCAGGACAAGGGCAGAGGAACACTACAATGAGGCACATGGGCGAACTAGGAGAGTGATTGAATGCACCTTCAGCCTCCTGAAGGCCAGGTTCCGGTGCCTCCATATAATAGGCGGTTCTCTCTACTACTCACCAAAGAAGGTGTGCCAGATCATCGTGGCCTGCTGCATGCTGCACAACCTGGCTTTGCGACGGTAGGTGCATTTTCTGCAGGAGGATGGTCCAGCTGGTGGTCTTGTGGCAGCTGTGGAGCCTGTGGACAGTGAAGAAGAGGAGGCAGAAGAAGAAGATATTGACAACAGAAACAACATTATCCAGCAATACTTCCAGTGAGACACAGGTAAGAAGATGTCATTGCCTCACACATCTCATACTATTATTGGAGCTAGCATAAGTCTGTCATTTTCACTCAGTTTATGGACCCTGACTTGTCACTTTGCCTTTCCATTTAACAGATGTGGGTCCCACCTTGTGCCCTCTGCTATATTCCCTCCAGCCCTACAGCTGTGTTTCATCGGTATGTGAACAATTAAATTGACATTGCTATATTCCATAGTTATTGCAATTACACGTTTGTGAAAGCACAGACTGACTCCAGATTGTTTTGTGATTGAAGTGTGTTTATTTCTGTGCAAATAAGTGGAGGGGGTTGTAAAATGGGCAGGGGTGATGGTGGAGGAATGTCCATGGCAGAGTCCAGTCTATTTGTTTCACAGGTGCATTGTCCAAAGGGGCATAGGAAGTGGAGCAAGGGCAGTTGATGGATGGACAGGGTGACAAAGTGGGACAGAAGGTTGACATTCAGGGGGGTCTCATTTCCTGGCGGGGGTCTTGGCAATGTTCTCTTTCTTGTTCCTGGATCTCAGGGACTGTTTGCGGGGTGGCTCTCCATCTGCAGGGGGTGGGGTGCTGGTGTCATGTTCCTGGGGCGTTGCCTCCTGTCCACTAGCGCCAGCAGAGGTGGAAGGCTGTTCATCATCCAGGCTAGTGTCAGGGGCCTCTTGTTGTGCCACAGTGTCCCTCCTGGTGTTGACAAGGTCTTGCAGCACCCCTGCAATGGTGACCAGGGTGGTGTTAATGGACTTCAGTTCCTCCCTGATCCCCAGATAGTGTTCCTCCTGCAGCCGCTGGGTCTCCTGAAACTTGGCCAGTACCTTTGCCATCCTCTCCTGGATATAATGGTACGCTCCCATGAAGTTGGAGACGGCCTCGTGGAGAGTGGGTTCCCTGGGCCTGTCCTCCCCCTGTCGCACAGCATTCCTCCCAGTTCCCCTGTTTTCCTGTTCCTCTGTCCCCTGAACAGTGTGCCCACTGCCACTGCCCCCAGGTCCCTGATTGTCTTGGATTGGTGGGTTTGCCTGGGTTCCCTGTAGTGGTGGACACACTGCTGCTTGATGTGCCCTGGGGACAGAGGGATGGGCCTGCTGGGTGGGTGCTGTGCTGGTGTTTCCTGAAGGGGGAGGCTCTGTGGTGGCTTGTGCCAGTGTCAGGGGAACCAACTGTCCCAAGGTCCCTGATGGGCCGGGCTGGTCATCTTGATCCAGTTGTGCAGAGCTGCTGTCATCACTGTGGGTCTCTTCTGTGGGGGGACTGGATATGTCTGGTACCTCCTGTCCGATGACGTTGGGTAGGGGTCCTGCCGGGGTGTAAATGCATAATTATTGCATATGTGTGTGCCATTGTGTGCAATGGGTTAGTGACCCTGTACTCCAGTGCTTGCATTCTTGTCTAGGTCCTTGTGTGATAATTTGTTTGGGGTCTGTGTGGGTATTTGTAGTGGACATGCTTGGGTGACGGGTGTCCATGCATTGGTGTTACATGCAGGGCTTGGTTTTGGGATCTGTGGGTTGTGTTGGTGGGGTACCTGTGGGTTGTTGGGGTGATGGGTGTGAGGGTATGGGTAGGAGTATGTGAGGGCATGCAGGTGGGGTGGGGGGATAAGGTAGTAAAGATTTGCCTTACCAGAGTCTAGTCCTCCTCCTACTCCTGCGAGGCCCTCAGGATGCAGTATTGCCAAGACTTGCTCCTCCCATGTTGTTAGTTGTGGGAGAGGAGGCGGAGGTCCACCGCCAGTCGTCTGTACAGCAATCTCGTGTCTGGAGACCACGGAACGCACCTTCCCCGTAGGTCGTTCCACCTCTTCCAGATGTCATCCCTAGTTCTTGGATGCTGTCCCACTGCGTTGACCCTGTTGACAATTCTGCACCATAGCTCCATCTTCCTAGCAAAGGAGGTGTGCTGCACCTGTGACCCGAATAGCTGTGGCTCTACCCGGACGATTTCCTCCACCATGACCCTGAGCTCCCCCTAGGAGAACCTGGGGTGTCGTTGAGGTGCCATGATGTGGTGTGGGTGATGTGTGAGGTGGTGTGTGTTGTTTGAGGTGCGTGGATGTTGTGTGAGTGATGATGTTGTGTGTCTGTGGATGCTGGTGTTGTTTCTGGTGGTGTCTCTCTCTGGCGTGGTATCAGAATTCTGGTAGTAGGGTTTGTGGGTGGGTGTTTTATATTGGATTGGGTGTGTGGGTGTGGTGTGTGTATGTGTATCAGGTGTGTGTATTTCGAATTGTCCAATGGGGTTGTGTTTTGTAAATGTGTGTGTATTTTGAGTGCGGTGGTGTGTACCGCCAGTGGGATACCACGGTTGAAAGACCGCCGCGTGGATTCGTGGGTTGTGATAGTGTGGGCATATTCCTGTTGGCGTGATGGTGGAGGTTTTGTTATCACCAGTTTATCACTGACCTTTGGTGTGGCGGACTTGTGTGGGTGTCTGGATTATGCCGGATTCGGAGCTGTGGGTCGTAATAGCTGTAGCAGAATGTCACCGCCGCAGCGGTGTGTTGGCGGTCTTCTACACAGCGGTAAGCAGGATTTACCGCCAGAGTTGTAATGAGGGCCAAAGTTTTGAATCCAGTAGATCCACTTAGCCTACTATTTAAATTAAACAGATGGATCATCTATATATTCATAGAGATACTTTTGCTTTCCATTGGTCAAGCCTGTACAGTCATTGTAACTGTACTAAATTATAATTCCATCTATATAGCGCTTCATACTCTTGATGTGGCATTGCAGCTCATTATTGGGCAGATAGTGTGCTACATCTATTGGAACAGATTTGTGTTTAATTTTTGCCTTAGTGGGAAGACTATAGATGTTGTGTGTGGTGACAGAGTACTGTTCCTTTCCTGGTGTAGCTCTCTGTGCTTATGTGGGTTGTGTGTTGAGGATGAGCAAGGAACTGATCACACTAGCTTTGCATTAAATTATTTTATTACTGTTGTTTGATAGATGTGGGATATGTAGAAGTGTTTTCGTTTCTGTGATGAGTAGTAGAATGCACCGCTCATTACACTTACATTGGGCTAATAATGTAGAGTGAGAGGTAAATGTAAATATACCCATACCATCCTTGACCAACTTTGGTTATTCAGTGGGAATGGTTAGGTTCTGATTCATGAGTGGAAATGGCTCCAGATCATCCAATCACCACATTTTCTTTGCGGTCAATAGAACAATTTGTTAATTGGTCAGTATGATTCTGCGTCATTGGATGGTAAGAGCAAAGACTTTAATTTCCACCTGGATTTTGGATGTTTCTTGCTCTTGTTGGGCGAGAGTTCTATTATTTTACTGCCTCTGCAGTGAATGCGGTTCCACGAATGCCTTACTTTTTTGTAGAACGGGGTTGATCAGTCAAGGTGTGACTTTAGAACTAAGGCCTGTATTTATACTTTTTTAGTGCCGCATTTGTGTCATTTTTTGACACAAAAGCGGCACATACTTACAAAATACAATTATATTTTGTAAGTTTGAGTCGCGTTTGCATAAAAAAATGATGCAAATGAGGTGCTAAAAAAGTGTAAATATGGGCTAAGTGTTCTGTTCTTTGAATTTCTTAGTAACTGAGCTTGAATGGACAATAGGCCTTTTGCTTGAATGGCTCTGTGAATGATGCAGCGCACCCTTAATGCAGAGAGCCTGTCTATAATGAGTCAGTGATATGCTTTGAGGATTGGTGTGGTGCAGTCCCCTGGGCAAGGTTATAAGGGCTTGTTCAGTTTTGATCCTTTCCAAGTATGAAGACTGCAGCCACTTTAAAGACCATTTGCATAGTCTACTCTAAGCATGACAAAGGTGATAGTGACATGTAGTTTAAGGTACTCTATATAAAGTACATGCATCAGGGAGTTTTATGGTGTGGAAGGTGCTTTTTGAATCGATTCAATGGAAAAATGACAAGTATATTATCACTCTGAGATTTCTTCCTCCACTTGATATTTATTAGTGGGATTGAGTTTCGTGGTCCAGATAGATGCAGTCTGGTTGTTGTTTACTCTCCACAGGTTGGCATCTCAGTTTAGGACAATTTGAGTTTCAGGTACTTAATTGACAGCTATTCATCCATGGCACAAAGACATGCTCAAGTCTTGGTGTGTTTAATTCATTCAGGATTTGCAACTTAAGAAGTGTTGTTAGAATAGTTGTATGGAAGCACTTAAAGTCCACAGTGATGTAAGAGAGCTTGAGCAGAAGCAACAGTAAAGTGATGCTGGACTTGCCATTAAAGGAGGATATCCATCTTGAATGCTTTCTTATATGCCAAGATCCTGTAGTGTCTCTAGTAGAGTTGAGCAGTGGACTGTGCGGAAAGTGGCAGTTGAACCCATCAGTAGTAGAGCAGTCATGTCATTTCTGTCCATTGTCTTTTTGACACAATCCCTGTTGAAATTTGGGAAGATTCATTCATCAATTATTTTACAAATTTATATAAAATCATAACCCTTTGATGATCCTTCATGGTGCTCTGTTTAGTCGTCCCGATCTTGTCTTCAGAAAACTAGGAATTGGCAATGAGAGTGTCCATGATCTGTTGACGATGCTAGAGCAACAGCAGTTTTTTTTTGTTGTCCTTTCCAAACCAGTCTCTCCATTGCCACCAGTATATGACGAGTGGTGAGTCACATATTTGAAATGCAAGAAATATCGCCTTATAGATTTCCCAGGATGTTGGGCAGTCATCTTGTGTCCTTTACTGGCCATGACATGGAATGGCTCAGCATCAAATGGAGCATCAGACATACATTTTCTCAGCTGACGGACTAAGCACTCGATCTCTTCTCATGAAAACAATGTCATTTGCATGTCGTCACTTGTCAGCATAGGCCTTCATTTTCTTTTTACAATCCAAGTCTTTGGTACGGGTTTCTTTCTCAGTACTTGACCTTGTGTTGGTCCATAGAGGTAACTTAAACATTAGTGCTCGTCGGAATATCAAAGTTGCAGGGCTTTCACCTGTTGTCGAGTGAGGAGTTGAATGGTAAGCTCATAGGGTAAAGTCAAGAAAGGTTTAAGGTCGAGCTTTTCCAATGCAGCATGCTGAATAGCTTTGTTTAATGTACTCATGAAAGGTTTGACAAGGCCATTATTTATCATTAGCTTGTCCTGCACACTTAATGATGTCTTTATATAATCAGGGAAGATCAAGATTTCTCTGTATCATTTACTCCAATTCTATCTTTAGTTTGACCTCATTTTCCCCCGCCTGGGACTGAATTTATTTTGTGCCCAATTCTGAGCCTTCATCTTCTCTGGGGGACCCATTGAAAAATCAGATCAAATTATCTAGTTCTATGGAATTAGTACCACTCTGTTCTACAGAGACATTGGCCTCTCTCCTCTCTCTGTGATTACTGTTGATGATACTCTGAAGTGAACTCCAAATATGTTTGAAAAAATGTTTGAATTTTGTGACCTTAGAGTGGACTCTCCTACAGGAGTAAATCTTGTGTGATTCATAGTTGATGCTGGAGAGGCAACATAAGGGATAGTCACCTGAGTCATGACTAAAGGAGGTCCTCCTATTCCTGGGGTTACAGAAGCATTAGCTGATACATCTACTTCAGTAGGGAATGTCAAAGTATGTGTTGTGGGTCCTGCAAACTCAGGTTTATACAAAGGAACTGCAGGACCACTAGTGAACTGAACAGTGATTACATCTGGGGTGTTGGGAACTATAGGTTTAACAAGGACTCTAATCCCTGAACTCTCTCCCATCAGATTCTGGTTTACATTTACTGGTGTAGTGGCTATTCCAGAGTTTCCACCAATAACTGCACCATTCATTAGATTGGTTTGGGCCACATTATATGGGGGCGGACACTTTGATAACAACACGTTTCGGAGATTATCGCTAGAATCACTATCATTGTCTTTGCCTGCACTCTCTGGGTTTCCTGCCTTTTTCTCCTTCTTCTTTGACATCTTTATTTTTCTCAAGTTCTTCACTCGTCAATACAGGGTGCAGTCTATTTCCCTCTATCATATCAGTTCTCCATCGCCATTGTTCTGCATCCCATCTTGCATCACCACAGTTATGCACTGCCGTTTGGACTCTTTCCTGATATTTTTCCCTTTTCCTAACATGAGCTGTTTGCTCCCAAGCATGAAGTGCTTCAAACTGTGTGAGCCTAGGAGGTGGCTTCATTTCATACAATTCCATACAATGCCCTTCTTCATTTTCAGTGATTCTCAAATTGAATGTGCCATAGTGTGGAAATATCAATGCACTTTCTTTTTCTTTGATTTTAAGCCATTGCCTCAGCCAAATACATGTGTGAAGGCCCACATTTATGGCCATATAATGACCTTGCGTATCTTCAGGAGGTGCCTCAGATTTCATATAGCCTTAAAGAATTTCATTTTTCAACAATAATGTCAATAATCACAAATAGAATGCAGTTTCAAACAGTAAATAATATATTTCTTGTTCACAATTCTCATCAGATGTTAACAGCCAATAGCAGCATTGTACCTGATGACATAGTGAACCAATAACAGCGCACCACTAACACCAACAATCCAATCTCAGTGCGGCACGCTGTGATATGCTTCTCAATCCTTGCAGTGGCTCACCCTCCTTTACAATTCCTCACAAACATTGCAAAACATGCACAATAACAATGCCAAGCAAATTCAACAAACTTTGCCTGCTCCACTAAAGTATAAATAGTATTCCATCACACAAGAAACGGTCTGGAGTGACACCTACTCTGACTCATTCTGAAGTGAAACCTCAACCTGCAGAGAATCACCCGCATCAGTGTAGCTTCACCTGTGCGCAAAACTATCCACCACACATAGCTGCCAAGGTTTGAGATTGCATATGTCTGACATTTAATGACCAAATGTGTGACACTTTCTAGAGAGCAAAACTAAGCAGTAACTTCCACGGCACATCTACCTCATATCATCAGACATAATTTTAAACCTCCTATGACCATTACAGCTGAACTACTTGCAGTACCATGGACAATTTATAATATTAATTGGTTTCTCCTACTAGACACTGTAAAATTGCCAGGCCATCATACATTTGGTTACATAAACACCTTTGATCACAACTTAGAATTTAGAAATCTAACTCCTGTCCTCTATATACACAGTTTAACCAGATTAGTATGCTATCAATCTCAAACAGAGCAATGACAGGCATCACTGACTGACTCTCTTGTTAGTGCTGGTGGTACCTAGTGCTACAAAGACCACCTTCTCCACAGATTTGCTCACTGTCACACTCCACCACTGCCCCTCCCCTCTCCACAGGTCCTCTCTCACATCTATTTCATTTCTTTTATAGCAGTACTCATACCGTTGTAAAATATTAGAGTACTTTACTCTCACCCACACACACACACACACACACAAATTATGCAGACACAATGAATCATACTTGTGGACATCAGTTTAGGAAATGGTACATAACACAAAGAGGATTACAAGGTGTAGGAATCACATGCATCTGTACTAGTAGGCCATATATTAAGAGTGTTTCACCGGAGAAAAACAAACGCAGGAGGTAATACCAATGACAGTGTTTGGCTTTGTTAATAGGAATGCATTTCTACCCAAACAAACCACATTAGGATAATGAAAGATTGGTGGAAAATCATAACATTCTAACCTATACCATGCCATATCATGAACTGCAAGTATCATAAGGATCTCTGTGACAAAAGTAGTAACCCACTGCGCTATCCACATAAAATACAGTTCTATTTGCATGATAAACATATTGCAGTAAGCATTTAATAAACCTGTTTGTGCTAGTTTATCCTGAGTCAAAACTGCCACTAAATTTCGTATCTCTGTCCAGTAGGAACATTGATCATGACAGTTACCTTATTCTTCCCTGGACATTTTTACTGTTACCTGAAAACTACTGGTCACACCACAGACTCGGTAGAGAGTGCTTTCTGCAGCAGCAACTTCCAGCTCAGTGGCAGGAGCAGTTGATACCATCAGTCACTTGTTGCCAGAAGGCAACAAATTCCAGAGGACCGGGCACAGTGACAGGCAGGAAATTGAACATTCTGCCAACACCACATGGGACCCTACCAACCAGGCTGAGTGGTACCAGTGCGAAAATCAGATGCTATTGTACATTATTACTAGAGTCACTGTCAGTAGCTCAACGGACCGCTGCCCAGCCTCCTGCGGAACCACTCCAGTGCAGACTGAGGAGAGCATCGAGCTAAAGGCTTAGGCTGACACTTTAAATGAAATATATTTTAGGATGAGAGGCCTAAGAGTCACTGTAATGCGGTGATGACGAGTCTCCAGAACCCTGGTCATGGGGCATCATCATGAGAGGCACTGGTAGGTGGCACCGACAGTGGTTCGAGCAGCAGCAGGGCTGCAAAACTAAACTGAGAAACATAACTGCTGCCCGTTCACATCGTGGGTGTCCAGGCCCAGCCCACTAGTGATTTAAGTCCTGTCTCGGTAAATGTACGATGTTGCAGTCATGTGATGCTATGTCACATGAATGCCAGAGGTGCTGTAGCTAGCAAGCACTGTTGAGCCCAGCCTGGCCAGCATGACTGGACTCCCCTGGCAGATGAGATTTGTGTAAATTTTGTATTACAACTTCAACACCAGGGTGTACTGCACACTCTGTGGCTGCCAGAGCAGTGCGCGGTCGGTGCATTTCTCACTGAGTGCTAATAGAATGGTGCTCCTGTCTCCCACATGTCAGCAACTTCAGGAGGTGCTATAAATGCATTACTTTGCATTTAGTTCAGTGATGTGGACCAAAACACTAAAATGTGTTAGTCTAATGCCTGATGCGTGGTAGTTGGCAGGGCAGACCGCACTGACCATACATTAGTCTCACACTATTTGTCCCTATTTCAATTGTGTAGCCGACGAGACCTCACAACGAACACCACCAAACATAGCAGACAATTATAACACAGTGCCTTCTACACTGATAACTTATTGCTATCCCAGGATATTAGGCTATATCCAACCCGATAACCACTTCAAATTCTTTGCATTAAGTGCTTCCATACCCACACAACTTTAAAGATCACAGCATAACACCACACAATCTCAGCAAAAAACTACAAGCTAGAAATAAGCAATTGCAATGTGCGACTCTATTGATACTCACTCCTCCACTGTAACAACTTAATTCCAAATTTCTGGAATACCGCAGCTCCTTCAAATCGGGACTTGGGCTTTGGAATCAGAAATGGGCTTGGGCGAGACTGGGCTCTCACATGGAATCAGTAATTTCCTCTGTCTTAATAACACACCATCCAAAATGCTTCCATGTGAGAGTGTGCAGGTTCATGATTTACAATCTCTCCTCTGATGGATCTTTTTAAGTTGATTGAGACGCTGAGTGAGCTAACAATAATAAACAATTCAATTTTTATGAGGCCCATTTGGCCATACAATAAGGACCAGGAATTGGTGATTGAAATTTAATAATTTTATTTTCAATTAATATTCAGTCCAATATATATGCATATCAGCTTAATATTAAAAAGGTACAAGACTACAGCTAGCAAGCGAAAATATCGCAATTGGTTCAGTCTTAATAGATTGGGATACAAAGGAATAAGAGCCAGTACAATACAGAAAATGAGAATTAGAAATAGAAGTAACATATAGAAATTTCTGGTCTCTCTCCTAAACAAGAAATGATTCTAAAATCATCTAATCAGAGTTCTAAATAAGGTACGAAGATGGTTTGAATGAAATCGTAGGGAAATTTGGAAATGTGAGAAGGTGTCAGAATAATGGTGGCTTCAGCAAAATCTTCCAGGAATACATGTTCAGCATAAAGCTTCACACTTGCAGGAATAAAGGAAGCAGAAAGGACTGTACCTTTCAAAGTCTAAGGGAATCTGTCCAAACTTCTGACAGAGTGAACATTAACTAAAACAAACAAAACCTTCATTAACAATCGTATTTCTTCCCATCCCACCAAGAACCAATCACGTCTCATCTTGTGCTACACTGTTGTAACACCACCTGAACTTCCCATTCCACAGAACTTGCAAAATTACTGCAACCTTGAGCATCTCCAGTTCCTGATAAGCGATGAATGGAAAGCTTCATCTGCTCATTAGGTCTTCACATTTTTTCGAACATTTCTTTTCTCATGCTTTGTTATCAATAAACTAATACATTGCAACAATACTTCTTTTTCTAACTAATGGAACCGTGAGAACATACCTACAAAAGAAAGACCACTCTAACCAAGCAAAATACATTTCAAAATCAAGGCCCTTAGCCTGACTAACTTTAACTAAACATGTAATGTGTCATGTGAGAATATATGATTGTACATGCATACATATAACTTTCAAAATAAATGCAGAACATGAGTAAAACATTGAATGTTACTTATGCAAATGCAACTTAAAGTGTAAATAGGAACATGTATAAAGAATACATGGAGGCAATTTATATAGTGTGCACGTTTAGAAAGCTTCAGTTTCTCAGTGCTACATTTCATTAATGCGTATAAATGTTGACAAACCTTAATATTATTTAAGGTACACAGTAAATATAATGTAAAAAAAAAACATTGGATAGCATTTAAATTGCGCTACTCCCATACCTGCCCCTTCAAAATGGCTGCCGGCCATGTGATTTCACTTAAAATCTTGTCAAACTTCAAGTGTGTTCACAGAAAGGACCAGAGAGACTAAGGGGAGCAATGTGGGGGCCACTTTGGGGCATTCAGAATAGGTAAACCTAAAACAGAGCAAGGAGACAGATCTGTTAGTCCTATTCTGTTTCCGAGTCAGTCACAGTACGTTTGGATCCTCCAAGGATATCTAAATTGGGTTCTCTCAGGTAGTCTACTAAGAGTTCCCAGTCTTTGGCCTTGCCAAGTGATCCCTGCCCCCTCCTTGCCTCCTGGAAGAGTACTGCACTTTTGTATTCTGCCCATCAGAGAAGTTCCCTTCTCCATTTACCCAGAGTAGGCCCCCTGGAATCTTTCCAATGTGTAGTTATTTCCCTTTTTGCCAGATCCAGGATGAGGGCCGTAAATCTAGTGGTGACTTTGAGAATATTTGGTTAAGTATCTCCTCCCAGGAGGCACGCCAGGGGCGTGCATGGGATGACTCAACTAGTGACTTTGTTAATATTCCCCCCACACCCTCCCAATACTCAACCAAGGCCGGGCAATCCCACGCCATGTGTAGCAATTTGACTCCCTGTACTCTCCATCTGAGACATGCTGCTGATGCCATTCTAAAGTGCCTCACAATCTTCCCCGGGATGAGGTATGCCTTGTGCAGAATATAGTAGTTGATCAGCTTAAACCTTGCATTCCTAGGCACTTTATACTTCAACTCTATGATTGTTGCCCACTAATCCTCTGAGATCAGGAGTTCAAGGATCCCCATCCCATTTCTCTTTCAGCTCTTGTAGAGGCTTCACGATCCTGGATCTCAGGGTCCAGTATAGGCAAGTCACTGCCGTCACTCGTCCAGTCGCGGTACATATTATGCAACAGTTTTCCTGTGAGGGCTGTTCATCTGCTACTACACGCCAGTGGGCAAGAATTGCAGCAGTTACCGTTGCAGTAATACGCCATCCCTGCAGAGATTTTCTAGTTGGGTGACTTCAGCCATGTTCCACCCTGCCAATCCCCTCAGCGTGTCTCTTGGTATTAATTGCTCCAAGCATTGCAATAGGAGATCCAGGGGGATACGGTCCGCTACTGTGTGTGCACTGAAGGGCACGACCCCAACAGCATTTCGTCACCTGCAAAGTCATAGTATTGTCCTGCATTTGTCACCCTGGGTTTAGGAAGATTTGCAGTAGGAAAGAGCAACTGGGAGTCATTTCTCCAATGACCGCATCTAGGCTCAACCGGGGCGAGATCCACTGGGTGAGCCACTGGAGCTGTGCTGGCAGATAATGCCCCTGAAAATCTGGAGTAGCTAGTCCACCATCTCTAGTTAAAAGCTGTAAGTAGGCAAGTGCCACTCGGCCTCTGTCTGCACCGTAAATCAGGTCTATTAATAGCATTTCTAACTCACTGAAAACTTTAGGGGGGATGACTATTGGTGGGGTAGAGGAGAAGTAAGTAACAGGGAAGTCCCACCATATTTACGAAGGCTATCCTGCCAGCTACTGATAAGGGCATCATTTTCCAGAATGCAGGTTCCTGGGGGTCGTGGTAGATCTTTACTCCTAAGTGCTTCAGACAGGATTCTTCCCAAATGAGATCGTGGGGAATCAATGGTGGGGGAGGATCTCAACGTAGTGGGAACAATCTTGACAACTGCCAGTTTATTCCCAGCCCAGAGGCTCTGTCAAAATCCTGTAGTAAGGTTATCACCCCAGGTAGGTCCTCTTCCACTCTGCGAAAAACCAGCAGCATATCATCTGCGTAGAGAGGGACACTTTATTCCACCCATCTGAAGGCCCTTAAATGCAGTGCTGGCTCATAATATGCTGGACAATGGTTCGGTGGCCAGGGCAACAGCAGAGGGGACAGGGGGCACCCCTGTCTTGTTCCCCGCCCCACTGAGTAGGAATCAAAGATTGTGTTCCTGGTTTGAACCCTTGCTAAGGGGCCTGTGTATAACAGCTTGGTCCATTGGAGGAACCTCAGGCTGCTGCCCATGTTCTGCTTGGTCAGGCACAGGAAATCCCACCGGAGACTACCAAAGACCTTCTTGATATCGATTGCCACTATGGCTGGTTTTTGTTTGTCTGGAACTTCGCCGTCAGTATTGTAGGGAGTCTGCAGATTTTCATGGCTGTGTTGCACTTTGGGATGAACCCAGCTTGGTCAGGATGAATTAGCTTGGGCATTGTCCCCTCTCAGCAGAATGGGGCCAGATGCAGAGGGTGCTAGGATGCCAGACAGGCCATAAAAGAAGTTTGCTTGATCAGTATTGGGAGCATGTACCCCCACTAGTGTTAAATCGCGGCCCACTAGTCAACCTGATACTACCTCGGGATCAAGCAGCGCCCTGGTCATCTGGAAATGGACCTCAGTATGACTCAGATAAGGACTCCCCTGGCAAATGCAGAGTATGTAGTTCGGTAGACCTAACCCCTCCATCTCTTCCCTTTGGCTTCCCTATCCGTCAATGTGAGGTGGGTTTCCTGTAATATTGCAATGTGGACCACTCTTCTTTTTTAAATAAGCATATAACTTATGTTGTTTAGTCATATTGTTAAGCCCCGTACATTCCAACTAATCAGACTGTAGGTTAGGGCAGACACCATGCAAAATGATTACTGTCATTCTCCATCTCTTTTAGCAGGAACGCCAGGGCTAGCAGCCACGTGGGGGGCCATCGCCAACTAGGACAGTAGCCCAGCAGTAGGAAGGGGCGTATCAACTTATCTCTCCCAACACATGAACAAAGAATACCCAACTCCCCAACCCCAGGACAAGGAGGGAACACCCCCTCATCAATAATTTATTACAGTCAACAACTTGTGTGCTTTCGTCTCTCGCACACTTTAACACTGGGGAGGGTGTGTAGTGTCACAGCGCCTCCCAGGTTCACGTCATACCATCCAAGTCTAGTTCATGTTCAAAGTATCTTTACTCTATTCACTAGTAGTATTCTAATGATCAAATGATGTTGTCTGAGGTCCGAGGAGTCACTACTGGCAGCATATTCCCAGAGCTTCTGGAGGAAACAGATATATGTTCAGTCGATGTCCCCTGTCTCCTTTTCTCCTATCTCCAAGGAGGGGCCCAAGTCTGCTCTCCAGACCTCCGCCACTACCTCCGCTGCTCTCTGCTGCTCATGCAGTGCCTGAGATCGTGTTGGAGCCAACTTGATGTTCCTTTTTGGTTTCTCTTTTGATGAGCCATGTGCTGCTGTGTCTCTAGCTTTTGAGGATTTGACTTCTTGATGTGGGAGACTGTCAAGACAGCCCCTGAGCTATGAGGGAGAGGTAAAAAAACAGGGTTGGTCCTTTGTGTACTACTCTGAGATGAGCTGGGAAGAGCACTGTGTATTGTTTTCCTCATGCTCTCAAGTGCTTTCTGGCATCCAGAAAGGAAGCCCACCGGCGTTGCACCTCTCTGGAAAAGTCCAGGAAGATCATGAACTTCTGGTTCTCCACAGTAATATCACCTCTTTGCAGAGCCTGTTGCAGTATATGGTTTCTATCCTTAAAGTAAAGTAACCTGGCCACTACAGGTCTAGGGGCAGCACCTGGCAATGGCAGGCACACCAGCACTACATGGGCTCTCTCCAGAGGAAGGTAGGCAGAAAGACCCTCAGAAGGTACAGTGTCCCTGAGCCAGGCTTTCAGGAAACTGACCATGTTGCTGGCAATGCCCTCTGGTATTTTCTGCATCTTCTGCTCTGTTCTCCAGTATTTGCACTTTGCCCTCTATTTATGCCAGCCACTCCCTCATTGAGTGCATTGCAGATGTAGTTTCTTCAAGTGTTCTTTCCATGGCTGTGACACATTGAGTACATAGGGGGTCATTCTGACCTCAGCGGTAAAAGGCCCTTACCGCCGGTCAGAAGACCGCCATAACACCGCCGCGGCCGCGGTTAACCGCCACGGTCATTCTGACCCACAACGGCCAAACCTCCAAAATTCCGTCCTCCACTGCAGGCCGCCACATCAGCGGGCAGCGATAAACTGGAGATGACCAAACCTCCACCGTCACGCCAACAGAAATACGCCCATGCCATTACGACCCACGAATCCAAACGGTGGTCATTCAAACGCGGTATTCCATTGGCGGTACACACCGCCGCGGTCAGAATACACACACATCACCAAAACACAGCCACATTGGACAATTTGAAATACACATACCTGATACACATACACACACCACTCCCACACAATCAACCAACTATAAAACACACACCCACATCACCCACAAACCCCTGCGACCAGAATTACTGAGAGAAGGAGAGAGAGACACAGCAGACAATCCAAAGCAAGACACACTGAGGCACACTACACCATCACACACACCACATAGTAGCACAAAGCACCACTCACCAACATACTTATCATCACATACACCACCCCACACCACACCCACACCACCCCATGGCACCCCAAAGGCACCCACGCTTTTCGGACCAAGAACTCCGGGTCATGGTGGAGGAAATCCTAAGAGTGGAACCCCAGCTCTTCGGCTCGCAGGTGCAGCACACCAGTATAGCTAGGAAGGCGGAGCTATGGCAGCGGATCGTGGACAGGGTCAACGCGGTGGGACAGCATCCCAGGAATAGGGAGGACATACGCAAAAGATGGAACGACCTACGGGGGAAGGTCCGATCGATGGTCTCCAGGCACAACATCGCGGTCCAGAAGACTGGCGGCGGACCCCCACCCACCCCTCCCGAATTCACATTGTGGGAGCAAGACGTCTTGAACATCCTGCATCCTCAGGGCCTCGCAGGAGTAGCCGGAGGAATGGACTCTGGTAAGTCCAATCTCAACTACTATATCCCCCCCACCCCACCAGCATGCCAACCCACACCCCCACCCTCACCCCCAACCCCCCAGCACACATCCTCCCTGACAATGTCTCACCAGCACAACCCACCCATCCCAACACCAACTCCTGCATGCCAACACAAATCATGGGCACCCATCACCTAAGCATGACCACTGCACTACCCCCCCCCCCCTAACTACCCTCACAACACCTCCCTCAAGGGAATGCCTGCACTGGGGGACAAGGGCACCCATAACACGCACGCTATTGCACACACAGAAACAATAACCAAACTCTCTTACCCCATGCAGGACCCGAACGACAACACACCAGCCAGGAGGGTCCAGAAGTGTCCATCCCACCCCCGGAACAGGCCCACACTGAGGATAGCAGCTCTGTCGACAGTGAACCTGATGACCAGCCCGGACCATCGGGGACCTCTGGGCAGTCGGTTCCCCTCAGGCAGCCACAGGCCACACCAGACCCGACCCCCTCTGCCAACACCAGCACAGCTCCCACCCAGCGGGCCCATGCCTCTGTCTCTAGGACAGCTCAATCAGCGGTGTGTCCGCCACTACAGGGCACCCAGGCTAACCCAACACCCCAACAACAACAGGGACCTGGGGGCAGTGGTAGCGGGCACACGGTCCAGGGGACAGAGGCCGGGGGAAACCGGGCAGCTCGGAGGGCTGCTGTGCGACAGGGGGGGGGAGGAGAGGCCCAGGAAACCCACTCTCCAAGAGGCCCTCACCACCATCATGGGGGCATACCACCACTCCCAAGAAACGATGGCGACGGTACTGGCCAGGTTCACTGAGATCCAGGCACAGCAGGAAGAACGCTACATGGGGTTCAGGGAGGAGCTGAGAATCATCGGGACCGCAATGGGGACCATCGTCCTGGCCCTCCACAGGATAGAGGACGCGTTGCGGGACCATGGTGCACCACACAGGGCCCCTGTCACTAGGCCGGACCAGGAACAGCCTACCACCTCCGCCGGCGCTAGTGGACAGGAGGTCCCAACACCTCGACAGCCCCCCAGAACCCCACCTCCTGCTGAAGAACAACCACCCCGTAAGAGGAGCCTGAGACCAAAAAAAAAGACAGAGTAGGATGTCAAGACCCCCGCCAGCAGGACATACCCCCTCAAGTCTTCCCACTGTCCCACATTGCCACCCTGTCCAACCATGAACTGCCTATGCTCCATCCTTCCACAGGCAAAAGAACAATGCACCTGTGAGACTGAGAACTGGACTCTGCCATGGATATTCCTCCACCCCCACCCATCACCCTTAGAATCACATGTACCGATATCTAGCACTGTAAATAAATCACATTTTGCACACAAATCTGTTTTGAGTCATGCTGTATTATTAACAAATGTATTACATATTACTGTTCAATTTCTGTTCTGTCAATTAGTCATGACAACATACCAATGTCAATACGCTCTATTTCATGGGCGAACCAAGCAGAAGTCAGGTACTGAGTCAGACAGCACTGAGAAGGGAAGGGAAAGGCAAAAATTAATGAAAAACATCTGTGGGGAACTACAGAAAGTACAGATGCAGGAGGCTATAAGCAATTGTGAAATGGCGTGGGTGATTCTTACCTGGGTGTTACTGGAAATACTGTTGTATCACTCTGTCCCTATTGTCTGTGTCGTCCTCAGAGTCTTCCTCCTCTTCACTCTCCACAGGCTCCACGGCTTCTACAACACCACCATCTGGACCATCCTCCTGCAGGAAAGGCACCTGGCGTCGCAAAGCCAGGTTGTGGAGCATACAGCACGCCACGATGATATGGCACACCTTCTTTGGTGAGTACATTAGGGATCCACCTGTCATATGCAGGCACCTAAATCTGGCCTTCAGGAGCCCAAAGGTTCGCTCAATCACCCTCCTAGTACGCCCATGGGCCTCATTGTACCGTTCCTCTGCCCTGGTCCTGGGATTCCTCACTGGGGTCAATAGCCACGGCAGGTTGGGGTAACCAGAGTCACCTATTAGCCACACACGCTGTCTCTGTAGCTGGTCCATCACATAGGGAATGCTGCTATTTCGCATAACATACGCATCATGCACTGACCCTGGGAACTTGGCATTTACATGGGAGATGTACTGGTCAGCCAAACAGACCACCTGGATATTCATTGAATGGTAATTCTTCCTGTTCCTGTACACCTGTTCATCGTCATTTGGGGGGACTAAAGCCACATGGGTTCCATCAATTGCACCAATGATGTTGGGGATGTGTCCAAGGGCATAGAAATCAGCTTTCACTGTAGGCAAATCACCCTCCTCTGGGAAAATGATGTAGCTCCGCATGAGTTTCATCAGGGCAGACAACACTCTGGATAAGATCTTGGAAAACATAGGCTGAGACATCCCAGATGACATGGCCACTGTTGTCTGGAATGAGCCAGTTGCAAAGAAATGGAGGACTGACAGAACCTGCACCAGAGGGGGAATTCCTGTGGGTTGGCGGATGGGGGACATCAGGGCTGGCTCCAGCTGGGCACACAGTTCATGGATGGAGGCACGGTCAAGTCGGTATCCTAGTATTATATGGCGTTCTTCCATTGTCGACAGGTCCACCAGCGGCCGGTACACGCGAGGATTCCTCCTTCTCATCGCGAGTCCCAGCGGACGGTGCCTAGGAAGGAGAATATGGGGTACAGAGTCAATCCACTCACAGGTACGTACAACACAGCTTGCACAGTACAGGTAAATGTATGGTTTGATATGTTTGTATGTGTGCCATTGCAAGGCCTAGGCCTGTGTGACGCATTAGAAATTAAGCCATGTGGGCCCTTGAAATGGCCGATGCCTGACCTGTGAAGTGGGACAATGGGATGTGAGGTCACTGCGCTGGCGGGGCACACCGTGGCGGTAGGCGGTCGAAGACCGCTGTGCGAAGACGCATTGGTTAACATTGAAGCCTATGGGTTTCAGGAGCCAATGACGATGTGCGCCGGCGGTCGCAGGACGCACCGCCGCGGTACGCACCGCCGCGGGCGTGACCGCCATTTTCTATCAGCTCAATCATTCGAGACCTGATCATCCACAGGAGAGGACCTATACTGCAAGTGCTGCTGTGAACTCGGTCTGGAAGTGACAATGGCTGCTGCTACTGGTGAAAGGGCCCCCGCCTTCAGTTCAGAAGAGTTGGAGAAGCTCGTGGACGGGGTCCTCCCCCAATATGCGCAACTCTACGGTCCTCCAGACCAACAGGTGAGTACACTCAGTGCACATTGAATGGGTTATGCCTGTGTGGAGGGGGGGGATGTAAGTTGGTGGGGTGTGGAGGGAATGGGGAGTGCAACGCACGACAGATGAGAGAATGGGAACCATGACAAGGTTGGGGAGGGGGGGGCATGTACTCCAAACATGCAGATATGTGACGGTTTCTCTTTCCCACCCTGTACATGTCAAACAGGTGAGCGCCCACCAGAAAATCGATATTTGGCGTGCCATCGCCGAGGAAGTCCGGAACTTGGGGGTCCACAACAGACGGGGCACCCACTGCCGCAAGAGGTGGGAGGACATCCGCCGCGGAACGAGGAAGACCGCAGAAACACTGCTGGGGATGGCCTCCCGACCTAGGAGGGGTGCCAGTCGCACCATGACCCCCCTGATGTCCCGGATCCTGGCGGTGGCCTACCCTAATTTGGATGGGCGCTTGAGGACAGCATAGCAGACACAAGGGGGTGAGTATCCGCACATTCTCCCATTCTCCCATCTGTATGCGCATTGGAGGCGTCTGGGGGGGGGAGGAGGGCTGTGGGTGACATTAGGCCCGGGCGCTCTCTGTAGTGTAGTCCGCTCCCTTAGGCATGGCCCTGTGCCCCCGCCCCCCACCTCTGTAGGGTGCCAAGTGCAGCTACCCATGCTCCAGCATCACCCATGTGCGCGTGTGTTGTCCCTAGACCTGTTTGCCTAGTCAGAAGTACTGAGTAGTGTACCCCAAGTTCGCGACTTAGTGCACGAGGCACCTGTGTCTGTCCTCTCCGCAAAGGGTATTGCTAAGGCATGCACTCAACTTTGTTTAATTTCTCCCCCCACCCTAAATCTTTGTCTTCTTGTGTTTTAGCATCATCAGGCGGAGGAGATTTGGCGTCGGAGCAGGAGGGAGCTGCAGGTCACCAGGCCCCGGTGGGCACTGACACAGACACCGAGGGCACCAGTGATCCGGAGGGCGAGGGGAGCACCACAACGGGGGCCGGTGGAGACACCAGCAACACGGACACGTCCTCGTTTGGGAGCTCCCTAGCGGGGGCGGCACCATCTGTGCCCCCCGCAACAACAGGTACAGCCGCCACCCAGCGCACCAGCACCGCCCTCCCAGCAGCCCCTCAGTCTTCGCTCCGTGGCCGCTCGGCCAGGAAGGCGCGCGTCTCCTTCGCCCCAGGCACCTCAGCCCCTGCCTCTGTTACCCCTGCTGCCCTCAGTGCGGAGCTCATTGACCTGGTGAGGACGCTCATTGTTGGGCAGACTACCCTTCTGAATGCCTTCCAGGGGGTGGAAAGGGAGGTGCATCGGAGCAATGCCTACCTGGAGGGCATTCATTCGGGTCAGGCTGCCCATCAACGAGTGTTCACTGCTCTGGCCTCAGCACTGACGGCAGCCATTGTCCCTGTCTCCAGTCTCCCTCTTCTATCTGCCTCCACCCTTTCTCTGTCTCCTGTACCTCAACCTATCCCATCCACACCATCAGCCCAGCCTGCACACACCTCAACACCCAAGGCCAGCTCATCCAAACATAAGCACCACAGAAAACACAAGCATTCACCCAAGCAACACACAGATGCAGACATATCAACAGTCACTACCACCTCTGTGTCCCCGTCCTCCTCGTCTCCCTCCTCCCTCCCTGTGACGTCTACACTCACACCTGCATGCACCCCAACATCAGCCAGTTCTTCCACCAACAGCAGACCCTCCACTACAGTCCGCACACCTGCAGTCACCACCCCCACTGGCATTTACACGTCCCCTGTGTCCTCTCCCACTGTGTCTGTCACCCCCTCTTCCAAGACACATAAACGCAGGCAGACACCCAAACAACAGCCAACCACCTCACCACAGCCTACGTCCCAGTCACCTGCACCCAAGGACAGCACACCTGGCTCTCATACAACCACATCCTCTTCCTCCACTTCTCTCACCACTACTCCTACCCCTTACCTTGGTCCCAAGAAAAATTACCTCTCCAGTTTTGACCTCTTTCCCTCCCCCGACCCACCCCCTCCAACTGGGAAAAGTCCCAAGGGCACCTCAGCCACCACCAGCCCAACTACTACAGTGCAAGTGGTGCATGGCATGTGGAGTCCACCCTTTGGCGGCAGTAACACTTCAGTAAGCAGCAAGGGGACAGCCAGCCCCCCCCCAGGCAAGAGGACCCGGAAATTGAAGGGCCGCCGTGAGCGGACAGAGACGGCTGCCCCCAAGGAGGTGACTCCGGCCACTTCACCGGCCACAGCAGCCAGGGGAGGCAAGGGCCTGAGAGCCCCATCTAAGGAGCGGAAGGACAGCAGGGCGGAGAGGACAACCACCAGGAGCGCGGAGCAGGAGGGCCCCACAAGCCCCATCCCGGCTGCAAGGGACGACACCAAAGGGCCCAGGACTCACTCCCCGAAGGGGCCTGACACAGCACGGTCGGAGGGCGACTGAGCAGGGTGTCCAGGCCAGGTATGACTGACCTTGACATACTGCAAGAGCACCGCTGAAGAGGGCCCCGCCGTGAAGACAGGTACCGCTGAAGAGGGCCCCGCCGTGAAGACAGGTACCGCTGAAGAGGGCCCCGCCGTGAAGACAGGTACCGCTGAAGAGGGCCCCGCCGTGAAGACAGGTACCGCTGAAGAGGGCCCCGCCGTGAAGACAGGTACCGCTGAAAAGGGCCCCGCCGTGCAGAAGAGCACCACTGAAGAGGGCCCCGCCGTGAAGACAGGTACCGCTGAACAGGGCCCCGCCGTGAAGACAGGTACCGCTGAAGAGGGCCCCGCCATGAAGACAGGTACTGCTGAAGAGGGCCCCGCCGTGAAGACAGGTACCGCTGAAGAGGGCCCCGCCGTGAAGACAGGTACCGCTGAACAGGGCCCCGCCGTGAAGACAGGTACCGCTGAAGAGGGCCCCGCCGTGCAGAAGAGCACCGCTGAACAGGGCCCCGCCGTGAAGACAGGTACTGCTGAAGAGGGCCCCGCCGTGCAGAAGAGCACCGCTGAAGAGGGCCCCGCCGTGAAGACAGGTACCGCTGAACAGGGCCCCGCCGTGAAGACAGGTACCGCTGAAGAGGGCCCCGCCGTGAAGACAGGTACCGCTGAAGAGGGCCCCGCCGTGAAGACAGGTACCGCTGAAGAGGGCCCGCCGTGAAGACAGGTACCGCTGAAGAGGGCCCCGCCGTGAAGACAGGTACCGCTGAAGAGGGCCCCGCCGTGAAGACAGGTACCGCTGAAGAGGGCCCCGCCGTGCAGAGGAGCACCGCTGAAGAGGGCCCCGCCGTGAAGACAGGTACCGCTGAAGAGGGCCCCGCCGTGCAGAAGAGCACCGCTGAAGAGGGCCCCGCCGTGAAGACAGGTACCGCTGAAGAGGGCCCCGCCGTGAAGACAGGTACCGCTGAACAGGGCCCCGCCGTGAAGACAGGTACCGCTGAACAGGGCCCCGCCGTGAAGACAGGTACCGCTGAACAGGTCCCCGCCGTGGAGACAGGTACCGCTGAACAGGGCCCCGCCGTCTCAAGCACCGCTCCGCTGGGCCCTTCCTGTCAAGCACCGCTCCGCTGGGCCCTTCCTGTCAAGCACCGCTCCGCTGGGCCCCGCCGTCTCAAGCACTGCTCCGCTGGGCCCTTCCTGTCAAGCACCGCTCCGCTGGACCCTTCCTGTCAAGCACCGCTCCGCTGGGCCCCGCCGTCTCAAGCACCGCTCCGCTGGGCCCTTCCTGTCAAGCACCGCTCCGCTGGGCCCCGCCGTCTCAAGCACAGCTCCGCTGGGCCCTTCCTGTCAAGCACCGCTCCGCTGGACCCTTCCTGTCAAGCACCGCTCCGCTGGGCCCCGCCGTCTCAAGCACCGCTCCGCTGGGCCCTTCCTGTCAAGCACCGCTCCGCTGGGCCCCGCCGTCTCAAGCACCGCTCCGCTGGGCCCTTCCTGTCAAGCACCGCTCCGCTGGACCCTTCCTGTCAAGCACCGCTCCGCTGGACATCGCCATGTCATGCACCGCTGCGCTGGGTCCCGCCGTCTCAGGCACTGTTTATGGTTCACTGTGCCCACCATGCCTCCTCCTTGACCAGTGGACTCTGTAATCCACCTGAGAGACTGTGGCTTTGCACTCCCCAGGATGGTACAGTGGGCAACCCACCCACTGTAGAGACATTGAGAGACTGTGGCTTTGCACTCCCCAGGATGGTCCAGTGGGCAACCCACCCACTGCAGAGACTTGAGAGACTGTGGCTTTGCACTCCCCAGGATGGTACAGTGGGCAACCCACCCACTGTAGAGACATTGAGAGACTGTGGCTTTGCACTACCCAGGATGGTCCAGTGGGCAACCCACCCACTGTAGAGACTTGAGAGACTGTGGCTTTGCACTCCCCAGGATGGTACAGTGGGCAACCCACCCACTGCAGAGACTTGAGAGACTGTGGCTTTGCACTCCCCAGGATGGTACAGTGGGCATGGTGGCTCCTCGTGGATCTGGCGTCGTGGACTCATGTGGCTGTGGTGGCCCCCCCTTCCCTTCCCCCTGAGGTGCCTGTAGTTTTGACATCGGATGCCCCTGCAGTGTTCTCTCCAAAGGACTCAGGTCTCGTGTGTGGGCTTTGCCCTTGTTTCGCAGAACCTTGGCCCACGGACATGTTAGATTCGTAGGATGTGCAGGACTTGTTACTTCAGTGATACACTGATGTGTATATCTTTTTGGTTTTTGTAAATATTTTTCACGGTTGCTCAATTATTTCCAGGTGCTTTTTTTTAACATGAAAATGTATTCCAAATTTGGTTGTGTCATTGTATTTTTAAAGGGTCTTTGTGTGGTGTCACTGTGACTTCCTGCTCTGCATTGGTGTGTACATATTGGGGGGGTGGGGGGGTCGCATATGTGTATGACCGTAACCTTTCTTCCTCCCCCCTCCCGTGTGTCGTAGGTGCAGTACTCACCGTTGACGTCTGCGCCGGAGTTCGTACTCGTGGTAGATGAGCAGGTAGACGAGAGCAGGTATGATGTTCAATTCGGGTTCCATGCTGTCCGGATTCCGCGTGGAGTGTCTCGAGGTGAGCGTTTTCCATTGGAAATGTCTGTTTCCGCCGTGTTTTTATCGGCGGTGCTCCCGCCCCGGAAAAGGTGGCGGGTTGGTGGGTCGTGATAGGGTGGGCGGTACATTGTCTGCCGCCTGGCTGTTGGCGGTGACCGCCGCGCTGTTTGTTTGTTCCGCCGTGGCGGTCGGAGTGTTAATGCGGCGGGCTGTGTTGGCGGTTCCCGCCAGGGTCAGAATTGCATTTTTTGGACCGCCGGCCTGTTGGCGGATTGGCCGCCGCTTTATCACCGACCGCCAGGGTCAGAATGACCCCCATAGTCTGTGGTCATCCCCAGAAGTCTGATATCTGCTGCCACCATGTCAATCTTGACAGGGATGTGGAATTCCAATCCCCCAGGACATATTGTTTGCGGTCAAGGGCAACAAGTTTGAATGCTTATTTCATCCTGGGGACAAGTAGGCCCAACCCCCTCCTGCACAAACCCTTTGGCTACCAGTTTACAAGGAAGGGAACTGTCTGCAGTTGAGGTAGTGTGTTCACTTTTTTTTATGTCATTCGAAGTTGTATTTATGGCTAATTAATGAAAAGACTTCATTGTTAAGGTGAGCGCTGTAAATAAATGTTTTAAGGTCACACTTCACTACTGTCAGTGGTTACAGGTTTTTTTTTAAAGTGTACACATGTTTGAAAAGTTGAACAATATGAGGCTAAATATAATGCTTCCATAATGCTCTCTGATTAGATGCAAATGTTTGCAGAAGCTTGTAGGCAAGAGTAATGATTCTTTGCTTTCAAAATAAAATGTTCCGAAATAAATGCAAGTAGGAAAAAAACGTTTCGCTACTGTGAAGTTTTAGGTGCTATTTCTTTGAAGCGTCATTTAGTAAAATGCTAGTATTTCCCAAAAATATTCCTAATGGAAAATAAGCGTCACCATTTTCAACAAGATTATGGGAAGCATGAAAATAAACAAGCACTGGCAAATCCAACCGATTTGACATTTTTTTTGTGAGTCTTTTGGTTTCGTTAATGTGTGTCTTGTTTTGACATGACTTTTGTAACACTTTATTGTTTTGGGAGCTGCCAAGCCCTCACCATTGTAACAAGCACTGGCAAAAAGAAAAAAGGTTTTTAGTCTCAAAAAGCACACATTGCCACCAGTGGCGTAACAAAGGCCCACAGCCCCCCTCTCCAGGGGCTCCCCTCAGCATTGCCTGAGTAAGTCTTGAGGGGGGGCTTCATGTTCTTCACAGGGGGGCCCACTCCAGTTTTTTTATGCCACCTCTTAGACTTTTCATCCTTGGTGTGGTCTCCCTTAACGTTTTGCCTCTGTTTCCCAGGTTGTTGATGTGTGCTGGACTCAGTTTTTGCTGTTTTTGCTACTCTGGCACTTTACCACTTCTAACCAGTGCTAAAGTGCAAGTGCTCCTTTACAAAGTGTGTATGTAATTGGCTTATCCATGATTGGCATATTTGATTTCCTAGTAAGTCCCTAGTAAAGTGCACTAGAGGTGCCCAGGGTTTATAAATCAAATGCAACTAGTGGGCCTGTAGCACTGGTTGTGCCACCAACACGAGCAGCACTGTAATCATGTCTCAGACCTGCCACTGCAGTGTCTGTGTGTTCAGTTTTAACTGTAAATTCGACTTGGCAAGTGTACCCACTTGTCAGGCTTAAACCTTCCCTTTTCTTACATGCAAGACACCCCTAAGGTAGGCCGTAGGAAGCCCCAAGGGCATGGTGCAGTGTCTGGTTAAGGTAGGACATATAGTAATGTCCTTTATATGCCCTGACAGTGAAATGTTGCTAAATTCGTTTTTCATTGTTGCAAGGCCTGTCCCTCTCATAGGTTAACATGGGGGCTACCTTTAAGCATGATTAAAGTGCAGATTCCCTTTGGGAGCGGATAGACATGTGGAGTTTGGGGTCTCTGACCTCACAATTTAAAAATACATCTCTCAGTAAAGTTGATTTTAAGATTGTGTGTTTGAAAATGCCACTTTTAGAAAGTGAGCATTTTCTTGCTAAAACCATTTCTGTGTCTCTGCCTGTTTGTGGATTCCCTGTCTGGGTCAGTTTGACAGTTGGGCTGGTTGCACCTCTCACTAGACCGTGGTACAAAGGGAGCTGGGGTGTAGTCTGCTTTTCCTGATGAGCCACCTGTGCTAGGAAGGAGGGAAGGAGTGGTCACTCACACATGAAAGGGCTGTGCCTGCCCTCACACAATGCAGTCTCCACCCCCCTGTTGTGTGTCTGGGGCCTGGCCTGGGAAAGGCAGGATTTCACAATCAAAAGAGACTTTCCTTTGAAGTAAGCCTACTTCAAAGGGCAAAATGGGTATAAGAAGGGCACCCAAAACCAGAGACTTTAGAACACTTCTGGAAACCAAGAGGAACCTCTGCCTTTTCAATAGTCATTCATGTTTTGCTTCCACCCATTGCAGAGTACAGCATGGAAAAATAGGTCAGCCCAGTTTATCCACTGGCTGACTTGCACCGTGAGTGGGTATACACACATGCAACGCACCACCTCAGTTTCCTGATCTGTTTATGATCAACTGTACATGCAGGCAGTGTGAGGTAGCGGCTATTAGGATTGGAACTTCTCTGTACCAACAAATACTTTGACTATAAGTGTGAGGAGACATTCTAAAGCACCCAACTAGTGTGTGTGACACAGCGCACTTCGTTCACACTTGGATTTTCTTCTCTATTTACAGGGGCACCAGAATCTGCATATGCACCTATTTTCAACATTTTTGGCAACAATTCTCTTTGCATGATTTTTAAAGTGAAAAAACTGTATTAGAAATAAGGATTACTGTGATGTAGGATTTTTATTAAAAAATTGTATTAACACAATGTTATCAACACATAGTGAAATTAAGATATTCTGTTGAGAAACTGTGTTTATTTTAATATTAGACAATGTAGGCCTCGAATTCAAAATGTTTGTTGTCTGCAGCTATCTTTTCCTGTACACATCTCTCTGTTTTTTCACGATAACTATTTTGTAAACAATGCATTATAATACGTCACTTATCCATTTACAATATGATGGTTTGTTCTCAAGCCTCGTTTAAAGGACCACAAAGGCTTGTCCTGAGAACTTGTGCTTGTGTCTTATGTGGCAAAATTTGATTAACAATGTAGGTGTCTGCCAAGCATCAGGGACGGGAACTGAGGGATGAAAACTGAGCTATGTGGGATAGTGCTGACAAATTTGATTTGAAATTGGTTGTTCTTTCTTTAATATGTTTGGATGGAATTGTGACACCCTTGAACATTCAATTCAAATGAATGGGTCTTTTGTGTCATTTCCTATAAAGGGTTTCACATTCTAAGGGTTGTGGGCTCTGCTCTGCTCTTTATATTGTGACACTTTGTCGATCTGACCTCTAATTTCTGAGTATTTGTTTTTACTTGAGCTGAATTATACCTTGCTCTGCTATTTCATTATTTACATTTTCTTCTCAGCTTCATGCTTTTATATGACGAATGACTAACTTACTGACTCTAGCATTTTTTTTTTTGCTTTTTATAATGCCTTTAAGTTTCAGTAAACCTTCATTGTTATATTATAATACTTGTCAGGCTTTATTGTGAAGCCTAGTGTGCTTTATATTTAATTCTAAAATATTATTTGGTAATAAATTGCTTTGAAGGAGGAGATTTAGTTAGGAGCCACCAAATCCTTAGGGGATTAACACTGCTCCTGGTTCATCAGAAGCACTTTAATTTGGCATTTAAGAAAAAGCTCTATATCAATTGTAAGAGAAGTGAGTCACAGGAGCACAAGATGTGACTAAGACCTGCACCACAATCCCTGCAAATATATCACAATGTCTAAAAAACAGTAATCACTAGAAAAAAAGCATATTGTGTAAATAATCAATAATGCTTGTGGTGACAACAGCTCGCTCTATATGGGTATGCATCCATATCTAACAGTATAGATGGGTGATTGAGGAATAACAACAATTCTGGGGTTTTTGATATCACCACTATTTGGCCAGGGGAGGGTTGAAGAGGGAGTATGGGTGCAAGATGGGTCTGGGTGGGTTTTGGGGCACAATAATACAGGGGAAAAAGGGGTCACTTGCCAGCGGCCACATAGCACCATACACCACCTCTCAGTCTGGTCCATGGGTGGTGTCACCATGATGAGTTCCAAACCAAAGTCCTGATACATCTCAATGGGGCAGCGGGTATTATGAGGGTCCAGAAATAACAATGGCATCAGGCGAATTTGCAGGTGGGGGTGGGGGCAAGTCTGCGAGTTTCTGTTTCATAAAGATTGGGAAGGCTCTGAGGTCCAGTACGCCTCAGTAGTGTAAAGTAATCAAGTATGATTATGCGTGTCCCAGATGTGTGGGTGTCTTCGTGAGATATGGGGTTATGAAGAAAGAGAAGAAACTTTCCAGTGGATATTTCTTTGGTTGAGGTGGGAGCAGAGGTACCTCTTTTGCTTGCAATTTAGGTGAAAGGTTTTCATTTTCTTCCCCTGGATTGAAACTGTATTTTATTTTGCCAGCAATACAACTCATCCACGTATGGGCGCGATTGTCATGGTCTGGGTTACCCTCAAGGGTTTAACCTCAATGTGTCACTTCATGGTGCCCTCAGGGTAACTAGCATAATAATTGCGGGGGAGGGGGCGAGCTCCAGGGGCCCCCCTCAGCACAGTAAACAATGCATGGGCGGAGGGGCCCTACCTGATAGCTCCAGACTGGGTGGGAGGCTCCTCCCCTCCCCCAGGTGGGAGACCCCCATGTACTTTGCAGGGGTGATGGGGGGCGAAAGTTTCCTTAAACCACCGGGTCACGGTCACACCTAAAATAACAGGATGGAACAGTTGTATAGTCAGTCGGGGGGATTTATTTTTGAAAGAGTACACTAACCTTTTGTAAATGTGCATGCATTTTAATTTGCACACATGGAAATGTTTGTTCTTTTTCCTATCCTAAAATGTCTTTTTATTTGAGAACCCCGGTAAAGAAGCCGGTCACAGATTGTATTTGTGAATACCAAATAGTCAGAAATTACTTAAACGTTTAGTTGGCGCCTACAGGAGTAAGGCGTAACTTTCCACCTTTTTTGTTAATCAGTCCCTCTATGTTCCTGAAAGGATATGTAAACCACGATTCGATGCACAGATAGCGTTATCCTTGAACGCATCTCGGTAAAACCGCATTGACATCTGGGTTTCAATGAGCAGATGCAGTTCAAGACTACAGAATGAACACTGGCCATAATTGTGGATGTTTACAATGGAAAATATCATATTTTCATGCTAATGGATGCAGCTGGAGAGGTTATCTGGCTCAAAACGCTGTCCTACTTAAATCCATAATTCAGTTTTAGAAACGTGTTTTGTAATCGCCAAGCAGAATTCCCTATTGCTTGACCGCAGCAGGCTTTGACACCCCCCCCCCCCTTACTTGATATTGATGCATTTTCTGTAAATAAAAAGCGTTTGTGAAGGGAGGGGGGGAGGGGGGGTGCGACTAAAGCCTCCTTTATGTAGTCGGGATCAGAGAAAGAGAAACATATTGATTCTCTTGAAATGGCTGAAAAAGTGATTATTTATTTGACTGTAAGGGTATTTCTAAACGGGACCAAGTCACGGGTGCAGAGCAGTTATGTGAATTTTAATAGAAAAAGTAGAACCATTATAGAGACACGTGATTTTCCAAACTGCCATCCTGCAGCTAGGATACACGTTGAGGGGCTCTCGCATGGTCCAGGCTCCACAGTATTAATGGACCCGGTACCAGAGGCCTCCCCTTCCAATGTAGCCTTGTTGGTGTGGTCCTGGCTGCAGGGCCCACTCACCAATGGATCTACAACATACTGCAAATCTGAATGCAAGGTGTGTACTGCACACTGCCTCAAAGGGAAGATGGCACTTGGGGCTCTCAACCAGGGCCGGCTTTAGGGGGGTGCAACTGGTGCGGCCACACTGGGCGCTGACCTGGAGGGGGCGCCGACCTCAGGTGAGGGGGCGCTATGTTCAGCAATAACTTACAATTTAAAAGCACCTGAAGCCGAGTTCCATGTGCGTTCAGCTGTCAGGCAACAATACAAATTTCAAGATAACTCTTGTCATTAATGTTTCTGACACAGAGAGAGATGGTGTTTGTCCAGTGGCAGTTTTGGCTCACCATTATCTAGTGCACATGGTTAAAATGCCTGCTGCAAAGAACAAATTAGTATTTTATGTGGATAGCTGAGTGGATTAGTAAAGCTAGCCTTTACCAGAACTTTCATACAAAAATAAGGTATTTGAGAGAGGGGCTATGGAGAGATAAGGTGCACTTTTGCCAGGTAGTAGTGTGGGAATCCGAGAAGGAGGTCATGGGGAGGAGGCACCAATAAGGATTGTCGCACAGGGAGCCACCAGTGCTCTCAACTGCTATCTTTATGGATAGAGGAGGTACGCAAAAGTGAAGGTTTGCAGAGGCTGAGTTGGGAAAGGCCTGGCCAAATCATCCGTAAGGATATTTGCTGCGAATAGGTAATATCAGGAAGGCATAGGATTTTGGGTGAGGCCTTCATCCTACCGCGCTGTAGGAGGCGGAATCCATTTTAGCAATATCACTTCAGGCCTGCCAGGTCGAGTATTATGAAACTTGACTAGTTTAAAAAAAGGAGGCTTCAAAGCATGGGCTCCTTGGAAGAAGATAACCAGGGCCTGCAGCAGTGGGACCAGGTGGGACTACGCATGAGAAATGCAGGTTGTGCGGTGTGGGGTTGGCATAGCGTATGGTAATCAAATATTACTTTACGAAAAAACCCTAGTGACATTATAGTTGGGTATGGTAGTAAAATCTTACTTTATATTTAAAAAAATCTTAGTAATTGACTGAATAAACCAAAAGTTAAAAGAATGTTATAGTTAGATGAAAATGTCATTTACAACATACCATTTTAAACAAACAAAACCGTTGAAATTCACCAGTTATAGTTATCTCAAGTAACTATAACTCGTGCCCTAACTCATGTCTTCTACATGTACTGCTAATTACCTTACATATTACATCACTCATTAAGTTCTAAGACACCACTGATAGTATCACTACAACATATGAAATTATATCATTGATGATAACACTGTGCGTACGGGGAGCACAAGTTATAATTTCTTTAGGGCACGAGTCATAGCTACTTGAAATAACTAAACTGGTGAATTTCAGTGTTTTTTCTGTTTAAAACAGTATGTTTACACTAATATTTTTACCTATTTATAACATTGCTTTAAACTTTCTGTTTACATATGTTAGTAGTTTCACGAACGTCTGTCACAGTCCGTCTCCTGGATCTTAATGTATGTGGTGCGGCTGAAACTGGTGCGTGAAACCAGGACCATACTCAGTTGTACAGCATAAACATGATTGCAAAGGCCACGCACTCACTGTATTTGCCGATGAAAAGGTTTATTGGTGAGGTGCGACTGTTTTACATCGCACACGTTTCAGCGAAAGCCTTGCTCACAGGTGCGAGCCATAATAAACAAGCATTTGCAATGCAATGGGCCTCGTGTTTGCTCTAGTTAAAGCTGTTAACATTCTAAAATCCTAGCTGGACTTTTCTAGCTGCTTAACAGTTGACATAAGCGAGCCGATTCAAAGCGCCACAGCCGCCATGAGCATTAGCGCGAAGGAGAGACACCTACACAAATAGAAAATAACGTTTGCTTGCAGTCAAAAGTATCAGCAATCGTGCAATTATCCATGTAACGGGGGTCAATGTCTAAGGCGGTAACCAAACAGTCCCAAGTAGGGACAAATGTAAAGCATTTACAAATGATATCAAAGGATTTTTTAAAGGCAAGCCCACGAGCAAGTGATAGTGATTGGCGTGAGGTGGCGTACTTAAAAGCCCCCAGATAGATTACAACAGGTCGACCTAAAAACGATGAAAAAATAAATGGTTAAGTTCAAAGTGGTAGATTTTATACAAAAAAAATGTAGCATCTTGTACCACTGTCTCTAAAGAATATAGGGCCAGATGTAGCAAAAAAACATTTTGCGAGTTGCAAATTGAGAGTAATAGCGACTCTCAATTTGCAACTCGCAAAATGTTATGCAGAAAGGTGTCTCAGACACCTTCTGCAACTCGCTATGGGGTCGCAAAGACCCACCTCATGAATATTAATGAGGTGGGTCGCAGTTTGCGACCCCATAGCGAGTCCCTGCGCTCACAGGGATGGTGGCCTGCTGGAGATAGCAGACCACCATGTCTGTGACTGCTTTTAAATAAAGCAGTTTTTTTTTCTTTTTGCAGCCCGTTTTCCTTAAAGGAAAACGAGCTGCAAAACGAAAAAATTCCGAAACCATTTTGTTTCGGTTTTTTCAGAGCAGGCAGTGGTCCATAGGACCACTGCCTGCTCTAAAAAAATATTTTTTTAGGCATTCACAAAGAGGAAGGGATCCCATGGGGACCCCTTCCCTTTTGCGAATGTGTTACCATCCACTTCAAGTGGATGGTAACTGCGAGTTGGTTTGCGACCGCATTCGCGGTCACAAACCAACTCAGCATGGCGATGCAGTCGCAAATAGGAAGGGAACACCCCTTCCTATTTGCGAGTCGCAGCCTCAAATTGCGAGTCGGTACTGACTCGCAATTTGAGGTTGTGCATTGCGTTAAGCCTTTTGCGCGTCAAAAGGCTTCCTACATCTGGCCCATAGAGTGGCCAACCAGTTCCCCCAACGGTATAACCAAGTCAGGATCTTACTTGCGTAGCTATTTTTGCACCTAAACTAAGTGTACATGTGCAAATATTGTATATTCATGTGTACTGCTCGTAAAACGCCAACCTAAACCCATAAATAGATTCGCTTGTAGAAAATAGTGCAGGAGTAAAGTGTAATATTACATGTTTGCAAATGTGTCTTAGAAGTGTGTTGTGGGCGTTCAGGGTGGAGATGCCTATATAAGGAGGTGAACACTGAAGAAACACATCAATTCACGGTCGCACGTGCCTTTGGGCGGCACATGAACACGTGCAAATACACATTTACCACATCTGTGCATGCAACCTGCTTTTGCGCAGAGAAATGCTCAAAATTCACCTGGAAAGTTGCAGCTTTTCAGGGCACTCAGTGAATTCCAAAGAAGTTTAAAATATACCTGGGGCATATGCATGAGCCTGCAAGAGTAAATCTCTGACTTTTCTTTTTAGAATGTGGCTCCCACTCAGCAGAGCAGTAAACCGAGACCCGCAGAGCAGCCTTTCGACGTCATAGTAAAACGTGCTAGTGGGGTGAAATGTGAAGGATTTCTGAACTATCAGAAGTGACATTAAAATAGAATGTGGGGAGCAAACCATCTGCCTGCCGCCTCTTCCACACCACTCTTTTGCACCAAGCATGGAAGAGTCTGGCTCATTTCATATGCATTTGGAAAGAAGGAGCAATGAAGTATGTCAAGCCGGCTTTTTCACAGCAGTAGTAACGCATTCTCAAGGATATATGCGCAGAGCCTGGAGTAAAATGGTCTGCCAGGATAATGGGCAACTCTGTTCATAGATATTTTATCAGATTTTGAGAAAATGTCTAAGAAGAGTTTGATTATTAGCTTCTCTCGATAACCAGTGCGTTGTAAAGAACAATCAAAAGTTTTCTAATTGGGTGAACGAAAAGACCCCAGCTGCTAATGCCAGCTCAGACCCCTGCTTGGAGTGAGATGAAGATGGATGACGTGGTCCATCGTACGTGGCGTAACGCCGCCATACGCACTCATACTTCCGTCACAGCGTCAATGAGGAGACAACCAAGGGGCGAACATATTCCAAGGAGGTTATGGAAGCCTTTAATTACGTTTGTTCGTGAAACTGACTACGTGCAGCGAGGGTCCAATCAATGGGACGAGAAAAGGCTTTATCAATAACTGGATATGCACATACTGCGGTGTCACTTGAGGGCTTCATTCTGCGGTAACCCCGAATTTTACCCCGAATTTGGGCTAAAAGTTCCAGTTTGTGCCCGGAATGGGACTACAACGTGTAAAATCAGGATAATCAATTACTGAGGGAAAAACATAACTTTCTAACCTATACCAGACAGTTTTCATGCAGCTCTTTTATGTCAGTTCACTGCGCACTGTGCTACATTATGATTTTATGAACTGCACAGTAACACAAGCATTTGCCATGCAACGGGTCTCGCATTTGCTCGAGTTAGAGCTGTTAGCGTTGTAAACTCCTAACTGGACTTTTCTTGCCACACAAATTACAAGAAAAAAAACACAGCGCGATCGCGCAATGTAAAATACAGCCTGATTGCGCTAAAATTGAAAACAGAAAAACCAAGCCCAATTGCGCTATGTAAAACCCAGCGCAATCGCGCTGCGTGGAAAATAAAAAGATAAAATAGTCCGGAAAGCATGCTGAAAACATCGAGCCTCAAATGGTTTCAGTAGTTTACCGGTGCTGTGTAGGTGGACTAAACACCGGAAAAGGCATGACGAATGCATGCCTTTCACAAATGAAAGCAAGCGGATTTTAAAAGGCATGCTTAAAGAACAAATTAAAGTGACTGACGTGACATGGGTGTGGTTAGCAGCCCAAAGAGAGATTACAGCATTGGACGGAGCGCTTTGCGCTAGCCCATAAAACAACCATTTCACATGTGACACAGACATACAAATGCGAAACCAACATGAACAATGGACATAAGCGATTCTTTTAACTGACGCCATCTTGGAATAGTTGTTTTGGTTGAATATGTTTATAAAGACATGCATAAAATTCAAAGTACTTTTGCTAATGGGTAAGTTCCTGATCAAATTAATGAAAAATTGATAATAAGTATTGTAGATAAATTCATAACTTACAAAATAACAATGTTCAAACCCAACCTGCAAAGAAAATAATAATCCATTGTGGCAGAATTCATCCAAACCTATCAATCCAACACATTATGTGATGCAGTTCCTTAAAAAATCTCAGCAAATATACACAAATAATAGAAACGAAATAAAAAATCACGCCCCTGTGTGCAAATGACTCACCTTAATCAATCCAACTGTAATGCTAGTATTGCAGATGTGCTTGCATTAAATAGAATTCTTGATAAATATGTCATATCGATTACCAAATGTCAGAACTCAAACCGTCCCATAGTCATTATAGTCTCTCAGGAATTTCTTCAGCCTCTTATTCTTACTTTCATTCTCATATTCATCAAGCCTCTCATATGTTTGCAGCAGGCACTGAACGTGATTTCACAAACAAAACAGAATGAGTCAACAACATGAAACATGTCAGACATATGCTTGGAGAGGGCTGTTTCTGGTTAAAGTGACCAAGTACCAGTAGTTTGGAGAAAAGTAGTGAGACCCCTACGAATTTTTAAAATCAATTCATATTGCTAAACAAGGAAAGGACTCTAGTAAATCACAGAAGAAGCCGCCCCAGAGGTGGGGAAAAGGACCGGGCAAATCAGGAGAGGGGTACAGAGTAGACAACAGAGGCCAAGTGGGAATCCAAACGAGGGCCCTCAAAGACAAGACATTGTACAGTGATGAACCTTTCTAAAAGACACTTATCTGAAGATGAACTCAAAGTTTTGAGTTTACGTTTGCCTTCCTCTCCTACTAGGAAGAGTGCATATACATGGTTGAGTATTGATCTGTTCAAATACTGTCGTAAATTGAAACTGAGAAAATATTTTGACCTATGAGGGGGCAAACCCAACAAAATCCCTCAGAAGGAAAATGTATGTTGTAGTCCATATAATGCCCTGACGGTAGGTGATGCGGACACATTAGCTGCTTTGATTGAATTATCGGATGATAATCAATCAGATACCACCCTTCTAGGTGATACGAATTATGGATATTTGTGTAGACAGATTTAACCCTAGTGGTTTGAAGATCAACTCCATGTTTATGGAGCCCACTTCCCCTGATACAGTAGATGTCTCATAATGCTGTGGTGAAAAATTAAAAAAAAGAACTCTTCAGAAAACGGGGTAATTTCAAAGCGAATCAGAGTTGGGCACAGTGACAGGCTGTCAGAAATTTAGATAAGGGTAAGAGTATTGTAAAATGTTCTTCAGATAAGAAGGGCAATGTTGTTGCATTGTCTAAGGAATTGTACATGGGTGATACATGTTGCCAATAGCCAGATAATGATTGTTATTCTGTTGTTAGCAGGACAGAGTATTGGATGGCCCAAGCAAAGGTTTCTGAACTACTGTGTGCTTGGTGAGTCAAATGTCTTATTGAAATTGAGGCATACTGGTTTTTGAAATGTGATCAGCCTACTTTGCCGATACAGTTCTTACTCCCAAACGTTCATAAATATAAGGTAATACCACCAGGGAGACCTATAATTTCATCAATAGGGCGTTTTCTTGAAAACACATCCAGGTATTGTGAGAAATCTGGTGACAGGTTGAGTAGGAACCACAATCCTTTTTAGAGTCAGACACAAGCAAATCCCAAATGAACCAGTGCTCAACCGTCCGATAGCTTGGCACAGAACATTCCATTTGAACTTAAAGGCCATGTGTGAAAATGTTTGTGCAGCAATGTAAATAGTAATAAAGTGAAAAGACCACAGAAAGACAAAAATGACAAAAATCCAATCAGTCCAGCCAGAGATATGTAGGTTTAAAGATTTCAGTAAATATAGTGCCAAAAAGAAAACAACAATAACTGTGGCTATCTGGTAGCGCCGGACTGGTACAAAGTCATAAGTTCATGCCGACCATTATTGTTAGTGGACCGGCTACAGGCACCCTGTTAGGCCTGTTGAACAAAAGTACATCTTGATTTCAGAGAGTTGAGATGTCTGGGGTCGAGGATGCATTGCACAGCCAAGAAGATGAGTTGGTTCTAAAGAACTGCAGAGCTGCAATACGAGGTCCTGCATCATCGTGAAGATCCCATCCACAAGGGCTTGTGATGCGAAGTCCGGCATCTAGGATGTGCCACGCAGGTGAGGAGATGCTTCGATTCCACAGAGCTGCAAGGCTGTAATGCAAGAATCTCAGCTGTCCTCGACAAGAGATTTGCAATGCAAGGGCCTGTGTCAGTGAAGCTTCACACAGCGGCAGTTCTGATGCGGGCTATGAGGTCGATGCAGAGTCTTTGCACTGGGAGAAACTTCACAGTGTTGTTGGGGTGCGTTAGCATTTTACATGGGCACATTTATTTTAGCCTGTGCCCATACCGCTAGTAGCATTTCATTTTATTCCTCTTATTCTTTTAGCAAAGCTACATTTTAGTGGAGTTGTTTTATTATTTTTTATCAGTTGCCTTTTCATGCAGCATTTGTTATTAGTTTTCTTGCACAACATTTCATCTTGTGCTCGGCCCAAGGTTGTACATGATTATTTACCAAGTATTGCCTGTTCAAATATTAAAATGTCTACCTTACACAGAAAAGAGGCATTATCACATCAGGGCAGTTCTTAGAACAACAATTTGTTTTATTATAACACAACACACTGTCCAAACTAAGGCAGAGGGGACATTCCAGTCAGCCAGCCATCTTATGCTGTAACATCTTGTTGCAGCCCTGCTGAATCCGGCATCTTCTCTCCATCCATCTGGGGGGACTGCCAGCAGACCAACAGACCTACTTTCTATCTATATGAAGGGTATGGGGTGGGGTTTCCTTGCAGAGGCAATTATGGGCAAACTAGGGCTAACACTGCTATTGCTCTCATGTAGATTTTTAGTAATGCAGGTAGGGATTTTAGATTCACTTTTGCGACAGGATGTTGGGACTCTGTATCTGTTTCACCTTTCTGGTCACCGTAATAATAGGGTTGTGTTTTATTGTCCTAATAATCTCAATTTATGCCTTTTTATTTAGAACACAGTTGCTTCAATAAAATGTATTGAACCAAATACTGTTTCTGTTTGTCTTGTACATGTATGAAGTCTTAGATTGTCATGTGTCAGGCTGCCACAAATCACCTTTACTCTTGTGTTTTGGCGAGGTGCTGCTAGCTAGCCAAAAAGGTTAGGCCAACAGCTATCAAACGGTGTGGGATAAGGCTCAGTCCCCCACACACGGTGGTGCTGCCACCCAACACCAGCAGTCTCGTCCCCATGACGAGAGTGCTACAACATGGTGCCACCCACCTTGGTTGGGCACTACTTTTACGGATCTCCCAAGTATCTCTGACTCCTTAAATGCCACAAGTGCCCTAATTGCCTTATACGGAGATGTCTGTGGTATTAGGGAATATCCTCCTAAGCTAGACAGGTAGTATCTATTTTTGGCTGTAGGTTGTTCAAGCTTGAACCTTAAATAAAGATTCCCCAAATTGGTTTTCCTATCTCTGAACTGACCATTTTCAAATATGTCGGACCCTCAATGGGTAACAATTGCAACAAACATGAAACTCCCCCTCACAACACATTAAAAAAATGATGGCCTCACAGATGAGGGAGGAGAAGTTACATTCATAGTTGAGGCTCACAAAGCATACAGAACTGACATTTTTTATTCTCGAGTTACCTTTCCAGCAGCAGATGGGAACTAACCCACATTTCATCACGGGACTGCACAGCACAACTTGCAGAGCTTAAGGCTCTAATCTTGGTACTGGAACACATGGATCCTGAACATTCTACATCTACCGTGTGTGATTTATACTACTGTGTCCATTCCTTCAATTAATATCTGCATTATTGATGCCAAAATGGGTGGAGAGATTTACAGGAAACACCATCAAACATAAACTCTTCTGGGGGAAGGTAGAAGATCTTAAATACAAGCTACTAAAGGCCCACGTAGTTCATACATTGGGTCACTAACGTGTTGGAGTACACATTGTAGGTAACACTTTGCCCGATGAGGCAGTCAAATCAGCAGTAGCTACAGCTTCAGTTGCTGTGATTACTCGTTCGCATGCGAGGTTGGATGATGACACACTGGCTGCTGTAAAGGTTTGGTCTGACAGCAAGCCCTTACCAAAGGCATATCCTGCCAAATATTCCTACCACTTAAATGCCCAAAACATTGCATTTGCAACAATACCGGGGGAAGGTGATCATGTGGTCCCCAACCAAGACCAGAACATAGACCTCATAAAAGCAATGAGAGGGGCCTGCGGCAGCTACTCTTTCATTACTTCAAAAATGTTATGGTGGCCAGATCTACACAAACCAAACAGTATGTCATTTGCTGTGACATCCGTCAGCAAATTAAAGGGTCCACTACCAAATGCCCACCGCAGACACCTCTCTGGGTTTCCAACAAACCACTTCAGAGTGTGCATCTGGACCATTGTGGTCCCTTACAACCTGATGGTGCATACAGTTATTCTGTAGTCACTGTTGATGCATGCTCCAGATTTTTATCAGTATGGCCACAGTCACCGGCTGACGCTCAAACTTTTATTAAAGATTTGCAAGTCTTTTTCGGGACATATGCAGTTGCAGCATTCCATTCGAACCATGGCCCTGCCTTTGCTTCCAGGGCATTCAGAGACACAAGGTGACAAAACAGTGTTCAACTCCATTTCTAGTCTCCATATCATTCCAAGGGAAAGGCGATTGTGGAGTGGAAAAGCAAAGACTTAAAGCAATGCTTTAAAGGAAGAGGATTAGGTACAGGTGTGGTTGGCTGCACCACCTGAAGTGAGTCCAGAGAGCTCTAAATAATTTGCCCAGAAGGTCTTTGGGAGGGTGTTCCTCATATGAGGTTCTGTTCAGCATGCCTATATATGTCTCAGATCTTGAAGGCTCTGGCACAGTGGCGGCAGAAACACCTTTTGACATAAATTAATGTGTCACTGTCTTCCAGGAATTACCACAGTTCTGTGATGAAAACTCAGATGCACATGCCTCGACCTTAGGAAAGAGGGATTTACCAATAACATCAATGGGCTAGATTCCAAAAGTTGGGGCTCTAGTACGAGAAAAAATTGCAGTGAAAAAGTAATTTGGCCCATCATATAGAGCACCGGTTCCAGTCCTGGGAATTCACGGTGCCAGAACTGTCATTCTACCATGTCTGCCTGGTTCTAAAGAAAACTGTTTCATTTCAATTGACAATATCAAGCTGCACCATGTGGCCAGTCTTGTGGAGTAGACCACGAGGACTCCTCTGTAGTTCCAATACCCCTTTCACTGTCAATCAGGATATACCCCTACAAACATTAAACAATGATGAAGATACTTCTCTGAGCCTCGCGAGGGTGGAAAAATAACTTTCATTGGTTCTTATTACCACAACAACAAATGACTAAAACGCTGATTTATAGTATTCAAATTCAACTCAAATGGTTGGAAGTGTTTACTACAAACCACCAAGCCAGTTCTCCTTCACCTATATCAGCTCCAGTATTTGTACGAACTGCTTTTGGTTACTTTGCCGACATCAATGACTCATATTATAATTCTGCAGCATCTTATGCAGTACCTGTATCAAGAGCACACAAGCTTTTCAACTGGCTTAAAAATAACTATTTGATTCGTCCATGGTAGTACCTGTGAATTTTTCTGACTTCACTTGCCTTCCTTCTTTGGATTGGGTTTGTCATTGTTTTCTTTCTGCTGATACATGATCATTATCTTTCTGAACTCTCTGCTGTTGGGGTGCTGGATGAGGTTTTAAAACTTTATGTGTCCTCACATAAGGTCCGAAGAGACTTGTCCCTAGTGAACATTTCAGCTATTCTAATTCCTGATGGAGTTGTTTGGGATAAAGTACTGTTCGTTGTCTTTGGTCCTACAGAAATGATTCAAATTCCATCTTTTTTCAAAGTATCCATGTTAGAAATGGGGTTCTTGGTTGGCAGTCAGGTTACCCTCTGTCCAAGCAAGAACCCTCACTCTAGTCAGGGTAAGTCACACACAATCCAAAATTATCCTGTGCCCACCCTCTGGTAGCTTGGCACGAGCAGTCAGGCTTAACTTATAAGACAATGTGTAAAGTATTTGTGCAATAAATCATACAATAACACAATATAGCACCACGAAAATACACCACACAGTGTTTAGAAAAATATATAATATTTATCAGGATAATTGTAGGTCAAAATGACTAAAGATGCAATGTGAAATTGTAGAGATATCACTGAAAAGTAATATAAAAAGGTGGTCATTACAACCCTGCCGGTCGACGTTAAAGCAGCAGTAAAACCGCCAACAGGCCGGCGGTAAAAAATTTGGAATTATGCCTGTGGCGGAAACCGCCAACAAAGACAACCACTTTAACACTCCGACCGCAACAGCGGTACAGACAAACAGCGCGGCGGTCACCGCCAACAGACAGGCGGAGGACAATGTACCGCCCACAGTATCACAACAGGCCAAACCGCCACCTTTTCTGGGGCGGATTCACCGTGGATAAAAACACGGCGGAAACAGCCATTTCAAAGGGAAAACGCTCACCTCTACACACTCCACGAGGAACGACGACACCATGGAGCCGGAACTCCATATTCTGCCAGCAATAGTCTTCCTGCTCCTATACGAGGATCAACAACGCCGGCGGCGAAGACCACGGTGAGTACTGCACCTACAACATAGGGGAGGGGGAGGGAAAAACACAGGGACACACACAACCAACATCACAACCCCCACCCCGACCCTCACCCACTACAACACACACACCAATGCATATCCAAACATTACAGTAACAACCCCCAACCCCCCCGGAAGAATGCAAAGACAAAAGGAAATGAGTTGAACCATTGTAATATATCAAAATACAGTAACCAAATATATACATATATATATACACATTAAACAAAATATACACCACGATTAGTAGTGCAGGTAATGCACCATTTATTGTCCGTGGACCACTGGGCCCAAAATGCATGGGCGAGGCCCACACTAGATACCTGATCAAAACAGAGAGAACACTACAGGGGCATCAGATAGAAATACAACAGGCACCTCAGGGGGAAGGGAGGGCACCTCAGCCGGATGAGTGCACCATGCCAGATCCACGAGGGGGCTCCATGCCCATTGATGTATCCTGGGGAGTGCAAAGCCACAGTTTCTCAAGTCTCTACAGTGGGTGGTTTGCCCACTGTACCATCCTGGGGAGTGCAAAGCCACAGTCTCTCAAGTCTTTTCAGTGGGTGGTTTGCCCACTGTTCAATCCTGGGGAGTGCAAAGCCACAGACTCTCAAGTCTTTTCAGTGGGTGGTTTGCCCACTGTTCAATCCTGGGGAGTGCAAAGCCACAGTCTCTCAAGTCTCTACAGTGGGTGGTTTGCCCACTGCCATATCCTGGAGAGTGCAAAGCCACAGTCTCTCAAGTCTCTACAGTGGGTGGGTTGCCCACTGCCATATCCTGGGGAGTGCAAAGCCACAGTCTCTCAAGTCTCTACAGTTGGTGGTTTGCCCACTGTACCATCCTGGGGAGTGCAAAGCCACAGTCTCTCAAGTCTTTACAGTGGGTGGGTTGCCCACTACCATATCCTGGGGAGTGCAAAGCCACAGTCTCTCAAGTCTCTACAGTCAGTGGTTTGCCCATTGTACCATCCTGGGGAGTGCAAAGCCACAGTCTCTCAACTCACTACAGTGGGTGGGTTGGCCACTGTACCATCCTGGGGAGTGTAAAGCCACAGTCTCTCAACTCACTACAGTGGGTGGGTTGCCCACTGTACCATCCTGGGGAGTGCAAAGCCACTGTCTCTCAAGTGGATGCATTTCTCCACTGGTTCTGGAGGGGGACTGGTGCCCAGAGTGCTTCATCCTGTGCAGGACAGACGGAGATGATTTCATCCTGTGCAGGACAGACGGAGATGGATGCATGTCTCCACTGGTTCTGGAGGGGGACTGGTGCCCAGAGTGCTTCATCCTGTGCAGGACAGACGGAGTGGATGCATGTCTCCACTGGTTCTGGAGGGGGACTGGTGCCCAGAGTGCTTCATCCTGTGCAGGACAGACGGAGATGGATGCATGTCTCCACTGGTTCTGGAGGGGGACTGGTGCCCAGAGTGCTTCATCCTGTGCAGGACAGACAGAGATGGATGCATGTCTCCACTGTTTCTGGGGGGGACTGGTGCCCAGAGTGCTTCATCCTGTGCAGGACAGGCGGAGATGGATGCATGTCTCCACTGGTTCTGGAGGGGGACTGGTGCCCAGAGTGCATCACTCACCCCGTGACGGTCCCAGTTGCGTCACTGCCCCTGTCGCTAATGGGCTAGCGGTGCTCGCCTTGGCGGTCTTTGCCCTGTTCGGCAGTGCTTGAGTTGGCAGTTTCTGACCTGTTCAGCGGTGCTTGCCCTGTTCAGCGGTGCATTCCATGGCGGTCTTTGCCCTGTTCGGCGGTGCTTGAGTTGGCAGTTTCTGACCTGTTCAGCGGTGCTTGCCCTGTTCAGCGGTGCTTGCCATTGCGGTCTTTGCCCTGTTCGGCGATGCTTGAGTTGGCAGTTTATGACCTGTTCAGCGGTGCTTGCCCTGTTCAGCGGTGCTCGCCTTGGCGGTCTTTGCTCTGTTCGGCGGTGCTTGAGTTGGCAGTTTCTGACCTGTTCAGCGGTGCTTGCCCTGTTCAGCGGTGCATTCCATGGCGGTCTTTGCCCTGTTCAGCGGTGCTTGAGTTGGCAGTTTCTGACCTGTTCAGCGGTGCTTGCCCTGTTCAACGGTGCATTCCATGGCGGTCTTTGCCTTGTTCAGAGGTCCCTGGCCTGTTCAGCAGTGCTTGCCAAGGCGGTCCTTCATTGCCCAGCAGGCCTGTGGCTGGTGGTCCTTCATGGGTCAGCTGGGCTGTGGCTTGCAGGGCCCTCCTGGCCAGTGACTCTGGGGCTGGCGGTGGCCTCCTGGCCAGTGACGAAGGGGCTGGCCTCCTGGGCAGTGACTCTGGCGGTGGCCTCCTGGCCAGTGACACTGGGGCTGGCGGTGGCCTCCTGGCCAGTGACGATGGGGCTGGCCTCCTGGGCAGTGACTCTGGCGGTGGCCTCCTGGCCAGTGACGACTGGGCTGGCCTCCTGGGCAGTGACTTTGGCGGTGGCCTCCTGGCCAGTGACGATTGGGCTGGCGGTGGCCTCCTGGGCAGCAGGGATGATGGCGGTCTTCTCTGCCGTGCTGCTCCTCCCAGACTTTGGAGATTTCTTCTGCCCCTTCCCCATCTTGGGAGGAGTCACAGCTGAGTCGACACTACCCCCGGGACCCGGAGCGGCTTTGCTGGCTGGAGTCTTCCCCCTCTCCCGCCGGGCACTGTCCAACTTCTGGTGCTTCACAGGGGAGGGACTGGCTGTGCTGTGGCTCCGTGCCACACTGGCTGGCCTGGTGGCCGGTGCACTCCACATACCTGTGACAGGCACCACTGGTCCCGGTGATTTTTTGGCTGAGGTGCTAGTACGGGACCTATGAGTTGGAGGGGGGGGTGGGAAAGAGGTCAAGGTTGGCCAGGAAAAGTTTCTTAGGAACACTGGGACGGGTAGCTGGAGGGGGTTTGGGAGCGGAGGAAGAGGTAGTGGTTGTAGGAGGTGTACGTTTGGTGACTTTGGGTGAAGGTGCATGGGCTGGAGGCTGTCGTGAGGTGGATGGCTGTTGGGTGGGTGTGTGCCTGCGTTTGTGTATATTCGGAGGGGGTGTCACAGACACACTGGGAGAGGACACAGGGGATGTGTAAATGGGAGTGGGGGTGGTGACTACACATGAGCGGGGTGTGGTGGTGGGTGTACTGGTGCGGGACGTAGTGGCTGTAGTGGTAGTGCATGCAGGTGAGAGTGTAGACAAGACTGGGAGGGAGGAGGGAGACGACGAGGAGGGGGACACAGTGGAGGCAGTGGATGTTGGTGTGTCTGTATGTGTGTGATGCTTGCGTGAGTGCCTGTGGGATGTGTGGTGCTTATGTTTGCCTGAGCTTCCCTTGTGTGGTGAGGTGGGTGCAGGCTGGTCTGATGGTGTGCTTGGGATAGGCTGGGGTACAGGGGATTGGGTCTGGGTGGAGGAAGTTGGAGGGGGGAGGCTAGAGACAGGGACAATGGCTGGCATCAGTGCTGAGGCCAGAGTTTGCAGGGTTCGATGAAGGGCAGCTTAACCAGAATGAATGCCCTCCAGGAATGCATTTGTGTCTTGCAATTCCCTTTCTACACCCTGGATGGCATTCAAAATGGTAGACTGCCCAACAGTGAGGGACCTGAGGAGGTCAATGGCCTCCTCACTGAGGGCAGCAGAGGTGACAGGGGCAGGGGCTGAGGTGCCTGGGGCGAAGGTGATGCCCACCCTCCTGGGTGAGCGGGCACGGGGCAAAGGCTGAGGGGCTGCTGGGAGGGCGGTGCTGGTAGGGGTGGTGGCGGCTGTACCTGTAGAAGTGGGGGGCACAGACTTTGCCGCCACCACAAGGGAGCTCCCATCGGAGGACGAGTCTGTGTCGCTGGTTGCTGATCCTGTGACCGCCGTGGTGCTCCCCTCGCCCTCCGTCCCACTGGTGTATTCCGAGTCTGTGGCGTGGCCCTCCATGGCCATGTGGGATGCAGCTCCCTCGTGCTCCGGTGCCACTGTACCTCCGCCTGATGATGCTGATGCACACAAGAACAGGGAGACCACAAAAAGGGGGGGGGACGACAGAAGAAAGACAGGTTGAGTGCATGGCTTACCGCTACCGTTGGCGGACAATACAGACACAGCAGCCCCCTGCACTACGTCGCGCTGTTGGCCTCTACAGATGCAATTCCTGGGATATGTCCTACATGGCTATGGTAGACATCTGCACACATAGATGACATAGGGGCATGTATACCTGTACTTGGCACACTACAGAGGTGGGATGGGGTGCCACATGGCCTGCATTACGGAGGGGCCTAGCCTACGGAACTCGCCCTGGCCTAGGAAACCCACAGCCCTCCTCCCCCACCCAGACACCTTCACTGCGTGCAAAGTCAGCTGAATGATGTTGTACTCACCCCCTTGTGTCTGCTGTGATGCCCTCAAGCGCCCATCCAACTCAGGGTAGGCCACCGCCAGGATCCAGGACATCAGGGGGGTCATGGTTCGACGGGCACCCCTCCCACGTTGGGAGGCCATCCCCAGCTGAGCCTCCGCCGTCTTCTTGCTCCAGCGGCGAATGTCCTCCCATCTTTTCCGGCATTGGGTGCTCCGTCCGTGGTGGACCCCCAGGGTCCGGACGTCCTTGGCGATGGCACGCCAAATATCCTTCTTCTGGTGGGGGCTGACCTACATGACATGTACAGGGGAAGAAGAGAAGTCATTACCAACTGCACCGTCGAAGTGAGTGGCCCACATTCCTACCCTTGCCATGTGGCACATGCATTCACAGTCCTTCATGCACACAGAACTGTGCCCCCTTCATTCTTACAACCAGCCCTCTCCACACAGGCATAGCCCATACAACGTGCTCCCTGTGTACTTACCTGTTGGTCTGGAGGACCATAGAGTAGCGTGTACTGGGGGAGGAGCCCGTCAACGAGCTTCTCCAACTCCTCTGCAGTGAAGGCAGGGGCCCTTTCCCCAGACACACGAGCCATAGTCTCTTCCCGACCGAGGTCACAGCAGCACTTGCAATGTAGGTCCTCTCCTGGCGAAGATCAGGTATCGACTGATTGAACAGATAGAAAATGGCGGTCACATCCGCGGTGGTGCATACCATCACCGCCGGCGTACATCGTCATTGGCTCCTGGGACCCATAGGGTCCAATGTTAACCAATGCAGCATTGCGCCGCTGTCTTCGACCGCCTACTGCGACGGTGTACAACGCCAGCGCAGTTACCTCACATCCCATTGTCCCACTTTAGAGGTCAGGCAGCTGCCATTTCAGGGGCTCTACCTCTGAGTTGGTTGACTCTGTGGTCGCTGTTGTCATTCCTAGGCACCGTCCGCTGGGACATGTGAGGAGATGGCGGAATCCTCCGGTGTACCGACCGCTGGTGGACCTGTCGACAATGGAGGAAAGACATTTGATCATCACCTACAGGTTTGACCGTGCCACAATCCAGGAACTGTGTGCCCAGTTGGAGCCAGACCTGATGTCAGCAATCCGCCATTCCATAGGGATCCCCCCTCAAGTGCAGGTGCTATCAGTGCTCCATTTCCTTGCAAGTGGGTCATTTCAAACAACAGTGGCCATGGCATCAGGGATGTCCCAGCCTATGTTTTCCAACGTGTTGTCTGCCCTGCTGAAACAGATGCGGAGCTACATCGTTTTCGCTGAGGTGGAGGATTTGCCTACAGTTAAAGGTGACTTCTATGCCCTTGGACATATCCACAACATCATAGGTGCCATTGATGGGACCCATGTAGCTCTGGTCCCCCCCCACAGGAGTGAATAGGTGTACAGGAACCGGAAGAGTTGTCATTCAATGAATGTACAGATGGTATATTTGGCAGACCAGTACATCTCCCAGGTAAATGCTATGTTCCCTGGCTCTGTGCATGACGCCTACATCCTGCGGAATAGCAGCATCCCTTATGTGATGGGTCAACTCCAGAGGCACCAGGTGTGGCTATTAGGGGACTCTGGTTACCCCAACCTGTCATGGCTACTGACCCCAGTGAGGAATCCCAGGACCAGGGAAGAGGAATGCTACAATGAGGCCCCTGGGCGGAGTAGGAGAGTGATCGAACGCACCTTCGGCCTCCTGAAGGCCAGGTTCAGGTGCCTCCATATGACAGGTGGTTCCCTATTCTACTCACCAAGGAAGGTGTGCCAGATCATCGTGGCCTGCTGTATGCTTCACAACTTGGCTTTGCGACGACAGGTGCCTTTTCTGCAGGAGGATGGTCCAGATGACGGTGTTGTGGCAGCTGTGGAGCCTGTGGACAGTGATGAGGAGGAAGCAGAGGAAGAAGACATTGACAACAGGGACTCAGTTATCCAGCAATATTTCCAGTGACACACAGGTGAGAACACATTCCTGCCTACTACAAGTACTTTCACAATTCTACCTCTATCCTGTCTGTCGATTTCAACCAGTATATGGTAACTGAGTTGTACATTTCCCTTACGGTTTCACAGGTGTGGTTTCCAAAGTGTGTCATCTGCTTAGATTCCTCATGGACTTGAGATGTGTGACATAGGTATGTTGACATTACATTTGAAAACGCATTTTGTCACTGTCATTGCTAATACAAATTTTCGAAATCACAGACTGACTCCAGATTGTTTTGTGCTTTAAGGGTGTTTATTGAAGTGCTCAATATTGGAGGGGGGTTGTAAAATGGTGAGGGGTGATGGTGGAGGAATGTCCATGGCAGAGTCCAGTCTATTAGTCTCCCAGGTGCATTGCCCATATGGGCATAGGAAGTGGAGCTGGGGCAGTTCCAATATGGACAGGGTGACAAAGTGGGACAGTAGGATGACAATCAGGGTGGTCTCATTTCTTGGCGGGGGTCTTGGCATCGTGCTCTGTCTTGTTCCTGGATCTCAGGGACCGTTTGCGGGGTGGTTCTCCGTCTTCAGGGGGTGGGGTGCTGGTGTGGTGGTCCTGTGGCGGGGCGTCCTGTCCACTAGCACCGGTGGAGGTGGTGGGCAGTTCTTCGTCCATGCTAGTGTCAGGGGCCCCTTGGAGTGCCACAGTGTCCCTCCTGGTGTTAAGTATCTCCTTCAGCACCCCTACGATGGTGCCCAGGGCGGAGCTGATGGTTCTGAGTTCCTCCCTGATTCCCAAATACTGTTCCTCCTGCAGCCGCTGGGTCTCCTGAAACTTGGCCAGGACCGTTGCCATCGTCTCCTGGGAGTGGTGGTATGCTCCCATGACGGAGGAGAGGGCCTCGTGGAGAGTGGGTTCCCTAGGCCTGTCCGCCCCCTGTCGCACAGCAGCCCTCCCAGTTCCCCTGTGTTCCTGGGCCTCCGTCCCCTGGACCGTGTGCCCACTACCACTGCCCCCAGGTCCCTGTTGTTGTTGGGGTGGTGGGTTATCCTGGGTTCCCTGTAGTGGTGGACACACAGTGGATTGACGTGTCCTGGGGACAGAGGTATGGGCCCGCTGGGTGGGTGCTGTGCTGGTGTTACCAGAGGGTGGAAGGTCTGTGGTGGCCTGTGACTGGGTGTGGGGAACCGACTGTCCCGAGGCCCACGATGGTCCGGGCTGGTCATATGGATCCAGTTGGACAGAGCTGCTGTCATCACTGTGGGCCTCTTCTGTGGGTGGGGTGGAGATGTCTGGACCCTCCTGTCTGGTGACGTTGGGTAGTGGTCCTGCAGGGGTGTAAAAGCATGATTATTGCATCTGTGTGTGTCATGGTGGGCTATGGGTGGGTGAGCGTGTACCCCAGTGCTAGCATTCATGTGTGGGGGCTTGTGTGATGATGGTTGATGGAGTTGTTATGGGTGTGTGCAGTGGGCATGCTTTAGTGATGGGTGTCCATGCTTTGTTGTGTCATGCAGGGCTTGGTGTTGGGCTGTGTGGTTTGTGTTATTAGTACATTTGTGAGGAGTTGGAGTGATAGTGGAGGGGGTGAGGGTGGGGGTCTGTGATAGCATGCAGGTAGGGTGGGGGATATGATAGTTAAGATTTGACTTACCAGAGTCCGTTCCTCCACTGACTCCTGCGAGGCCCTCAGGATGCAGAATAGTCAAGACCTGCTCCTCCCATGTTGTTAGTTGTGGGAGAGGAGGTGGGGGTCCGCCGCCAGTCCGCTGTACGGCAATGTTGTGTCTTGAGACCACGGAACGCACCTTCCCCCGTAGGTCGTTCCACCTCTTCCTGATGTCGTCCCAATTTCTTGGGTGCTGTCCCACTGCGTTGACCCTGTCGACTATTCTTCGCCATAGCTCCATCTTCCTAGCTATGGAGGTGTGCTGCACCTCTGATCCAAATAGCTGTGGCTCTACCCGGACGATTTCCTCCACCATGACCCTGAGCTCCTCCTCCGAGAACCTGGGGTGTCTTTGCTGTGCCATGCAGTGGTGTAGGTGATGTGTGGGGTGGTGTATGTGGTGATATGTAGTGGTGTGTGGTGTTTTGTGCGTGGAAGTAGTGTGGGTGATGGTGTTGAGTGCCTGTGGCTGCTAGTTTGTGGATGGTGGTGTCTCTCTCTGGCCTTCTTTCTGAATTTTTGGTCATAGGGGTTTGTGGGTGATCCCGGTGTGTATTTTATATTGTAATGGGTGTGTGGGAATGGTGTGTGTATGTGTATCACGTGTGTGAATTTTGAATTGTCCAATGTGGCTGTGTTTTGTAAGAGTGTGTGTATTTTGAGTGCGGCGGTGTGCACCGCCAATGGAATACCGCAGTTGAAAGACCGCTGCGAGGATTCGTTGGTCGTGATAGCATGGGCGTATTTCTGTTGGCGTGACAGTGGAGGTTTTGTTTTCGCCAGTTTATCACTGACCTTTGGTGTGGCGGAGTTGTGTGGGTGTCTGAATTTTGTCGGATTTCGGTATGTGGGTCGTAATAGCTGTGGCGGATTTTCGCGGCTGCGGCGGTGTTTTGGCGGTCTTCTGCACGGCGGTAAGCGGCTTTTACTGCCAATGTTGTAATGACCCCCAACGTGTCTTAAGTCTTTAAAAAGCAAACAAAGTCTCTTTCAAGCACAAAGTACCTGGTTTAAAGTGGAAAATCTCCGCAAAGGGCCGCAGAAGAAGAGATACATGGAAAAATGGTGTGTGCGTCGATTTCTCCCCTGCACACACGGACTTGCGTCGTTATTTTTCACGCGGGGAAGTCAGGCGTCGTTTTCCAGCGCGCGGACAGTCTCTTTCTGTGGGTCGCGGGATTACCAGATGTCCCTGGGTCTGTGCGTGGATTCTTCGGCTTGTTTTCCGGCTGCGCGTCGTTCCGGGAGGCTGTGTGTGGAATTCTCGGTCTCACGGCAGGCGTGCGTCGATTTCCACTCTGGAAGTTGGGCGGCGTTGTCCTTGCGAGGCCGTGCTTCGAAGTTCCGGTCACCCAAAGGTATTGCGTTGATCAGCGTCGGTGTGCAGCGATTTTCTCGCCTCAGAGCAAGCTGTGCGTCGAAAGTTTCGGCGCACGAAGAGTCCAAATGAAAAAGAGAAGTCTTTTTGGTCCTGAGACTTCAGGGAATAGGAGGCAAGCTCTATCCAAGCCCTTGGAGAGCACTGTTACAGCCAGACAAGAGTTCAGCAAGGCAGCAGGGCAACAGCAAGGCAGCAGTCCTTTGTAGAAAGCAGTCAGGTGAGTCCTTTAGGCAACCAGGCAGTTCTTCTTGGCAGGATGCAGGTTCTGGTTCAGGTTTCTTCTTTAGCAAGTGTCTGAGGTGGTAGGGCAGAGGCCCTGTTTTATATCCAAATGTGCCTTTGAAGTGGGGGAGACTTTAAAGAGTGGCTTAGAAATGCACCAGGTCCCCTTTCAGTTCAATCCTGTCTGCCAGGGTCCCAGTAGGGGGTGTGGCAGTCCTTTGTGTCAGAGCAGGCCCTCCACCCTCCCAGCCCAGGAAGACCCATTCAAAATGCAGATGTATGCAAGTAAGGCTGAGTACCCTGTGTTTGGGGTGTGTCTGAGTGAATGCACAAGGAGCTGTCAACTAAACCTAGTCAGACGTGGATTGTAAGGCACAGAAAGATTTAAGTGCTAAGAAATGCTCACTTTCTAAAAGTGGCATTTCTAAAATAGTAATATTAAATCCAACTTCACCAGACAGCAGGATTTTGTATTACCATTCTGGCCATACTAAATAGGACCTTCCTACTCCCTTCAGATCAGCAGCTGCCACTTCACCAATGTATGAGGGCAGCCCCAATGTTAGCCTATGAAGGGAGCAGGCCTCTCAGTAGTGTAAAAACGAATTTAGGAGTTTTACACTACCAGGACATGCAAACTACCCAGGTACATGTCCTGCCTTTTACCCACACAGCACCCTGCTCTAGGGGTTACCTAGGGCACACATTAGAGGTGACTTATGTGTAGAAAAAACGGAGCTTTAGGCTTGGCAAGTACTTTTAAATGCCAAGTCGAAGTGGCAGTGAAACTGCACACACAGGCCTTGCCATGGCAAGCCTGGGACAAGGTAAGGGGCTACTTGAGTGGGTGGCACAACCAGTGCTGCAGGCCCACTAGTTGCATTTAATGTACAGGCCCTAGGCATATACAGTGCCCATTACTAGGGACTTATAAGTATATTAAATAGTCCAATTGGGTATGATCAAAAGTGACCATGTTTAAAGGGGGAGAGCATATGCACTTTAGCACTGGTTAGCAGTGGTAAAGTGCGCAGAGTCTAAAAGCCAGCAAAAACAGAGTCCAAAAAGTGGAGGGAGGCAGGCAAAAAGTTAGGGTTGACCACCCGAATTCATGTCAGGTCTAACATGTGTCTCCCCCAGCTGAAAGTGGGGAGAGCTACCCGACCTCCTGGGAGCTCTCATCGCTAAGGCGGAAGTATCTGGAGAGACCATCAGCATTGGCGTGGTCAACCCCTGGGCGATGCTCCACCATAAAGTCCATCCCCTGTAGGGAAATGGGCCACCTCAAGATTTTGGGATTCTCACCCCTCATCTGCATGAGCCATCTGAGGGGCCTGTGGTCTGTCTGAACCCGGAAGTGAGTCCCAAACAGGTAGGGTCTTAGCTTCTTCAGTGCCCAGACCACTGCAAATGCTTCTCTCTCAATAGCACTCCACCTTTGTTCCCGTGGTAATAGTCTTCTGCTAATAAAGACTACTGGTTGGTCTGAGCCCTCCTCATTTAGCTGTGCTAGAACAGCTGCTATGCCATGCTCTGAAGCGTCTGTCTGCACAATAAATTCCTGGGAGTAATCAGGGGCCTTGAGCACGGGGCCGTGCACATGGCTTCCTTTAGAGAATCAAAGGCTTTCTGACAAGCCTCTGTCCAATTCACCAACCTAGGTTGTTTCTTGGAAGTGAGTTCTGTCAAGTGGGACACAATGGTACCATAGCCTTTGACGAATCTGCGGTAGTATCCAGTGAGGCCCAAAAGGGCTCTCACCTCAGTCTGTGTTCTAGGTGGTTGCCAGGCCTTGATAGTTTCAATCTTGGCCTGGAGTGGCTGCACCTTGCCACCACCTACTAGGTGTCCCAAGTACACCACGGAACCCTGCCCAATCTGGCACTTACTAGCCTTGATAGTCAGGCCTGCCTGTTGCAGAGCCTGAAGCACCTCCTTGAGGTAGAGCAGGTGTTCCTCCCAGCTGGAACTGTAGACAGCTATGTCGTCCAGGTAAGCTGAACAGTAGGCATCTTTACCAGCTAGGACCCCGTTAACCAACCGTTGGAAGGTAGCGGGGGCATTTTTCAGTCCAAATGGCATCACCCGGAATTGGTAATGGCCTTCAGGGGTGGAAAATGCTGATCTTTCTTTAGCCCCCTCAGTCAGGCCGATCTGCCAGTACCCTGAAGTAAGATCGAACGTACTCAGAAACTTGGTAGCACTGAGTCTGTCAACGAGCTCATCAGATCGGGGGATGGGGTGAGCATCAGTCCGGGTGACTGAGTTGAGACCCCGGTAGTCCACACAGAACCAGAGTTCTGTCATCGCACCTGGGGCAGTAGCCTTAGGTACCAATACCAATGGGCTGGCCCAGGGACTACTGTATTTCTCAATAACCCCTAAAGTCAACATCTTGGAGACCTCCTCCTTGATGCTGGCCTTCACCTTATCCGATAACCTGTAAATTTTGTTCTTCACAGGGGGACTGTCACCTGTGTCAATGTCATGAACACAGAGGTGGGTCAGTCCATGAGTAAGGGAGAACAGGGGGGAGAACTGCTCTAACAGCTCATAGCAGTCTCCTTTCTGGGAGTCATGGAGTCAGAGAGAATGACACCCCCCACTGACCCATCCCCTTCTTTGACAGAGAGGAGGTCGGGGAGCGGTTCACTCTCCTCTTCCATGCCCTCATCTGTGACCAGGACCATACTGACCTCAGACCTCTCAAAGTGAGGTTTGAGCCGGTTGTGATGAAGGGCTCTTAGGGGGTACCTAGGGGTCTTGAAGTCCACTAGGTAAGTGGCCTCCCCTTTACGCTCCTTGATCTCAAAGGGGCCAGTCCAGCGGTCCTGGAGAGCCCTGGGCTCTACTGGCTCCATCACTCAAACTTTGTCTCCAGGTGAGAACTCAACTAGAGTGGTCTTCCGGTCATACCACTCCTTCATCACCTCTTGACTGGCCTCGAGATTACTCTGGGCCTGCTTCCAGAAGTGTTGGGTTTGGTTGCGGAGGGCCAGCATGTAGCTGACCACATCCTGGGAGGTGACTTGGGAGCTTTCTCCCAGCCCTCCTTCACAATGCTTAGGGGTCCCCTGACAGGGTGACCATAGAGAAGCTCAAAGGGTCTGAACCCCACCCCTTTCTGGGGCACCTCTCTGTAAGCAAACAACAGGCAGGTTAAGAGGACGTCCCACTTACGCCTCATGGCCTCGGTCAGGCCACTAATCATGCCTTTCAGGGTCTTGTTGAATCTCTCAACAAGCCCATTGGATTGAGGATGGTAAGGGGTGGTAAACCAGTAGGTCACCCGACACTCATCCCACATGGACTTCATGTATGCAGACATGAAGTTTCTGCCCCTGTCAGACACAACCTCCTTAGGGAATCCCACACGGGTAAATATTCCCAACAAGGCTCTGATTACCACCGGTGCAGTCACTGTTCTCAGAGGGATTGCCTCTGGATAGCGGGTGGCATGGTCCACCAAAACCAGGATAAACCTGTTGCCCAAGGCAGTTTTGGGGTCCAAGGGACCAACAATGTCAATGCCCACCCTTTCAAAGGGGGTGCCAATGCCTGGGAGCGGGAGCAGGGGAGCCTTAAGCCGTTTCCCTGTCTTCCCACTAGCCTGGCAGGTGGTGCAAGCTCTGCAAAAGTTATCTGAGGCTGTCCTCATTCTGGGCCAATGGAAGTGGGTGTCAAGCCTGTTAAAGGTCTTGTCTTGGCCCAGGTGTCTTGCCAGGGGGATGTCGTGAGCCAGACCCAGTAGGAAGTTCTGGTAACACTGGGGGACCACCAGCACACGGGATGCCCCAGGACCTGGAACCTTACGCTCACTGTAAAGGAGATCATTCTCCCAGTAAATATGGTGAGTGCCAGAGGCGTCACCTGCTGCTTGGGCTGTGGCTTGTTGCCTCAGACCCTCAAGGGCGGGGCATTCCTTCTGCGCCTTGCAGAATTCCGCTCTGGTTGACCCCCCCTCTACTTGCCAGCCAGCAAGTTCAGGTAGGTTACCCAGGTCAGCTATGTCCTTCCCAGTGGGCTCAGGGGCCTCCTCCTCCTCAGGGGCCTCGTCCACCACCGTGGGAACACTTAAGGCGGGTTTCCCCCGCCTCTTGCCCTTCCTCTTTGCAGCTGTCTGTGCCATTTTTCCAGGCTCCAGGTGCCCTTGACTCCCTTCCTGGGCAGCCATGGACCGTGTGGTCACGCAGACCCACTCAGGTAACCCTAACATCTCCAGGTGGGATCTGAGCTCTACTTCTTTCCAAGCAGTATGCTCAAGATCATTGCCTAACAGACAATCTACAGGCATGGCAGGACTCACAGCTACCTTCAGAGTACCAGAGACCCCCCCCCACTCAAAGGGAACCAGAGCCACTGGTAGGTGACTCTCAAGATTGTCAGCGACTATGACCTGGTGGAATGTATTAGGGACTATCTGCTCTGTTGACACCAGCTGACTCTTGATAGTAGCCATGCTGGCTCCTGTGTCACGCAGAGCCTCCACCTTTTGCCCATCAATGGTGACCCACTGCCTGTACTTGGAAGTATTTTGGGGCATGTGGGCTTTGGGCACCATTTCTCTTTCTCCCAGGGACACTAGGAAAATCTCTACCTGCTCCCCAAAGCTATCTGGGTCCATCTCCCCCCTGAGCGCTACACTAGTCACCCTAGGGGTCTGTCCAGTAGTGGACGGTGCCCTCTTGGAGCACTGGGGGTCGCCTTTATAGTGACCATACTGGTAGCACTCTAAGCATTTGGGGTTGGATCTCCCTGAATTATCATAAGTCCCTGGCTTTTTACCAAATCTGGAAAAGGAATGGTTGCCACCCCCTCCCTGGGAATTCTTTTGGGGGCCTTTGGAGAGTTCCTTATCTGTAAGTTTAGCTCCCCCCTCTTTCTTCTGTTGAGAACCCTGACCACCTTTGTGGGTGTCCCCCCCAGGTACCTTTTTGGACACTCTGGTGCTAACCCAGAGGTCCGCCTCCTCAGCAAGCTTCCTGGGATCAGTCAGCTTACTATCTACCAAGTGCTGGCGCAACTCTGTAAAAGTAGTATTGAGCGTATGCTCTCTCAGAATCAAGTCATATAACCCTTTATAATTATCTACTTTGTTGCCCCGCACCCATCCATTCAGTGCCTTACTGGAAAAGTCAAAGAAATCTACCCATGTTTGTGTGGTTTTTTTGGTGTTGTCCCTGAACCCCTGATGGTATCCCTCAGGGATCAGCCCAGACTTGGCAAGTAAAGTGGCTTTCTGAAGTGGGTATGTGTTTTGATCAGGTTGATCCAATGTGAGAAGTGTGTCCCTCCCCAATTGTGGCACATAACCCCACATAGCTACCCCCAATTGCCCTTCAGGAACCTCATGAGCCCTTAGTGCAACTCCATAAGCAGCTAACCATTTATCTATGTCATCTCCCACCACAAAACTGGACACCACATTTTTGGGTATACAAACCTTCTTTTCTCCAGCAGGTCCTGTCTGTATGCTGCCACCATTATTGCTGGATTCAGACTGTCTCGCCTTGATCTCAAGCTCCTTGAGACTCACTTCATGTGGCCAACAATAGTTTCTTTTCAGCCAAAGCTCTTTCAGCTTCCACCTGTTTGGCTGCTCTTTCAGCCTCAGCTTGTTTGGCTTCTCTTTCTGCCCTCTTTTCTTCCTGTTGGGCCTCAATTTTCAGTTTTGCCATTTGCAATTGGAACTCCCTTTCTTCTCTCCTTTCCTCTGCGGTCAGGCTTTGCTCAGAGACACTGCTCCCTGGTCTGGAAGGGGGCATAATTGCAGTGGTAACATTATCCACTGATGGCAATAAATCCTCTGAGAGGCCATTTTCTGGCTCCTCTTCCTCCTCATCCTCCTCTAAATGGGCTTCTGCCCAGGCCCTCAGCGCCACTTGAAAGTCCTCCTTTTTGGAGTACCCACCCTTGGGTGGGTACTCTCAACACCCTGCAGAACCCTCTTAGCTGTTTGACAGTAGCCAGAGACATGTTGAGTGAGGATTTCGTTTTTGAAAATTGTCAGGAAATCGAATTTGCAAAAAGAGATAAAAATCAAGTTGACCTTCAACTGTGGGTAGGTAGTGAAATACTTAGCTACTGTATGTCACTGCACAAATACAAGTCCTATCCTCACCGCTGATCACCAATGTTAGAAATGGGGTTCTTGGTTGGCAGTCAGGTTACCCTCTGTCCAAGCAAGAACCCTCACTCTAGTCAGGGTAAGTCACACACAATCCAAAATTATCCTGTGCCCACCCTCTGGTAGCTTCGCACGAGCAGTCAGGCTTAACTTAGAAGGCAATGTGTAAAGTATTTGTGCAATAAATCATACAATAACACAATATAGCACCACAAAAATACACCACCCAGTGTTTAGAAAAATATATAATATTTATCAGGATAATTGTAGGTCAAAACGAATAAAGATGCAATGTGAAATTGTAGAGATATCACTGAAAAGTGATATAAAGTGTCTTAAGTCTTTAAAAAGCAAACAAAGGTGGTCATTCCGACCCTGGCGGACGGCAGAGAAGCGGCGGTAAGACCACCAACAGGCTAGTGGTAAAATTTTGGGAATTATGACCATGGCGGTTACTCTCATGGTCATCCGCCGCTTCTCTGTTCTGCCCGCCAGGGTGGAGATGACCGCTGGGCTGGAGACCTGGGTCTCCAGCCCGGCGGTCATCACTATACCGCCTGCGGTATTTGGACCCGGCTGACCGCCATGGATTTCATGCGGTTTGGAACCGCCATGAAATCCATGGCGGTAAGCACTATCAGTGCCAGGGAATTCCTTCCCTGGCACTGATAGGGGTCCATCCCCCACCCCCACCCCTACTCCCTCCCCTACACCCCCCACCACCCCTGCCACCCCCCAAAGGTGGCAGGAGCCCCCTCCCCAACCCGACCCCCAACATCACATCACTCATTCACACATGACACGCACGCAGGCACCACCAACACACATACACACACACACACCGACATACATGCCAACAGCCACACACACAGTCATACCAGCACACCGACATTCAAACATACACGCACACATCCATACAGACATACCTACAGACATACACGCACTCAATCCCAAACACACAACACCCCCGCAAGCATACACGCACTCACACACCCCCTCAACATACACACACGCACACCCCCATGCACGCACACAACACACAACACCCCCCACCCACCTCCCCTAACAGACGATCGACTTACCTGCCGTCGATCCTCCGGGATCAGAACACCGTCAGAACACCGTCAACAGAACACCGCCACACCGAATCACAGGACGTGATTCGGTGGGCGGTGTTCTGTTGACGTGGCGGTGGAGGTGGAGCAACCTCCACTTCCCCGCCGCCAGCCAGTATGGCTGTTGGCAGCTCTCTGTCCGAAAAAAGACGGAGAGCTGCCAACAGTCATAATACGCCGAGCGGAAAACCGCCACCACTGGCAGTCTTCAGCACTGCGGTCCCTCTGCGGTCTTTACGAAAGACCGCTGAGGTCAAAATGACCCCCAAAGTCTCTTTCAAGCACAAAGTACCTGGTTTAAAGTGGAAAATCTCCGCAAAGGGCTGCAGAAGAAGAGATATGTGGAAAAATGGTGTGTGCGTCGATTTCTCCCCTGCACACATGGACTTGCGTCGTTATTTTTCACGCTGGGAAGTCTGGCGTCGCTTTCCGGTGCGCGGACAGTCTCTTTCTGTGGGTCGCAGGATTACCAGATGTCCCTGGGTCTGTGCGTGGATTCTTCGGCTTGTTTTCCGGCTGCACGTCGTTCCGGGAGGCTGTGCATGGAATTCTCGGTCTCACGGCAGGCGTTGCGTCGATTTCCCCTCTGGAAGTCGGACGGCGTTGTCCTTGCGAGGTCGTGCGTCAAAGTTCCGGTCGCCCCGAAGGTGTCGCGTTGATCAGCGTTGGTGTGCAGAGATTTTCCCGCCGCAGAGCAAGCTGTGCGTCGAAACTTTCGGCGCATGAAGAGTCCAAATGAAAAAGAGAAGTCTTTTTGGGCCTGAGACTTCAGGGAACAGGTGGCAAGCTCTATCCAAGCCATTGGAGAGCACTTTTACAGCCAGACAAGATTTCAGCAACGCAGCAGGGCAACAGCAAGGCAGCAGTCCTTTATAGAAAGCAGTCAGGTGAGTCCTTTAGGCAACCAGGCAGTTCTTCTTGGCAGGATGCAGGTTCTGGTTCAGGTTTCTTCTCCAGCAAGTGTCTGAGGTGGTAGGGCAGAGGCCCTGTTTTATACCCAAATGTGCCTTTGAAGTGGGGGAGACTTCAAAGAGTGGCTTAGAAATGCACCAGGTCCCCTTTCAGTTCAATCCTGTCTGCCAGGGTCCCAGTAGGGGGTGTGGCAGTCCTTTGTGTCAGAGCAGGCCCTCCACCCTCCCAACCCAGGAAGACCCATTCAAAATGCAGATGTATGCAAGTGAGTCTGAGTACCCGGTGTTTGGGGTGTCTCTGAGTGAATGCCGAAGGAGCTGTCAACTAAACCTAGCCAGACTTGGAGTGTAAGGCACAGAGCGATTTAAGTGCAGAGAAATGCTCACTTTCTAAAAGTGGCATTTCTAAAATAGTAATATTACATCCAACTTCACCAGTCAGCAGGATTTTGTATTACCATTCAGGCCATTCTAAATAGGACCTTCCTACTCCCTTCAGATCAGCAGCTGCCACTTCACCAATGTATGAGGGCAGCCCCAATGTTAGCCTATGAAGGGAGTAGGCCTCTCAGTAGTGTAAAAACGAATTTAGGAGTTTTACACTACCAGGACATGTAAACTACCCAGGTACATGTCCTGCCTTTTACCCACACAGCACCCTGCTCTAGGGGTTACCTAGGGCACACATTAGAGGTGACGTATGTGTACAAAAAGGGGAGCTTTCGGCTTGGCAAGTACTTTTAAATGCCAAGTCGAAGTGGCAGTGAAACTGCACACACAGGCCTTGCCATGGCAGGCCTGGGACAAGGTAAGGGACTACTTGAGTGGGTGGCACAACCAGTGTTGCAGGCCCACTAGTAGCATTTAATGTACAGGCCCTAGGCACATACAGTGCCCATTACTAGGGACTTATAAGTATATTAAATAGTCCAATTGAGTATGATCAAAAGTGACCATGTTTAAAGGGAGAGAGCATATGCACTTTAGCACTGGTTAGCAGTGGTAAAGTGCGCAGAGTCTAAAAGCCAGCAAAAACAGAGTCCAAAAAGTGGAGGGAGGCAGGCAAAAAGTTAGGGGTGACCACCCTATTGCATGTCAGGTCTAACAATCCATGACTCATATTCTAACACCAGGGGCTGTTTCTGATGAGTGGGATGTAAAAACAGTTTATTCTATGCTTTCTGTGCTTGAATATTACACTGTGTTTGAAAGTGATGATGTTTATCAAACCACTGCGAATTATGGGGAAATGTTCTGTTACCAACATTATGGACATTCATTTCTGCACAAAGCCTCTTAGCCTGAGAACTGTTTATAATTACACACAATGGGAACATTTTCCAACTCTACCAGTGGGGAGTTCCAAAACATACGTAGACAAGTTTTCAAGTTTCCTGGGCATGATGTCAAAAATGCTGATTCCTATTATTTTAAATTGCCACCTTCAAAATTGCAGAACATTCTGTTAACTGACCCAACATTGATTTAATCTGATTCCTTTGTTTCCCAGTTGGCTATAGAAGGCTATACTTATTGATTGAAGTTGGTTGATTTAAAAAGTGTGTGGGGAACTAGAGAGTGGCAAATACAGGGTAGGGAATTTTTATTTAGAGCATGCCTTATTCAGTTACAAATTATATTTCTCAATTAAGCTGTACAACAACCAATTTGCATATGCTTGGCAAAAATTAAGGAATTGAATGTGCCCAGTATTCCCTCCTCAGCTAAATTTGAAAAATGACAAAAGATTTTAAATGTCACTGAAGAACAGCTCAATGTGTGGGACTGGAACGGCACCTTTAATTAAACCCTTATAGATCCAGAGTTTTAGAGTGAGCCAACCTGACCCTCGTTACATCAGCATACTAAACTCTGGTATCATCACCACATATAGCGTGGAAACACTATGGGGGTCATTCTGACCCTGGCGGTAGACTACCGCCAGGCCAACGACCGCGGATGCACCGCCAACAGGCTGGCGGTGCATCCATGGGCATTCTGACCGCTGCCCTGGGGAATCCTCCATGGCGGCGCTGCAGGCAGCGCCGCCATGGGGATTCCGACCCCGTACCGCCAGCCTGGCTCTGTCGGTTCTGACCGCCAGAACCTGGATTGCGGTAACGGGTGTCGCAGGGGCCCCCTAACAGGGCCCCACCAAGATTTTCAGTGTCTGCCAAGCAGACACTGAAAATCGCGACGGGTGCAACTGCACCCGTCGCACCCCTTCCACTCCGCCGGCTCCATTCGGAGCCGGCATCCTCATGGAAGGGGGTTTCCCGCTGGGCTGGCGGGCGGCCTTCTGGCGGTCGCCCGCCAGCCCAGCGGGAAAATCAGAATTACCGCGGCGGTCTTTTGACCGCGCAGTGGTATTCTGACGGCGGTTCTTTGGCGGGCGGAGGAATGACCCCCTATGTCAACAATGGTTAAAATCTTTCACACTAACAACCGTTAAAGAACACATTACTTTCCTGTCAGAAGTTACAGACTTACATGACTTCTTGTTAGGTCCTAGAAAATCATGCACAAAGTGCTTCTTATATGCAACATATAATGAAATTTTGAATCTTTCCCAAAAAGTAGCTTCCGCCCGGTTAATGCAAATAGACCAGGAAAATGTGCAGAATGATCTAGCCATTATAGATAATGGTATGTACACTTTGTCCAACCACATTTATACCCTAAACACCATTGTGTCATCTGCAATTGATATTATTAATAATAAAATGTCATTTATACACCATGGACAGAATCAACTTAGGTCCATCATGCTGTTTGGTTGGACCTTACAAGTTCTGAAAACTGGTTGCAGGCCTTGTCAATACGTTAAGTCCAAGGAGGGAGTGATTTGCCACATTTAATTTGACATGCAGACTACAGATTATGGCTAAGAAAGAAGTAACTTTCTTCAATGCTTAACATTGACAAGCAAGAAAAGTTGCCTTTCACTGTGATGGAAATTCCATCAGCAGTATGGTTAATACACGTACATCAACATTTCAGTTCACATTGAGCTTGAAACACATTCTAATAGGCAGATTTGAGTGGCTAGGGTATAGTTACATTCATAAGGTGCTGGAGCTACCCTGTATGTACAAATGTTTCAATGGCATGAAGGAGGTCTTTCTTAGCTGCAGTGAATACAAGACTTCAGTAAGGCATTCAATGATGTGTAAACTGCTGTCCTTGCACAGAGTTTGTAATGCTTCAGTAGCAAACTTAGGGGCAGAATTAAGAGCCCCGAGGACCACCTTAGTGCTGCCATAGCATAAACTTTTTTACGCTAAGGAGACACTAAAGTGGCATTTTTCCTGCACCATATTTACAAAGTGGTGCAATGCATGCATTGTGCCACTTTGTAAACCCTTGCGCTACATTATGCCTGCGCCAGACATAATGTATGCAAGGGGGGTGTCCCCCCGTTAGGGGCGAGCATAAAAATGGTGCAAGGAAATCTAGGAGATTTACTTGCAACATTTTATTCGGCACTTTCGCACCAATTATTTGCACAGCACATAGCACCACATCATTGGTAAAGACCTTTGGATCTGAGTCCGATTTTTTAAAGGAAAAAGTGATAATTGCAGGCTTTGTGGAGTACAGGGCATATTGCTTTAGTATTGATGTATTCAAGATGTTTGTAACATTGTGCAACTAGAGCAGGTAAACACTCTTTGAGGCAAGATGCTGAGCATTGTCCGTGTGGTACAGGAAAAGCCTGTTTCTGGAAGGTTAGTACACCCAGTAATCCTTGAACGTTGTTATTCTCTCTATAGCTGCTGGATCGGGGGTACCTTAGCAACACCAACCACTAGGACACTGATTCAGCAGCTGTAATCCAGAAATGAAACATCTGTGGCTCAAACTAGTGAGTTGAAGAGTTGGCATTGTCAAGATATAACAATTCAGTGCATGAATCAATGCTTAACTATATATGTTTCTTTATGCTCACATACAAAATGTAAAATGTGTTTTTCAATTGTGTTAATTTGTGTTAATTTTTATTCAGAACAATGTCAATTAAAGTACTGTGTAGAATATTTTTATACAAAACTGTTTTGATGTTCTACGACTGTTTGCATCTTCTTCTTTCAGGCACTGGGCTCATTGTACTGAACAATTATGCTGAACTAAGTAGAAGCAGATAATGACAGGCAATCCAAGATAGAATCCAGTCCTCTGAGCAACTACCTCACCGGCCAACACTGCTCAAAAGAAAAGAAAAAGGAGCAGAAGCTGGTTAAGAAAGTGGACATTTTTGCCTACACACTTCAGGGCTGGGCAATAGTCTTCCTTCAAAATCAGGTCTGAGGATTTCCAACACCCCGCTTTTAGTTAAGTAGCCACAAATGCTTGTGTAGCTTACACATAACTCACTTCCACAAAGCCCTTAGTTAACAGGTACCTTTGTACATCTCTGTTGGAAATGGCCTGTGACGGGGATAGGCGGTACTGAGGAGTCGGAGACGTAAGTAGTGTATATACAAGGGTTTTATTGTAGGTAAGGGTGGTAATAATAACTGGTACTGAGGGGTGCTGGTGGCTCGGTTAATTTTCTTTTCTTCGTCTCTTGTCCCTGTCGTCTCTCCTTCTAGGTCTTCCGATGGTGGGAGTTCTTGGGCCCCAGGTGTAACCGGAAACACAAACACAACAGGGAACAAAGGTAAGTCTTTTGGGTATTTTGGGGTTGATTATGTGCACTCATGCAGGGGGAAGTGTGGAAGAATAGGGTAAGTGACCAAAGGTAGCCGCTAGTGAGGGTGTATAAGGGCAAAGACAAACTAGTGACATTCAACACCTCGCTAGTGCTGGCCCCGTAGAGAATATTGCTTTATGTCTTTTCTTCTTCCCTCTGGGTTCTTTTATACATGCTCTCTTCTCCACTCCCCTCCCTTCCTTCTCCTCCTCCCCCTTTAGTTAGTGGTAATATCATTCTTCCCTGTCCTTGCAACAAGGACCGTACCTTAGCAAGCCACGACCCTCCAGGGTCGTGGCGGCAAGCGCTCGTCTCGGGGGTCCGATTTCCCCCTTCTTCACGTTTTTCCAAGACTTGCGGGTCCTCCAGCTCCGGTTTCGGCGTCTCCCTCGCGTCTCTCTCCCTCAGCATCTCCAAAGGAAACTCCTCCCTCTTTCCGCCTCCCAAGTCCGTCTTTTCTGTCCCTCCCGGACTCCGGAAATGCCCACTGTACACGTTAGGCGGCGTTCCCATGTTTCCATGGGAATGCGTGAGTTGGTCCGGTGTGACGCGGGCGAGGCGCCAGGCCGCGGCAGAGGTAGGGATGGTCGTGGAGGCCCGGCTACACTCCCCATCCCAAGATTGGGACTGATATAGGACCGAAGAGTCGGGGAACCGGGAAAGGAAGTTCGCAGGGCCTTGTTGGGAGCCAGGAATGTGGCGGACCTGAAAGGTAAAGGGTTGGAGCTCCAGAAACCATCGCAACACCCTGGAATTCGTGTCTTTATGGGAGGCTAGCCAGGTCAACGGGCATGATCAGTGTAGAGGATGAAGGGACGACCTAGGAGATAATACCGTAAACTGTCTACGGCCCATTTAATAGCCAGGCATTCTTTCTCGATAGCAGGGTAGTGACATTCCCTAGGAAGTAGCTTTCTACTGATAAAAACAATGGGATGTTCATACTGATCAACGTCGGGCTGAGTGAGAACCGCACCTAAGCCAACATTGGAGGCGTCCGTATATAAGTGGAAGTACTTGGAAAAGTCTGGACAAGCAAGGACGGGTTTGGTAGTGAGGGCCCATTTCAAGAGCTCAAAGCTTTGCAACTGGGAGTCGTTGAAGAAGGGTAGCTTAGAGGCGTACTGTTTTTTTAAGAGGTCGGTGAGAGGGGAGGCAATCGTAGAGTACTGGGGAATGAACCTCCGGTAGTACCCCACCAAACCTAAGAAGGATCATAGCTCCTTCTTTGTTTTGGGCACTGGAACTGTCAATATGGCTTCCACTTTATCCTTTTGCGGTTGTAGAGTCCTGTTACCAATAAGGTAGCCGAGATAAGCGATTTGGGTATTCCCTAAAACAATTTTTTTTGGGTTGGCTGTAAGGCCTGCTTCCCTTAGGGCGTGGAACACAGTCTCTAGATGGTGGAGATGCTCAGACCATGAGTCACTAAAAATCACAATATCATCTAGGTAGGCTGCTGCATATACCTGGAACGGTTTTAAGAGCCGGTCCATTAGGCGCTGGAAGGTAGCGGGTGCCCCGTGGAGACCGAAGGGTAGGACAGTAAACTGATACAGGCCGGACTGGGTGGCAAAGGCTGTTTTCTCCTTGTCAGCTGTGGCGAGGGGGATTTGCAAGTACCCCTTTGTTAAATCGAGAGTCAACATATATCGGGCCCTTCCTAATTTCTCTAACACCTCATCTACTCGAGGAATAGGATATGTGTCAAAGAGGGACAGGTCATTCAACTTACGGACCCATCTGGTTTAGGAACCAAAACCACCGGAGAGCACCACAGGCTTGTGGAAGGCTCGATAACCTTTAAGGCTAGCATTTTCTCTACTTCTGCTTGGAATTCTGTAGGGTCGTTGGCGGACGGTTTTGCCTTCTCGGGTTCTAATACCATGTTGGATAAGGGTGGTTTTCCCTGGTTTCCCCGAGAACAATAGGGAGTGTCGCTGTAATAGGTTATGAAGTTGTGTTTTCTCGGATTCAGTGAGGGACTCATTTGCAACCGGTTTTTCCCATAGTTCTTCGGTCTCGTCGGGGTACAGGTCCCTCTCTAAACCCGGGGTTGGGGTAATTAAGAAGCCAGAAGCAGAAACCATGTGGCTGTCTTCCGGTGTTTCCCATTTTTTTAGTAGATTGACATGGTATATCTGTGTCCTTTTTGGGTGTTGATTAAGTTCAATAAGATATGTGACAGGGGAGACAGCTTTTATTACTCGGTAGGGTCCTTGCCATTTAGCTATTAATTTATTATCAGAAGTAGGCCGCATTATCAAGACCTGATCATTGGGAGCAAAGGATCGCAACCTAGACCCCTGATCATAATAAGTCTTTTGTTTTGTCTGTGCTTTTTCAAGGTGGTTCCGCACATCCTCCCATACCGTACGTAGGTGATTTTTTAAATTGTTGACATAGTCTAACAGGGGTCTTTCCTCTTCCCCTTCTTCCTCCCACCTTTCTGCTGCCATATCAAGCAAATTACGGGGTTGTCTCCCGAAGACTAACTCGAAAGGACTGTGACCGGTGGAGGATTGTTCATGAGTTCGAATGGCATAGAGAACCAGAGGAAGTTTCTGGTCCCAGTCCCTTCCGGAGTCTTCTACTGTTTTCCTCAGCAGATTTTTAATTGTGCGGTTATAGCGCTCCACTAGCCCATCAGTTTGAGGATGGTATACCATGGTTTTTATCTGGGTGACCCCTAGTATCTTGCATATTTGTTTCATGAGGGAGGACATGAATGGAGTACCTTGGTCTGTTAGGATCTCCTGGGGAAATCCTACTCTGGAGAAGAAGTTTATCATGGCTTGTGCCACTACTTTAGTGGTCATGCTGGATAAGGGGATCGCCTCAGGGTATCTGGTAGCATAGTCTACCATGACCAGTATGTAGGTGTGGCCCTTGGAAGAAGGTAATAAGGGTCCTACCAGATCCATTCCCACGCGATTGAAGGGGATCTCGATGATGGGTAAGGGTTGTAAAGGGGCCTTCCTCAGGGCTCCGGGTTCTATTAATTGGCACCTTGGGCATTGTGTGCAATATTTTCTAATGTGGGCATACACCCCTGGCCAATAACATTTTCTTAATAAGTAGTCCTCCGTTTTGTCTCGACCGTAATGTCCCCCCCTGGTTGATTATGGGATAAGAAGAGAACTTGCTGTCAATAAGGTTCTGGTACCACTAGTTGTCTCTTTTCTCCTTGTGTCTACCAAGTGACTCTATATAACAGGTTCTTATGGACTAGAAAATAAGGACCCACCTCTTCTGCGGGCTCCGTTTTAGCGGTTTTCCAGGCGTGTGATAGAGTAGGGTCCTCACGTTGGCTAGCTCTGAAGGAGAGGGGTGCATTGTCATTGCTAGCTATTACCTTCTCCAGCAACGCTTCAGGTCTCGAGATCTGGTACTTGTGCTTCTCCTGTCTTCTCTCCCTCCTTGACAGTTTTGTGCGAACTGGGGAGCTCTCAATGTGACTGTTGGAAAAGGGTGCTTCCGACTACCAATCAGACGATGGCCCCTGATTTTTGGCTTTTTCCAAAAGATCATTGAAGTGGATATAATCTGTACCAATGACACAGTCCTCAACTAATCTGTCCATAATCCCCACAGGAAGGAAGTCATGAAATTCCCCCCATTCTATCCTGATCAAGGTTAATGGATAATTCACATTATCGCCATGGATGCAACAGATGGTAACCCACTGACTCGGGGTTGGTTCCGTTTGGTCTACGAGGTCACTACGGATTACTGACTGGCTACAGCCCGAATCAATTAGAGCTTCTACTGCTGTTCCATTTATGTTGATGATCAGTTTGAACTGACGGTGTCCTCTTCCAGTGCAGAGTATTCTACCCCGGGTGACCCCTATTTCCATAGGTTCTACCCTGTCTCCTTTTCTGAGACATACTCTCGCAATATGTCCCCACTCTCCACAGCTAAAACATTGGGGCTGTTGCATGGGGTTTGTTTCTCCGGGTCTGGATGTCCCTGGCTCTTCCACTGTTCGGCGAGGAGGATATTTGAAAGCACCCACAGGAGGTTTTACATTGATTCGGGTACCTAAAGCCTTGATGTCTACGGATCTGTGATACGCACAGGCTAGGTCTACAGCCAGTTCTGGGTCTATTTTGGGGTGTTGTCTTATCCAGTTCCTAGCACTGCCTGGGAGCGAATCCAGATATTGTTCAAGGATAACTGCTTTAATAATATCCTCTCGGTCGGTTCCTAAGGGTCCCAGCCATTTTAGACCCAGATCTTTTACTCTGAAATAGAATATGCGAGGGTCCTCACTCTGTCCCCATTTCACCTTTCGGAATTTCATCCTGTAATATTCGGTATCGTGCCCCACTCTTTCCAAAATACTACTCTTAATATCTTTGTAAGGAGTGGTACCTCCTGGATTCGCGGCCTGGTATGCAGTCTGAAGGATACCCGTCAGGAGTGGGGCGACATATTGTCCCCAGCGTTCTTCCGGCCAGTGGGCTGAGGAGGCCACCCGTTCAAAATTTGTGAAGAAGGAATCAGGGTCTTCTCCTTCTTGAAATTTTTGTAAGACTGAGCTCGGGACATTAGGGTGTACCTTCCCTGCAGCGATAGTGTCAGTCAGTTTCTGAAGTGCGGTCTCATGCACCAACTGATTGTTCGCCATAATGGTGGCTTGACTTTTCAAAGCGTTTTGAAGAGCCTCCCGGTCCTCCTTTGCTTCCTTTTGATGAGCCTCCCAGACCAATTGGAGGTGTCTTTGACCTTCGGCCAGCTATTTGACCATATCCTCCACCGTGGGTTTTTCCCCCATCCCGTCTTGCTCGTTGTACCGCCTGCTGTGTCAAATCCCACTTCTGACACCACTGTGACGGGGATAGGCGGTACTGAAGAGTCGGAGACGTAAGTAGTGTATATACAAGGGTTTTATTGTAGGCAAGGACTGGTACTGAGGGGTGCTGGTCGCTCAGTTAATTTTCTTTTCTTCTTCTCTTGTCCCTGTCGTCTCTCCTTCTAGGTCTTCTGATGGTGGGAGTTCTTGGGCCCCAGGTGTAACCGGAAACACAAACACAACAGGGAACAAAGGTAAGTCTTTTGGGTATTTTGGGGTTGATTATGTGCACTCATGCAGGGGGAAGTGTGGAAGAATAGGGTAAGTGACCAAAGGTAGCCGCTAGTGAGGGTGTATAAGGGCAAAGCCAAACTAGTGACATTCAACACCTCGCTAGTGCTGGCCCCGTAGAGATTATTGCTTCATTTCTTTTCTTCTTCCCTCTGGGTTCTTTTATACATGCTCTCTTCTCCACTCCCCTCCCTTCCTTCTCCTCCTCCCCCTTTAGTTAGTGGTAATATCGTTCTTCCCTGTCCTTGCAACAAGGACCGTACCTTAGCAAGCCACGACCCCCCAGGGTCGTGGCGGCAAGCGCTCGTCTCGGGGGCCCGATTTCCCCCTTCTTCACGTTTTTCCAACACTTGCGGGTCCTCCAGCTCCGGTTTCCGCGTCTCCCTCGCGTCTCTCTCCCTCGGCGTCTCCAAAGGAAACTCCTCCCTCTTTCCGCCTCCCAAGTCCGTCTTTTCTGTCCCTCCCAGACTCCGGAAATGCCCCCTGTACACGTTAGGCGGCGTTCCCATGTTTCCATGGGAACGCGCGAGTTGGTCCGGTGTGACGTGGGCGAGGCGCCAGGCCGCGGCAGAGGTAGGCGTAGTCGTGGAGACCCGGCTACATGGCCCTTCTGCAGGGTTACCCCCAGACTTTTTGCCTTCCTCCTTCTCTTTTTCTGACCTCATTTTTGCTGGCTTTTATACTCTGCGCACTTTACCACTGCTAACCAGCGCGAAAATGCATATGCTCTCTCCCTTTAAATATGGTAACTTTGGATCATACCTGATTGGACTATTTAATTTACTTATAAGTCCCTAGTAATGTGCACTATAGGTGCCTAGGGCCTATAGATTAAATGCTACCAGTGGGCCTGCAGCACTGGTTGTGCCACCCACTTAAGTAGACCCTTTACCTTATCTCAGGCCTGCCATTGCAAGGCCTGTGTGTGCACTTTCACTGTCACCTCGACTTGGCATTTAAAATTACTTGCCAAACCTAAACCTCCCCTTTCTCCACACATAAGTCACCTCTAATGTGTGCCCTAGGTAGCCCCTAGAGCAGGGTGCTCTGTGGGTGAAAGGCAGGACATGTACCTGTGTAGTTTACATGTCCTGGTAGTGTAAAACTCCTAAATTCGTTTTTACACTACTGTGAGGCCTGCTCCCTTCATAGGCTAACATTGGGGCTGCCCTCATACAGTATTGAAGTGGTAGCTGCTGATCTGAAAGGAGTAGGAAGGTCATATTTAGTATGGCCAGAATGGTAGTACCAAATCCTGCTGACTGGTGAAGTTGGATGTAATATTACTATTTTAGAAATGCCACTTTTAGAAAGTGAGCATTTCTTTGCACTTAAATCTTTCTGTGCCTTAAAATCCACGTCTGGCTGGGCTTAGTTGACAGCTCCTTGTGCACTCACTCAGACACACCCCAAACACAGGGTACTCAGCCTCACTTGCAAACATCTGCATTTTGAATGGGTCTTCCTGGGCTGGGAGGGTGGAGGGCCTGCTCTCACACAAAGGACTGCCCCACACCCTACTTGGACCCTGGCAGACAGGATTGAACTGAAAGGGGACCTGGTGCACTTCTTAGCCACTCTTTGAAATCTCCCCCACTTCAAAAGCACATTTGAGTATAAAACAGGGCCTCTGCCCTACCTCATCAGACACTTGCTGGAGAAGAAACCTGAACCAGAAACTACATCCAGCCAAGGAGAACTGCCTGGCTTCTCAAAGGACTCACTTGTCTGCTTTCTACAAAGGACTGCTGCCTTGCTGTTGGCCTGCTGCCTTGCTGAACTCTTGTCTGGCTGTAAAAGTGCTCTCCAAGGGCTTGGATAGAGCTTGCCTCCTGTTCCCTGAAGTCTCAGGACCAAAAAGACTTCTCTTTTTCATTTGGACTCTTCGTGCGCTGAAAATTTCGACGCACAGCTTGCTCCACGGAGAGAAAAACGCTGCACACCGACGCTGATCGACGCAACGCCTTCGAGGCGACCGGAACTTCGATGCACGGCCTCGCAAGGACAACGCCGCCCGACTTCCAGAGGGGAAATTGACACGACGCCTGCTGTGAGAACGAAACTTCAACACACAGCCTCACGGAACGACGCGCAACCGGAAAACAAGCCGAAGAATCCACGCACAGACCCCCGGTACATCTGGTAATCCCGCAACCCACAGAAAGAGACTGTCCGCGCGCTGGAAAACGACGCACGACTTCCCCGGGTGAAAATTAACTATGCAAGTCGGTGTGTGCAGGGGAGAAATCGACGCACACGCCATTTTTCCACGTATCTCTTCTTCTGCGGCCCTTTGCAGAGATTTTCCACCTTAAACCAGGTACTTTGTGCTTGAAAGAGACTTTGTTTGCTTTTTAAAGACTTAAGACACTTTATATCACTTTTCAGTGATATCTTTACAAATTCATATTGCATCTTTGATCGTTTTGACCTGCAAATACCCAGATAAATATTATATATTTTTCTAAACACTGTGTGGTGTATTTTTGTGGTGCTATAATATGTTATTGTATGATTTATTGCACAAATGCTTTACACATTGCCTTCTAAGTTAAGCCTGACTGCTCGTGCTAAGCTACCAGAGGGTGGGCACAGGATAATTTTGGATTGTGTGTGACTTACCCTGACTAGAGTGAAGGTTCTTGCTTGGACAGAGGGTAACCTGACTGCCAACCAAAAACCCAATTTCTAACAATCTCCTTCAAAGTCCTCTCCTGTAAGAGTATCTCCAGCCTTCTCTCATTCATCTGAAGTAGAGCCCATCCAAGGTGGAGGACATGTATCCCCATTTATCACTCTTTTCCCACAATCACCTAGATGGCACCCTTCTTTGTGTTGACCAACCTGGTGGCCATGTCAAAAGGCCTTGCATCTAGTGAATTGGGTTATCGGCATGTTCTAATCCTGATATCTAGTAGGATCATTTTTACAACAACTGTCTAATGTGTGGGAGAATAGTCATGCATTAGGGGATACTCTCCATGAGTGAGCTCTCACCCTTAACAGACTCCTTCAGATGACTGACAGGCAGACCTCTGCATTGGATAACACTGCAGATGTTACCAAAACATGGCAAATATGCACTGAGGTCTTCCATGTTTATGGGAAGAGAGGATAAGGCAACATGAAAATGATAAAGGCAATAAGCAAAACATGCCAATGCCATTCTTCTTGACCCAAACATGCACATGATTCTACAGAGTCACCACTACTTTAGGAGGATTGCATTATCTGCCATCCTCACAGCTCTGTCCAAAACTACCTGCCTCATCTCCACCATCCCACCTCAGCCTCTACCATCAACTCAACCACCACCAACACACATACCCACAAGGCAATCACACTCTCAACCAACCTCACCTCCAGAATTGCATAAACAGAATAGTAGCATAATTCTGAAATTTATATTTTGTTTTGTCAGTTTTCACTAACACATTAATTGAAAAGCATTTTGAGAATTAAAATATTTCATGCATTTTTTCTTAAAAAGCACAACCTGCCTCTGTCTTTTATGTGTGTTCAATATTTGATGTTGAACTTAATACGCAGGAAAACATTATTCATGTTCTGTTTTTTGTTTACCTTTAAAGTGTATTGCATTAAAATGCCATTATGACAGTGAAAGTATTTTCAAAGTAACTAAACAATTCATGTGCAACACATACAATACATTAATATGCACTTATTTATACAAAAGAAACACATCAATCTGTTAATTTTTTAAAGTTTTCATATATAATTAGTAAACTGGCAATTTATTTTAAAAGTGATTGGGAAAAATATGACCTACCGTTAAGAATAGGCCAAATCTAGTAAAATGGAGTCTTGTTTCAAAGGGGAAAAGCAAACTTGGAAAGGGCGGTGAGAAAATAATGAAATTGTCACAAAAAATGTCAAGAGGCATGGCCAATACTCCTTATTGATTCCAAAAACTCAGTTCAAGAAAATATTTCAAAATTTGAAAAAAACAGATGTCTACTTCCCAAAACAGTGATAAAATAAATTGAAATAGAATTATATCCACAAGCCATGGGAGGTGGATTCAAGTTCCTGTCCTGAGGGCAACGTTTCCAGGTTACACTGTTTCTCACTCCTCCACAATTATGTTAAAGTCTTCTTCTGATGCTGACATAAAATTGCAGGAACAGGCACCCCTCTGTAGAAGGAAGCACAGAAGTTGCAGGTGAAACAGGTATGACAGGTGAACTGGGAGGCGGAAGGAGAGGAGGCTGGGTGTGTTTGAGAGGCAGAGGAAACGTAAGGCATGCCAAGGGGGTCATGAGCCTCATAAGGTGAAGAGCTGATGAGTATCAAGACTTCTCCAACTAAGTTCAGGATATCTCGAGTGACTGATCACTGAACCGCTTTGATTGGTCTCAGGACCTCCTTGATAGCTGACAAAGTGACATAGTATGGTAGAAGACAGTGTCAGACACATGAGTACTCTGGGCTGTTGTGGGCTAAAGAGTCCATCTACTGCTGTTGTTCTGCCTGGGCACTTGAAGGAGGAAATGAGGGCTCTGTCAAGGATGCTGCTTCAAGTCTGGGGTGCTATGGCTACAGAGTCCATCCACTGTTGTTCTGTTGTTCTGTCTAGGCACCTGAAGACGAACATGAAGGGTGTGACAAGGGTGCAGTTTCAAGCCTCAATTGTATGGGGTTCTCTTGAGTTATGTAGCAAGTGGGTCAAGGCCTAGATGACAAGAGGTTGCTATTCAGACACCACAGGCTGTTGTTCCTCAAGGCCAGGAGGGCCCCCTATATTTGCAACCCCCTGGCTCATGATGTCTGTTTCCCACTGGTGGCTCTACAGCCATTACCAGGACTTTTTTGATGGCTGATCTTGTTTGTCTCCAGATGCGGGCACTCTCCCTGGTAATGAGTGCTTCATCCTTGCTGGTGGTGGACAGGTGTTATGCCCTCCTTGCATTTGAGGATCCACTGTTTCCAGGGTTGTACTCGGATGCCGGTTTTCCAACCTGGTCCACTGCAAAGGAACAAGGGAAAAAAAAACATTTAAACTCATATGCTCAATCCTGCATATGCAATTAACTATCTTTAAAAGGGATATTATGTCCAAATTACAAGAAATTAGATTGTGCATTCTTTACCAAACACTGTGCATGCCAATGTTTATTTACTATTTTTTCAAACATTCAGGGGCATATTTACACTCTGTTTGCACCCACTGTGCTTCAAACATTTAGACGCACATTCAGCGCAAAGCTTGCCCCATATTTATACTTTGACGCCCGACCCTGCGGATGTCAAAAATCCTCCTTGTGCGTCATTTTTTGGATGCGGGAAACCCCCTTGCGTTAATGACATGCAAGGTAGGCGTTCCCGTCCAAAAAATGACTTTAAGGCCTGTGCGCCCTATTAATACTCCTGTGTGATTTTGACGCACAAGAGGGGGCGGGCCTTAAAAAACGTCGCACAGCCTGATGTGCGCTGTTTTTTAACGCCTTGGTGAGGGCAGGCGTTAAGGGACCTGTGGGCTCACTTCCATGGTCTCTGACCATGGAAGCAGTCCAGAGGTGCCCTTTCCTGCCCCCAGGGACATCCCCTGCCAGCCTTGCCCACCCCTGGAGGACACCCATGGATGGGGGGACCCATCCCAGGTAGGTACAGGTAAGTTGGGGGTAAGTATCATTTTTGTATTTTTTTAAAGTGGCATAGGGGGGCCTAACTTGGGCCCCCCTACATGCCACTGTGCCCAATGACCATGACCAGGGGACAGAAGTCCCCTGGGCATGGTCATTGGGCAAGGGGGCATGACTCCTGTCTTTGCTAAGACAGGAGTAATTTCAATGGGGGTTGTGCGTCAAAAAATTGCACAAGTCTGGTTTGAGCCATGATTTTTGACTCAAACCTGACTTGCACCATTTTTTGACTCACAACCCCCATTTTCCCCTACGCCGGCACTGCCTGGTTTGAGTAATTTTTTTTTACTCTGACCAGCCCGCAGTGCCGGCTAACGTCAATCCTTAAATAAGGCGCCCACCTGCTACGTAGGAATGGCGTTAGCCGGCGGGACATTTTTTGATGCAAACCAGCGCCGGCGATGGTTTGCGTCAAAAAGTATAACTTATGGGCCTGTTTTTTTTATTTTTTTTATTTTGGTATACCGGAGGGGGAGGGCTATACAAAGAATAAACGAGAAAAGAAGGCATGATATATCCATGAAAAAAAAGGGAAACAAAGAAGGAGAAAGAGGTCCTGAAAAAAAAGAAACAGTTGTATACATCACATATCAAAGCAGTTAACATTTTTTTTTTTTACAGTGTTTCTTGATATTCCAACCATCTAGTCAATGGTGCCCAAATTCGTTCCCCTCTATATCTCTTCTTATGACCCTTTAACTTGTAAAGACTTGGGGCCAGATGTAGGAAAAATAAAAATTGCAAGTCGCATTTTGCGAGTCAATGCGACTCGCAAAATGCGACTTGCAATTTGGTATGCCAGGAAGTAAACCGGTCCCATTTAGCGACTCGCATCCGGACTCGCAACGCTGTGTGCGAGTCCGCAGATTGCGAGGTCGCTGTTTGCGAGTGTGCAAAAAACGAACTCGCAATTAGCGAGTTGGAGTCGCAAAATGCGAGTTCCCTCAAAATTGCTTGCAGGTGCAGCAGATCACTCCAGAAAGCACACCAAAACACTCTGGAAACACTTCCTGGCACATGATGATGACATCACAGCCAGGAAGTTAACAAATACACCTGGGAGGAGGCTGGACCACACCCTTTTACAACTGCCAGTCTGCACACTGAGCTAGCTGCAGCAGCCATGGAGGGAACCCCCCGAAAAAGGAAAATTAAATTCTCTGAGAGGGAGCTTGAGGTGCTGACCGAAGAGTGTTGTCAGCACCATGATGAGCTCTTTGGGAGAGCTGCCCTCACTGTTCCAGAGGCCACCAAAAAGAAAATCTGGCAGGAAATGCAAGAGAAAATCAATGCCCTGGGGGTGAGCCACAGGACAATTGAGGACATAAGGAAGAGGTGGTATGACCTCCGCTCCGGGACCAAGGAGAGGGTGGCAGAAAGGCTCCGGGAGATGAGAGGCAATGGAGGGGGACCATCATCTGTGCCACCACCCACACCCCTTGAAGACAGGATTGAGCAAACCTTTGAGCCGGAGGCAGTGTGTGGATTTGGGGACCTGGACACTTCAGAGCCCAGCACATCAACCGGTGAGTACCATGTGATAAGCCTGTACCCCTATCAATGTCATACCCCACCCACCATGTACACATGTGCATGCACAACCAAATTAGCTCCATTTCAGGGTAGAAAAAGCCAGAATGATGCATTATGGGAAATGTAGTCCAATAGGCAGTGCATAGGCAAATGTTTATTAGGAATTGTGCAAAAGATACTAGACACTGACAGTGTGTTCTCCATGTCCCAAAGGTCTCCAGCAAGACACCCCCTACACCCCAAGCACCCAGGCCCAGGAGGACACCCCAGGACCCTCCAGCACCCCCACATGCACAGTCAGCAGCATTCCTGCAGTTGTAACGCCTGCTGCAACAGCAACGCCAGGAGCTGCCCCAGCAATAGCCAGGGAGGATACAGGTGCGAGGACAGGGCAGCCACCACTGCGCAGGCGTCGCAGGGCAAGAGCGTCTGATTTCCGGATTCATCCTCCAACCAGCAGTGAGGCACATCTGCTGTGGGGTCAGCGCCTGCAGAACACAATATTGGGCAGGATCAGTGGGGTGCTGCACCGCATTGAAAGACAAAACCATGCAAGCATGCGGCACCTCAACAGGCGGATGGACCTGATGTGCCAGAACACTGTGGACATTGCCTCTGCCATCAGGGAACTGGCGGCCGGACTTCTGGGTCAGGCAGAGGCTGGGCGGCGCAGGGATCGGCAGATTATGTTAAGACTGGACAGGATGGCCACATCAATCGGCAGGCTAGCCATCAACACAACAGGCCTGTCGAGGAGGACAGTTGGCCTGCAAATTGAGATGGGCCATTTTGCTGGGGATGTTGCCAGGGGCCTGGGACGTCTCACACATATCATAGAACTAATGGAGACACGTGAGATGTCGAGGGCCACCGGGGAAACACCCAAAGATAGTGAAGAGGGCTCCACAGTGAGCAGTGTATCTGCCACTGACAGTAGGGTGCTAAGGAGTGGGAGGCAGAGCACCATAGATGCGGCTGGGACCAGCCAGGCTGGCAGGAGGGGCAAGAGAAGTTAGCCAACAGCCCGGACAAACAAATGTGGCACATGGCTTTAATGTGCCACATGAGTGGTTTGCATTTCCCTGCCCATGGACAATTTCATCTTGTATATAGTTCATGCATTACATTATTAAAACAGTTATTTTTCTTCCACTTAACTAAAGGAGTGTTTGGTTAATGGGTGAGTATGGTGGGAGTTTACACGTACCGTCCAAAATATTGCGTTGCAATGTGTTCCCGTCTCAGTCTGCCTTGATTAGCTAGACTCCTATCCCCATGATGGCGGTGTGGTTGTTCTTGCTCTTCCTCATCAGGATCTGGGTCTGCAGGGGTGAGAGGTAGCCCACGTCTGGTGGCTATGTTGTGGAGGATGGCGCATGCGACCACAATTTTGAAGGCGGTAATGGGGGTGTATTGGAGGGCGCCTCCGCTGCGGTGGAGGCATCGGAATCTTGCCTTCAGGAGTCCGAAGGTGCGCTCTATGAGGTTCCTGGTCCTCTTATGCGCACTGTTGTATTGCCTCTCTGAATCATTGCTGGGTGTTAAAAATGGAGTCATGATCCATGGCCTTAGAGCATATGCACTGTCACCTGTTGGGCACAAAAGTACACTGTTAGTAAGTCCAGATAGTCGTGCACAGTGACCTGTGTGTATGTCTGCAAGGTGTATGCAGCTCTACCTAGGAGGTATCCGTCTCCAAACTCCCCACGTTCCAGGCGTTGATGTATCCCACTATGTCTAAAAATGTATGAGTCATGGGTACTGCCTGGAAACTTAGCTACGATGTCCGTGATGACGTAATGGGCATCACAAACAACCTGTATGTTGAGTGAGTGGGTACACTTTCTGTTGCGGAAAATATGTTCCAGATTAGCGGGGGGCATATTTGAATGTGTGTCCCATCTACACATCCAATGACATGGGGGAAGTGGGCAATGCGGTAAAAGTCCAGCTTCGTGCTGTTAATTTCTGCCTCATTCCTTGGTAAGTATATGAACTGAGACCTGTGCGCTACTAAGGCATCTAGGAATGCCCTGAGGAACCTTGACACTGCACTTTGGGATACCCCACCTGCCACGGCAATGACCCCCTGATAGCTCCCTGAGGCCAAGAGGTGCAGTGCGCATAGTACTTGCACATGCGTAGGGATGGCGCAGCCACGCAGAGTCTTGTGTTCTAGCTGTGGTTTTAGTAAATCTATTAATTCTAGAATGGCAGCGCTGCTAAGGCGGTATTTATCATAGATCTCCTCTTCAGTTTGCTGGAAAAGGGTCTGCCTTGTTCTATATATCTTCTCCTGTCTGTGGCCCCTCCTCCTCCTCTGCTGGGCTGCGTAGACTCTCCTCCTCACTGCTATCAGGTATATGTCCGCCATCTTGAGTGACCCAGATGCCTTCTGGGTCTCCTTTTATACTTTGGTAATGGTTACCACCTGCTTTGAGTTAGTGGTAAATGCGACTTGCAAACTGGGTTTTTTGCGACTAGTCGCAATTTGCGAGTTGCAATTGCATATGGGTTGCGACTCGCAAATTGCGACTCGCACATTGCGGGTCGCAAAAGGGGGTCGCAACGGGTGCGACTCGCAAACGGGGCACATCGCTTTTTGCGAGTCGGAAATTGGCTTTTTGCATCCCATTTCCGATTTTGCACTGTCGCAAATTGCGATTCGGCCCGTTTGCGAGTCGCAAACGTTTGCTACATCTGGCCCTTAATTCAGTATTATAGATGGCAAGTAATCTAGAGCGCCAACCCTCAAACGTAGGGGGTTCTTTTTTGAGCCAGTCTGTAGCAATACAAAGACGATATATCCCCATTGACAGAAATAAAAATCGCCTTATTTTATACAGTGCAGGTTCCATGCTTTCAGATAAGTCCACAACCCCTAGTACTACCAGCATAACAGTAACCTGAACATTGCAATGCGTAGTCTTCTTACGGAATCCCTCTATCTCGTTTAATATTACCCGCAACATTGGGCATGCAAAAAACATATGCGTTATCTCAGCTTCAGCTTCCCCGCATCGAGTGCAAATTCCAGAGGATTTCCCCCACTTTTTCAACTTTGCAGGAGTATAATATAAATCCATCAATGTCTTATAATGCTGGGTTTTCAGATTAGCTGAGAGAAATGTTGTATCAGCCATGGCTAAGGATTGGACCACCCATTCCCCAACCACCCCAAACCGTACAATCCATCGCTCATTCTGTTGTACCATATCATCTGATTGTAACTCTGTTAATAAAGTATATAGTTTGCCTATCTTTGCACCATTTTTAACAGCCTCGACTACAGGGATCTCCAACATCTCTGACCTGCCGTACTTCTGAGAATGTAAAAAATTTAGTATTTGCAAAAACTTAAAAAAGTGGGTCTTAGGTAAACCGAATTGGGACTGCAATTCCATAAAAGATTTACATCCGGCTTTGCAATACAGGTCTCCAACTTTGTTTATTCCCCTAGAACGCCAGAAAGTTATTATGGGATCCCTAAAGATATGATTTGGAATGGCTGAAAATTTCATTGGTGTATAAGCCGTAATCTTTCCCAGTCCCATGCTCCGTTTTATCTGAGCCCAAACTTTGAAGGCGGCTACAAAAGGCTTAAATCTTACTTTTTTGAAGTAACTTGGTTCCTCAAATTTTGATAGCCATCCGCTTGCCTCCTCACCCGCCATCATAGTATAGATAGGGGTTTGTTTTACTTCTACATTTCCACTAAAACTTCCCCTTATGAGTTCATCCATATGTTGGAGACAGCAAGCATAATAATACAATGTGAAATTGGGGACTGACCACCCGCCTCGGTCCTTGGGAAGTGTCATATACTTCATTGCCCTTCTTGTTTTGGCATATCCCCATAAAAAGTTATTCCCCATCTTTTCCAGTCTTTTAAGCCATTTTTTGTTAACCTCAAGGGGAATGGCCCGAAATAAATATAAAATTTTCGGAAGAACCATCATTTTCAATACATTGCAGCGACCCTCTAATGATAGGTGCAAATTATGCATTCTATCTAAATCCTTCTTTATTCTGTTTAACAGTGGAACAAAGTTCATTTCCACCAACCGATTAACCACTGGTGTAATTTTAACCCCCAGATACTCCGCTTCAGATACCATCCGTTTGTCTGCTAATGAAACATACTCGGAACATACTATCTGTGTTTTATCAGAGTTCAACTTATATCCGGAGTATCTTTCAAACTCTCTTGCCTCTATTTCTACTGCCTTAATAGCTTCCTCTGTATTGCTTGTCACTATAGCTACATCATCAGCATATGCAAACACCTTATATGTTTCTCCATGATATAATAAAGGTTTAATATTTTTGCGTTCTTCTAATCTCAGCAAGAAAGCATCAATGTATAGAGCAAAGAGCAAGGGGGAACAGGGACATCCCTGTCTAGTCCCCCTTGAAATTGAAATAATATCTGATTCCAGACCTGCGATGCATATTCTAGCTTTTGGGGCTACATATAAAGCTTTTATAGCTGTGATATACCCACTCACTATACCTTTCCAACGCATGATTTCCCATAAAAACTTCCACGATACACGGTCGAATGCCTTCTCGGCATCCAAGAGTAATAACCCTAAAGCTGTTTGATGCAATTCTGCTAGATCAAACATGGATATTATTCTTCTTATATGATCTATTGTGTCTCTACCAGGAATAAACCCATGTTGTTGTTTTTTTACCAACCTGACTATTACATTTGCCAATCTGCTGGCCAAAATCTTTGCATAAATCTTTCCATCTACGTTTAACAAGGATATAGGTCTATACGAACTGGGGAGCTCTGCTGGTTTGTCCTTTTTTTTTAACACTATAATACTTGCACATTCCCACGATAGAGGCGCATGACCTGTCTGCGCTATACAAAAAATACTATGCATGTCCCTTTTAATGTCTGCTAAAAAAATCTTGTAAAATTCAAGTGGTATAGCATCCGGCCCAGCAGCTTTCCCTGTTGCCAGGGAGCTCACTGCCCCAATTATCTCATCGATCCGAATTGGTGCATCTAGCATAATTTGTTCCTCAGAAGAGAGCCTTGTGCTTTTTAATTCCCCCAAAAATCCGTTAACCTTTTTTTTGCCGCTGTTCCGAGTACATTATATCTTCTCTGTACAAATCCTGATAATAACCCTTAAAAACCTCTAGAATTCCTTCCAGCTCTGCCTGTTTCTGCCCATTACCATCAATTATATTCAAGATATTCTGCTTAACCGCCTTTTGTCTAACCCGCCTAGCTAGGACTTTTCCTGTGGTTTCACCATATTCATAATATTCAGATCGATGACTTTGATAGGCAGCTGCAACTGTTTTATTCAAATAAACGTTTATTTTAGCCTTAAGAATCGTCGTCTGGGTCTGGGTGAGAGTAACATCTTCTCTACTAGCGATTTTACTGGCTAATTCCCTCTCTTTTATTATTAATCTTTCTTGAAGCTCTGCAATTTCCTTCCCTCTAGCTGTCTGTATTCCCAAACTATAGCTAAGAGTTTCACCCCTCACCGCAGCTTTAAATGAGTCCCATACCATCCCCGGATCTGCCGTATTCCTATTAATATAAAAAAAATGGTGAATCCACCCTTTCATATAGGATGTATAACCTGGGTCAACCAACAATTTCCTGTCAAATGTCCACACGCGGCGTGGATTGGATGGCCCCTTTATTATTATAGACAGTATTAATGGATTATGATCTGATAAAAATCTAGTTTTGCATTCTATTTCAGCCCCTCGAATTAAGCTTTGTGATATAAAAAAGTAATCCAACCTTACTAATTTGGCATGTGGGAACGAGTAATAGGTATACCCTGGATCTAAAGTTTTAATATTTTCCCAAACATCCCTCAACCCATGTTCCATCACTAACCTCCTTAAAGCTTTCCATACTTTGGGCTTTCGTCCCTGATATGAACTCTGAGCGTCCATACTACTACTGCCTACCTCTAAGTGAATATTTAAATCACCACAAATTATTATTGGTAAGGGCCATCCGACTAGTTCCATATTCAGCGTGTCCAGAGGCTCAGCCTCATCAAAAACTGACCCATATATAGTACAAAGGGTAAATTTAAGTGTGTTCACAGATAACTCTATAAGAGCCCATCGCCCATCATTACTTGCTCGAGATCTAAAAACATGCACATTATTATTTCTAGCGAGTATCGTCACCCCGCGTGTCGATACCTCCTGCCGGGTGGAAACCAGAGGTATTAGCCTAAGCTCTCTTATGAGCTCTCGTTTGCTCCATGCAATGTGTGTTTCTTGCAAGCAATATAAATCTGATTTAATTAGTTTAAGCCCAGCTGCCACTCTTTTCCTTTTTTGAAGGCTGTTAAGACCACAAATATTCAGTGTGCAAATCCTTAATCTATTTGCAATATCGCTCAGTTTGATGTGCCAATCTCACGTCACTACTTTCTCCTTTAAATAAACCTGCTTGTTGACATTGAACCCTATAAATCCTCTTCTTCTGACATGTCCTCACTAATTTATTCTGAGCAATCCTGCCTATATTAGAACCCCCCCACTCCCCGCTACCCCTCCCCCACCCTTCTGCCCCTTGCACCCCAACCCTACTACCAACCACCCCCCCACCCACCTACCCCCCGCATTCCCCTACCCTTACACCCAGTTTATGGAAAATATGGGATCTCACTGTCCCTGATGATGGTAAAGCTTCCGCTCCGACCGTCCCCACCCAGTGCATATATATATATATTTTTTTTACCTTTTCTCTCTTTTTTTCCCCCCTCCCTTTCTTTATCTCTATCTCTTTCTGTCTAAATATTATTTTGTCTAAATTTTTATCTAAGTTTTATAAAGGGGAATCAATCCTAAGAGGGGAACCCTAAGGGGTTATTTCCCACCGCCTCATCTTCTCAACTCTCAACTCTTAACCCTTTCTGCTTTCCCCCACCTTGTGCTTTAGTCGGAGAACTCTACCTTAAGAAACCGGACTGCTAAGTTCACCCAAAAAAGCCCTTGCTTTCACCTCTGACGTAAAGTAGTGGGACCTGTTGTCCATTACTACTTTCAGTTTAGCTGGGTTTAATAAAAAAGCCTGTGCCCCCTTATTTTGAAGTGGTTGAATTAGCTGACGGAGCCTCCACCTTTTTTCAACTGTATTGTGACAAAACTCCGGTCTCACAAAAAACTCACACCCCTTAGCCTTACTTCTAGAGTTGGGTCGGGCTCGATCATGTATGGCCTGTCTTGCCTGATAATTAAGCAAAGAGATTAATATTACTCTAGGTCTACCACTTCCTTCTTCTGAGTTTGACCCTACTTTGCTAAAGGGAAATCGGTGGGCTCTTTGAATCTCTCTATCCCAATCCCAATGTTGTCAGTCCGGAAAGGCCTCCTTAAAAAGTGCGACCATAAAGCTATGTATATCTGATCCTTCAAGTCCTTCTGGTACACCCAGTACGCGCAAGTTATTCCTCCTTAATCTATCCTCTAAATCTGTCAATTTCCACTGAGTGTCCTCAAGTTGTTTTTACATAGCTTCTCGAGACGACTGGTGAGATCCTGCCTCATCCTCCAGATGCGAAATCCGGGTCTCCGCTTCTTCCATCCGCGTAGTGAACTCCGAACATGTCTTCGCTACCCGACGAATTTGGATTTGCATCTTACGGCAAGCCACTTGAGTCCTACGGCTCTCTGATTTGGATTCCTCTCGATGTTCCATAATACTTTGATATATGGTCTCCAGTGACACGGGATTGGGCTGTTTTTCGCCATTGTCATATAGAGTTAAATCATCCTTAGAGTACTCCCACTGAAGACCCTGAAGACCCTTAGTATCCAGTGGGTTAGTAGAGTGCTTGTTAGTTCCTACTTGCTCACTTCTCTTCCTCTGTTTTTTCCTAACCGTAGCATTCTTGCTACTCTCATGTGATTCCCTTCCCAGTGCCAAGGAGGATACCTCAGAATCAAGTTCAGAAGAAGTTTTATCCGCCTCCAAGTCCAGCTGCTCGTCGCTTGACCAACTTGAGTGATCTGATAATGAAAAAAACTTGTCCCCTTGTGTTGGCTCATTATCACGTAACATCGCCGGCCCCTGCTTTAACAAACTTATGCCGACAGGGTGTGGCGAATCTCCATTACCACTGAGAGGTTCTTGTTGTGATTGTTGTTGATTTCCCTCATCTACCTGTGGCAATATTATAACACTTTGCACGCTCTCCCTCTGTTTCGCCTGACTCCCAGTAACTTGATTTTCTAGAGCCGCCATGTCTACGGCATCACTCTGCCTCCCCCCACCTTCCTGTGGGGGGGCCCTTCTGCAGCCACCATCCCCCCGATTACTAGGGGCTCAACCTCCTCCGCGGCGGTGGGGGGGGGTATCTACACCCCCCACCAATGTGTCCTTCCCTCTCTCAAAAAACCTGTCCAATTAGGCATTCTTATTTTTAGGGACAACCTTCTCGCCTGAGCCTTGTTTTATATCCATAGTTCCCCCCTGCCGAGCTGACAAACTAGCTCTTACCGGCTTGCCTTGTCCAGACAAAGTTACATTTTTCGCTCCCTTTGGTGGCATTTTTACTTTTTTTGCTTTCTGAAGCAAAAATACGTTATTATAGTATATGCCAAATGTCAAACGTTTATAATAAAGTAAAGAAACTCTGACTGTTTTTTGAGTCCACGTCAAAAATCGTCCCCAATTGGCGTCCAGGAGCACAGGCCAAAAGTTGCCTTCAGGCAAACGCAGGAACAAACCAAACCACATTCCAGGGGAGTCAATATGCAATCCTTTGTCCCCGTCAGCAATTCCCACGTAGTTTTTTACTTCCCAAACAAACCGGGAGCCGAGTAAGGTAGAGCACTTCTCACGTAGGGTAACATGTAGTCCTTTAGCATTGGTAACAGTATCCTCAGTATTCCTTAAAAGCAGCAACTTCTGCCAGCTGAAAAGTATCAAGTCGGAGAAGCGAAGAAAAACAAAGCCGCTACATTGTTTCTGAAAAACGCCACCACTGAGAAAGCCTCCGACCCGCGGGAAGGCTGCCGCTGCACTGGGAGGGTTTCCGGCCGGAGCTGATGCTTCGTGGCCGAATTACGCGGCCGCCATCTTGCTCTCCCTCCGGTTCCGGGCCTCAGTTTTAAAGCATGTTAATAACAATAAAATCTTTTGAATCAGACATTCAAAAGAGGTGAAAAGTTTGTACAAAGAAAGATGGATTTTTGCATAATCTTGGGATCACCTTTTTTAGAGACACATTGCTGATTCTAGATTTTAATGTATGTTTTACAAAGAAAAATGTTTCTAAAGGGTATGTATTATGAGGTTTGTAATGTATTGCACAGTGGTTTGAAAATAAGTCACAATGTGAGCCTCAAAAAACAGACTTCGACAAAATGCAAATGTTATACATCCCATATATTCAAGTTGTGTTTGAACTATGACATTGTCGCAAAATATAAAGTATGAAAATAATTTTCAATATGTCATGATAGAATGATTAGTATGTTAGTATGCAAGATAGTAGCCAGAAAAAAACAAAAAAACTCTGAACTAAAGCACTGATGCCACCAAGCAAGCGAAACAAGTGAACTGAACCCTCCCTACAACATCTTCCTTTTCTCTTCCATCGATGCGTCTATCCATTCATTCTTTCACCCTTTCATCCACCTGCTGATGTCCACTAGATCATCATTACACTCTGTCATTCATTCATTATTTCATCCATCATTAGGTCTTTCCCGATTCTATCCATTTATTCGTCCATGCACCAATCCATCAATCCAATGTGCCATGCATCCATCCTTCTTTCCCCTCTGCCATCCATCCACCCACTGGGCCACCCATTGATCTATCCACTTTGTCATCCATCCATCCACTCTGCTAATCATCCATCTATCCACTCAATGATCCATCCATCTAGACACTCTACTATCTATCCATCCCTACATTCTGCCATCCATCTATACTACTATCTATCCATCCACTCTGGTATCCATCCATCCATTCAATCATCCACTCTGCCAACCATCCATCCATTCTAACATTCATCTATCAATCCATCAACTTTGTCATCCATCTATCCATTCATTCACTCTGCCATCCACCAACCAACTCTGCCATTCATCTATCATCTATCCATCCATCTATTCACTCTGCCATCCATCCATCCACTTTGTTATCCATCCATCCGTGCATCCATCTATCCATTTAATTGGGAGTCCATCCATCCATCCACTCTGCCACCCATCTGTCGATTGGTTGATCCACTCTGCCATCTATCAACTTTTCCATCCATCCACCTATCCACCAATCCACTCTGCTATCTATCCATACATTCAGTCATCCATTCTGCCATCCATCCACTGATCCACTCTACCATTTATCCATAAACGGTCATCCATCCATCCATCCATTAATCCAATGTTATACTCTGCCATCCACCCATCAGCTATCCATCCATTGGTCAACTATGCCATCCATCCACTCTGCCATCCATCCATTCTGCTATCCATCCAAGTGTCCAACCAATCACTTATCTTTCCACCCACTCATCCATCCATCCCTTTTCTCTGCCATACTTTCACCTGTCCATCTACTCACCTATGCATCCCTTTACCCTGCCTGGCTAACCACCCAGCCATCCATCCTTTACTCCGCCATCCTTACATCTGTCCAGCCACTATCCTCCTTCTATCCCTTTACTCTGCCATCCATTCACTTGTGTATCCTCCTATCCATCCACCCCTTTACTCTATCATGTCACCCATCCATCCACCTATCTATTCATTCACCCATCCATCCACCCATTATTTAACTTTGCCATCCTGTATTCTGTCCATCCTTCTACCTTCCACTCATCCGTTTACCCTGTAGTTCACCTTCATACTCATTGATCCACACATTCAGTCATCCGTACTTCCTTCTTTTCACCCGTCCAATATTCCTTCTTTTTTCCTGTTCCATTTACCCAGCTGTCAAGTCACATCAGTCTTTAGTCTGCTGAAGCAACCATAAAAGAACATAATCACAATAACGCACATCAACATATGTTACAAAATCCCTGATATGTCAACAAAACAGTAATAATAAAAACAGTACGCATTACAATGCTTCTTCATCATCCTATGTGCATGTTACTATAGATATCAGAAAATCAATCAGGACATTTATAACAAACCATTATAGAGTGTAATTCATCAAACTGATAACAATAAAACATATTTTATTATGATTTAAGAATCCTCCAAGAGTGCAACCTTACAAAATTGACAAACCTGCTGCAGACCTTTTCCTTATTGTAATGGCCCTTCTTACAAAGTTTGAAACTGCGTGACAAAAATCTGATTTCTCTAGTTTTTGTAGAAATGCCAAGGCTAACTTATAAGTTCTAATATTGGCATGGTGGGGATAAGGAATGACTGGCGAGGGGCTGAATGTAATGTACGAAGGAACATAAAGTGTCATGTGCTGTGAATAAAAAGACTATCACACGGGCAAGGTGGCAGTCTTAAAAAAGCGCCTGGGTGGAGAAAGATCCAGTAAAGTGCAGGGTGTTCATCCTCAGACGAGTTAGAAGGAAGCATTGGCTAGAGGGAGAAGTACAGTTCCATCCTGTGGATGTACAAATGGGAGAGTTCTCAACTATGCTCCACATAGCTGCAGCACGTTCCCTCCTCTGCTACATGCAGTATTCCTGATTCTAGCTTTACAATTCAAATTTATTTCCCTGGGATTACTAAACATTTCTGTAGTTCCGAGTTGGTAAAACATTTTGTTAACATATGTAAACCATGGTGTACAATGCAAATTTCCAAGTAACAAGCAATTCACAAGGAAGTCCATTACTAATCCTGTTTCCTGCTTGGCGCAGCAGTTAATCAATAAAATCAAAGGGGCAAGGCCAATCATACCTTCCATGTAGGTTTAACTTCTTCATTGCCAGTACTTGATGCGGTTCTTCTTAGGATAGAAAGTAATCTGCAGATAAACCTATGTTGCGTATGTTGCAGGATACCTGCTCTGCTGCATCACCAAATGCCAGCCCCATATATCTCAACAGGTATGCACCTGCAAATAGTTAATGATTCTTTAACTGCTTTCTGGTGTAATTTATGTGCAAATCTGAACACAGCTTCATTGGTTTTGCTAAAATGTTGATTTCTCAGTGTCATCAAATGGGTCAATTTCAGAGAAGAATTAAATAAAATTTCCAAATAATAAAAATTCTTAGTTCTACCTAGCTATGTTCCCCCCAAGGAGTGAGACATAATTTTGTCTTAGCTGGGCCACACACAGTGACAAATGATTTAGTAAAGTTCACCTTTAGTTCAAGGCTTTCCATTAAGGATAAAAAGGAGTAAAATAAGATTTGGAGACCATTTGCTGTCCTTGAAATAAGGCCCACATCATATAATAGGATGGGAACTAAGCGATTTCCCATCCTAGGCATATCTTTACCCTTTTCCAGCAAGAATTTTTTATGTTATTTATATATAGCAAAAAGAAAAATGGTGCCAGGGTGCATCCTTGTTGAACACCTCTGTGTATTCTAATTGAGGAAGTTAATTCGCCTGCCATACCATATCGAATTGAAAATTAGGTTTCAGCATGTAGATGTTTTATCATTATTTTCAGGTCTTTTTCTATTATCAATTGATTCATTATGTCCCATGGTTTTGTACAATTTACCAGATCAAAAGCGCTGGAGAGATCCATGAAGGCTAAATGGAGAGCCCACTTCTTTGCTAGAACATATTCCATCCAAAAGATATAAGTTTAAACATTGTTTGCCCATGCCAATCCATGGGCGAAAGCCACCCTGGATTTCTGATAAGATCCTATTCTTGTCTGCCCAGGCTTCCAGTCGCGACAACATGGCCCATTCTAGGATCTTAGCACTTTAATCAATTCAGGAGATTGGGTGATGGCGGCCAGGCAGAACTTTGTCACCCTTCTTAAAGACATGTGCATTGATTGCTTCATTCCAGGAATCTAGTAGTGGCCTACTGTAGCAGCTCTAATTGGATTTGTTAGTAAAGGGGCTCATAAGGGGGACTGGTTTCAACTTTAGCATTTCCGTGAGAGACACATATATTATTAAAATGTTGTTGAATACTAAGTGGATCGGATTCAGCTGACAAGCATGTTGCAAAAGCCTCCTTAGGTCCTCTAATGGGTTGGGTGATTAATATATTTGGTGCCACCTTGTCCATTTTAATCTTACACCTTTTGATTTCGAATATTCACAGTTTGCAAGCTTTTCATTTGAATCTACCTTATTCACTGTTATATTTAAAAATGTAGTAAGAGGATTGTGGTCACTGCAGCAATCACTACTAATTTCAAAATCTTTTAAAAAGGGACAAAGTTCTGATGGAACCATTATAAAAGCAAATGTGCCCCCAATCGCACTTCCATTAAAAGTTTGAACTTCCAGAGAGGCCATCGCATTTAAGAACATTAGGTCATTTTTCACTTAAGAACATTAGGTCATTTTTCATCATTAACATATTTAAGAATTTACCATACACAGAGTGCCGTAAATGCAATATTACATTATTTCTTTGAACATAAAACTCACAAACACGTTGGCCGCTAAACTCACAAACTGGAATGTTAAAATACCCTGCCCAAATGAAGAAAGTGGTAGAAGATCTTCTTTTACAGATGTTTTCCATAAACACATCAAACTGATCTATCCCTGCCCCAGCACTCTGATTAAAAATATCATAATGAAGGTTTATTAACAGATTTTTAAAAGAAGTCTGGAGTGACAATGAAAAAATGGTGAATACCACATTTTACTTGCTTGGATAATTGTGGTTTTGACAGAGATACAAGTAGCCAGTCCTCACTTTGCTCTACCTGCTGGTGAGGGAGTGGCATGTTGAAAGAAGGCATACAGGGGGCGGAGTCTGGCTGCTGTCTGAAATGGCCGCCTCAACGTAGAGCTCCGAGACTCGAGGGGAGAAAGATTACCCAAACAGCTGTCAAAAAACGTCCTTGGAGCCAGAATGAAAGGAAATATACATGTGTAACAGCCACATAACTCTGAAGTTATTTGGAAGTGAGTGATGACAGTTAAAACAGAGTTCTTAATTGAAGCCCTGAAGCCCAGCTGCAAATCACCTGAACAGGGCCCCTCAGCTGAGCAAAGAACAACACTTTCTGTCAGGAAACAGAGTCAGCTGCTGAAGAGATAAGGGGCTTTCTTCATGTTTAAACCAGGAGGCTCCACCAGGGGAATTAAATTACTGTTGACCTTTGGTTGAACTCTCCACACAGTACAGGGAAGCCTCTGACAACTCTCAACTCTGAGGTATTTTCTCTTCATTTAACCCTTCAGACTCCATTAAGTGAATATGTGAGCATAGGAATTTCTTGTCAGCAGAGTATGTGGAGCAAATGCAGTTCGTAAAGTGAGTTTTGTACACCATTTCTGCATCTGAGAGAGTCTGTGAAAGTTACTCATTCTTTCAGGAAATACAGCCAGTTTCTTAACAGATAAGTGGAATTCCCTTTCTTGAAAGTTGAAAGGCTGCGGTAGGGGAAACATATGAACTTTCACTTCTGAGGTATGTCTCTTCATTTGACAGTTTAGAGTCTGCTACGCAATTAAGTAAATGCTGGAATTCCTATCAGCAGAGGGTGTAAAGCAAATTTGGATAGGCAGGCAAAAGATGTGAGCTATTTCTGATGCACTGGTTTTCAGGGACACCTGTCTGAAAGCATTCAGTCATTATTTTTTAAAATTCTAGAAGTCTGTGGCAAAGACTAATTCTGTTAGGAAACACAGCCAGCTGCTGATGAGATAAGTGAAAAGGCTGCTGTAAGAGAAGCCTCTGACAACTCTCAACTCTGTATAAAACATCTATGAATAGTCCGTTTCAATTACAGAAGGATCCACCAAGCCATTGCACCAGTAGATTGCACGTCCGTACCTTTAAAAAACAGTTTGACAGAGTTTAAGCAGTCCACTGCGTAGAGGTACTCACACAGGAAAATCCCAGAGACAAATCTAGATCACCTCTAAAGTCATCCACATCTTTTAATAAAGTAACTGATGCTCAACCTTCCACTATCACTTCTTCCAGCTAGATGAGTATATTAATACATGCTATGTATTAATATAATGTTATTACTGTCTTACTGCAGGTATTCATTCTGATGGATATGATTAATTTCCTATCCTCATATATTGTTGTTCAATAACCATGTACATTTCCTACTGTATTTGCATATGCAGATTTTCTCTTGGATAGATTTTATAACTCCATGCAGTGCTTTTTCTTATAATCTATTTACCATGAGTGGTTTTTCCAGCAGGGATATCTGGCGTTTACTACATCCATCAGATAAGGGGTTTACATATCACTCGACAGTACATGATTCCCATTCTAGAATAGATTACTTCCTTACTTCACATTCTATTACACCACAAGTACTAGATTGTTATATTTGAGAAATAGCACTGTCAGATCACGCTCCTATCAGTCTCCAGCTTGATTGGGGTCTGAAACGCCCTTGTGGAAACCATGGCAATTAAACATATCTCACTACAAACTACTGGCAGAAAAGTCATAATTACAATCACATTTGACTACTTATATGAAAGATAACAAAGGCTCAGTTTCTTCTCCACAAATCTTATGGGCAGCCACAAAAGCCACTATTACGGGGCAAATTATGAGGGATTGACCCATAACAAATAAACGCAGAATAGGACAACAGGCCATTTTAGAAAATGATATCAAAACACTGACACATACTCATTTTAGTAATCCAACTGAAACTTACAGATGCAGATTGGAAAAAGCTAAGGTGGAACTTAATAACCTATATACTTCCAAAGCAGAATATATGCTTTATAAACTTAAGGCTCACAATTATGAATAAGGAGAAAACGCTGGCCATTTATTAGCGGCATGATTAAAACAGCAAGAAGCTATGACAGCTATTCCAGCTATATATAACCCTTGGGGTAAACTAATAACTGAGACTCAAGCAATAGCTAATAAGTTTGCAGATTATTATACCAAGTTATATAGTTCAGAAGTTGATGATGACCTCCTCAAAGAACAGGAACTCTTTGATAAAATAACAATCCCCTGTCTCAATGAACAGGACCGGCTCATACTGGCGGGCGAAATAACAAAGGATGAAATTGCTCAAGCAATCTCCAGTCTCCCATTCAATAAAGCACCGGGAGAAGATGGTTTTCTTGGGGAATTTTACCGTTGGGTAAACCCAGAAGCAATAGATGCCCTTTATAAGGTTTATAAAGAAGCAGAGGAAACTGGTAGTCTATCCTCACTCTCAAATAAAGCTATCATAACTGTCCTTCCCAAACCTGAAAAAGATTCATTATACTGCAGTAACTATTGTCCGATTTATCTTCTGAATACAGATTCAAAGCTATTAGCCACCATTCTTGCCAAAAGACTCAAACAAGTTATCTCTAAACTCATACATAATTCTCAAGTTGGATTCATGCCAGGCAGAAACTCTCATAGCCATCTCCTCACTTTGGCTCACATACTTTGGTTTTCCAAGGATGCTGGAGAAGACAGAGTAGAATTATCCTTAGATGCCGAGAAGGCCTTTGACCGCATTGAATGGAGCTATATGTTCCGTACATTGCATAGGTTGGGATTAGTTAATTATTTTATCTCTAAGGTTAAATGGTTATACGAGACACCATCTGCACAAGTGAATTGTGGGGGTTTTCTTTCAAAAACCTTTTTAGTGCAAAGAGGTACCCGCCAGGGTTGCCCTTTATCACCCCTCTTATTTCTTTTTGCACTTGAACCACTGGCTGCAGCAATAAGACAGTGTTCACAAACAGCAGGCATTCCAACACCAGCAGGCATCTCAAAACAACTTCTATACGCGGATGACATATTACTCACACTTACGGATCTACCTACTTCTCTCTCGGCACTCATGTCTACTATTTCTTGCTTCTCAAACATTTCTGGATACAAAGTCAATTGGAATAAGAGTGAAGCTCTCCCATTGTCCTGGGGCACAACAAAAGCAGCTATCTTAGGCTACAATTTTCAGTGGAAAGCGGATCGCCTGAAGTATCTAGGTATTTATATCAACACATGTTTAGAACGTATGATTCACGATAACTTAGATCCACTCATTGCTAAAACGAAGTCAGAATATAAAAAATGGTCCCATCTTAACCTGTCCTTTTGGGGCAGAGTCCAGGCAGTGAAAATGATTATAGTGCCTCGTTTCACTTATGTTTTAGGTATGTTACCTTTGACAGGTAAAAGATCAATATTGCTAGACATTGACAAAGGTATTAAAACCTTTATTTGGGGATCTCTGAGACCTAGACTCAAAATCTCCAAACTGATTGCTCACAGGCGATCTGGTGGCCTTAGTTTACCATGCATTGAACATTATTATACAAGCCCTCCATTTATCTCAGTTCGTTTATCTTTGGCCAAGACAGGATGACCCCCCACTATGGGTTCCTTATTAAAAGTCAATCTTTACAGGCATCTTCAGGTTTGCAAATGTTTTATACTGATAAATCGCCTGCTTTACACATTTCTAACCCTATTATTCAGTCTATGCTTAAGATTTGGATACACACCCACAAACTCTTTAAGAGTAACCCGAGGCTACATAATAAGGCTCCCATATCGAATAACTCTGATATTAGAATAGGGAAACAGACAATTTCCTGGGATACATGGAGAGAGCAGGTATTCTAATGCTGGATCATTTATTCACTTTAGAAGGCAAGCTTAAAACCTTTACGATGCTTCAGATAGAATTTCAACTCCCTAGCTCTCAAAAGGGGAAATACTTACAATTGAAAAAAGCTCTACTTAGTAGTCTAGGACCATTTCCATGGATACCACCATTTCCATGGATACCTGAGGATCTCCCAGTCGTACAATACTTAAAAAATTGGGGGAAATTGAAAGGAGCGGTCTCTGGATTTTATAATCTCATTGTGCATAAACTACACTCATCACCATTATTAGCACAACTCCACGTCAAATGGCAAGGGTTACTTCATGTAGCGTATTCCAATGGGGACTGGACGGATGCTGTTATGAACATGGATAAAGGAATCAGAGAGGCAAGAATGAAATTTACCCTTTTCAAAATTCTTCATAATTAGTACTGGTCACCACACAAACTCAAGGCAGCGGGTTTACTACACCATTTTACCTGTTGGAGGTGTTCTCATGAGGATTGTGATATCCTACACATTTTATTTCGATGTTCAGTTTTGACAGAATACTGGTCTTCTACAACTTCCTCTCTACACAGAGCTATACATTTGACCATTCCTTTAACAGAAAAAATTGTTATATTACATGATGTTACTGATCTCCCAAATCTAACAAACCATACAAGGTAAAAGATCAATATTGCTAGACATTGACAAAGGTATTAAAACCTTTATTTGGGGATCTCTGAGACCTAGACTCAAAATCTCCAAACTGATTGCTCACAGGCGATCTGGTGGCCTTAGTTTACCATGCATTGAACATTATTATACAGCCCTCCATTTATCTCAGTTCATTTATCTTTGGCCAAGACAGGATGACCCCCCACTATGGTTTCCTTATTAAAAGTCAATCTTTACAGGCATCTTCAGGTTTGCAAATGTTTTATACTCATAAATCTCCTGCTTTACAAATTTCTAACCCTATTATTCAGTCTATGCTTAAGATTTGGATACACACCCACAAACTCTTTAAGAGTAACCCGAGGCTACATAATAAGGCTCCCATATCGAATAACTCTGATATTAGAATAGGGAAACAGACAATTTCCTGGGATACATGGAGAGAGCAGGTATTCTAATGCTGGATCATTTATTCACTTTAGAAGGCAAGCTTAAAACCTTTACGATGCTTCAGATAGAATTTCAACTCCCTAGCTCTCAAAAGGGGAAATACTTACAATTGAAAAAAGCTCTACTTAGTAGACTAGGACCATTTCCATGGATACCACCATTTCCATGGATACCTGAGGATCTCCCAGTCGTACAATACTTAAAAAATTGGGGGAAATTGAAAGGAGCGGTCTCTGGATTTTATAATCTCATTGTGCATAAACTACACTCATCACCATTATTAGCACAACTCCACGTCAAATGGCAAGGGTTACTTCATGTAGCGTATTCCAATGGGGACTGGACGGATGCTGTTATGAACATGGATAAAGGAATCAGAGAGGCAAGAATGAAATTTACCCTTTTCAAAATTCTTCATAATTAGTACTGGTCACCACACAAACTCAAGGCAGCGGGTTTACTACACAATTTTACCTGTTGGAGGTGTTCTCATGAGGATTGTGATATCCTACACATTTTATTTCGATGTTCAGTTTTGACAGAATACTGGTCTTCTACAACTTCCTCTCTACACAGAGCTATACATTTGACCATTCCTTTAACAGAAAAATTTGTTATATTACATGATGTTACTGATCTCCCAAATCTAACAAACCATACAAGGTAAAAGATCAATATTGCTAGACATTGACAAAGGTATTAAAACCTTTATTTGGGGATCTCTGAGACCTAGACTCAAAATCTCCAAACTGATTGCTCACAGGCGATCTGGTGGCCTTAGTTTACCATGCATTGAACATTATTATACAGCCCTCCATTTATCTCAGTTCATTTATCTTTGGCCAAGACAGGATGACCCCCCACTATGGGTTCCTTATTAAAAGTCAATCTTTACAGGCATCTTCAGGTTTGCAAATGTTTTATACTCATAAATCGCCTGCTTTACAAATTTCTAACCCTATTATTCAGTCTATGCTTAAGATTTGGATACACACCCACAAACTCTTTAAGAGTAACCCGAGGCTACATAATAAGGCTCCCATATCGAATAACTCTGATATTAGAATAGGGAAACAGACAATTTCCTGGGATACATGGAGAGAGCAGGTATTCTAATGCTGGATCATTTATTCACTTTAGAAGGCAAGCTTAAAACCTTTACGATGCTTCAGATAGAATTTCAACTCCCTAGCTCTCAAAAGGGGAAATACTTACAATTGAAAAAAGCTCTACTTAGTAGACTAGGACCATTTCCATGGATACCACCATTTCCATGGATACCTGAGGATCTCCCAGTCGTACAATACTTAAAAAATTGGGGGAAATTGAAAGGAGCGGTCTCTGGATTTTATAATCTCATTGTGCATAAACTACACTCATCACCATTATTAGCACAACTCCACGTCAAATGGCAAGGGTTACTTCATGTAGCGTATTCCAATGGGGACTGGACGGATGCTGTTATGAACATGGATAAAGGAATCAGAGAGGCAAGAATGAAATTTACCCTTTTCAAAATTCTTCATAATTAGTACTGGTCACCACACAAACTCAAGGCAGCGGGTTTACTACACCATTTTACCTGTTGGAGGTGTTCTCATGAGGATTGTGATATCCTACACATTTTATTTCGATGTTCAGTTTTGACAGAATACTGGTCTTCTACAACTTCCTCTCTACACAGAGCTATACATTTGACCATTCCTTTAACAGAAAAATTTGTTATATTACATGATGTTACTGATTTCCCAAATCTAACAAACCATACAAGACGATTGATGGCTATTGCACTCACTGTAGCAAAAATTGGTATATTACGACATTGGAGAACACCACAACGTCCTACACATGATGAATGGCTTATTGAAATGTATAACATGGCATCATATAAAAAGCTGATTCACAGATTGCAAGATAATGTTGGGATTTTCATCCAAATTTGGAAACCCTTTCCAGCACATTCATATTCTATTAATATTCAAACTTCAATGTTTTCTCCTTCTTTGTCTCCTATCCTTATTAAGACATTTTTATTATTGTTTTGAGTCATGCTGTTATTATTAAGACAGTTGACACCAAGAGAATCACATTCAAGCTTCTTATGCACGCCTAAAAAGCCCTCCACAACACCTGACCAGAATACCTAAACCAAAGACTCCACTTCTACACGCCCACCAGACAGCTCTGCTACGCCGACCTCGCACTCGCCACCGTCTCACACGTCCAGAAGGCCACAGCTGGAGGAAGATCCTTCTCCCACCATGTCGCCAAGACCTGGAACTCCTTTCCCATCCACCTCAGAAGATTTCCCACTCCATCACAATTCAGAAAGAACCTCTAAACTTGGCTCTTCACCTGATCATCGACAGCCTCTCACTTACTGCCCCCCCAGGCACGTTGACTAGTTGCGCTTTACAAGTATTATGACTGATTGATTGATTGAATGGCATGCCTCCTTTTAATCCTGCTCTGAGCAGACGTTCAAAGTGCCACAATTAATGACACAAAGAAACCTTTTAGATTTCTTTGCACCATTTTTTTGCCCCTCCCCCCCAACGGGGGAATGCCCTCTTTGCATGCATTATGCCTGGCGCAGGCATAATGTAGCTTAAAGGGTTACAAAGTGGCACAATGCATGCATTGCCAACTTTGTAAATTTAGAGCGGCAATTTCGGCCTCGTTTGGCCACATTAGTGTAAAAAAATGATGCTAATGTGGCGCAAAGTGGTGCTCTTAAGTCAGCCTCTGGGTTTTAACAGCAGAGGGTACGATTGCCACCGGACTACACCAATTCACTCTTCTACGGACTCAATTTATGATGTTACAACACCCACGGCAGAGTTTAAATAATTTGTTGTTCTAGGTCCTTCCACTTTACTGGTTTTAGTTTTAGTCCCCACAGTCTTCCTTTTCCCCATTTTAGTTAGAAAAAAATAGATTGCGCCTTATTAATAACTGCTAAGGGCCATGAGGGGTGGCCTAGCGTCCTCCAGGCTCAGATGGGTACAGTCGTGGGCCGAGAGTCTGCTGTTTAAAGTATCCAACCAGTGTAGATTGAAGGCCCCACTTTCGTTGCTGCAGGTGCTTAAGGGGCTTGGAGTCCTGCCCTCGCTACCTCGACCAGTTCAGCACCAGTACATTAGCATTTCACCTCCAGTTCTACATGCTCTTTATTCTAATTCATTGATCAACTACCAAATCATGTGTTCAAATCTCAGTGTTACCTTACTCAAGCTAAATATATATGTTTGTTCCTTAAGCAAGCCTATTTTTTAGATAAAGGTAGTTATTATAGAGCCTCATTTAATACTGATATTTAAGATAACATTTATTTTAACTTGTTGAATTCCTACCACCTGCCAAGCATCCATCATGCCCGGACCTTTACACTTTGATGTGCTAATGAATGTTCACCCATCTTATACAATCTTTAATTTGGTAGGCTCATGCAGGAATACTTGTTCCATTATTCCTGGGTTGAATCACTGAATGCAACTGCCACTTCTATTTTACTGTGGTATAACAAAAGTCAGTGTATGAAAATATCAAATCAACTCAACCTGTTTATTCTGGTGAGGAGCAGCAAAAACATTTCTTGTAGAAAATAACTCCCCACAAGAATGAAGATAGCCCTAGTTCTATTGGTGGACCTTGAGCTGATATGTAAGCGGAATCATTGAGACACTTGAATCTGTGAATCAGATCCCATGGAGACAAATCGGGGTAAGCATCCTGCAAAATTCATACCAAAACTGCCCCTCAGCCCTTTTTATAATGCCCAGCACTCTGGGATGGCACTGGCAATTTTTAATTTCCTCGAAGTTCCATTGTATGTCCATGACATTGCACTGTTACTCCATATTTTCTATTAATGTTCTGCACATCATTAAAGAATTTTGCAGTCTGTTGTACTCAGGGCTGACATTTTATGTTTGCATTTTGACTGCATAAACAATGCTGTGTTGTTGTTAGGCTAAAATTAATCAAAAAATAGAGTGAGGACTGTCCAAGGAAGGTGGAGGCCACAACCAAAGCACACACACATTCACAGGTACATTCACATCTGAAAAATGGCTTTGCAAAAGGATGGGAGAATATTTGGCTAGATCAGTTGTGGCCAGGTCAGTTATTATGCAACATCCCTAATGTTAGTCACATCTTCATCTCTGAAAATCATTTACTTCTTGTTAGCCTATGTTTATCCTTGTCAAAAGATACCAAGCCCATTTCAGCCACCCATGCAACAGGTCCTACCACCTTCTTCCCACCCAAGTCAGATTGAAAATAAAAGAAAAATATCCACAATTTGGCCCAGTCAGAGCCAAGCCCTAGCTCTGACTCCAGTCCTTGCATCATTTGGTCATGTTGGGTTTCTTGCCTGGGTTTGCTTTATGATTCTTGTAATCCACCCCTTTCAAGGGGAAACCTTAGGGCCTCATTAAGAGTTTGGCTAACTGCCGCACTCCTGCGAGAGGACCATCACCACTGTGAGGATCACAGATCCCGATGGGGTCACAAACTTTCACTGACATAGAACGACTGGCAGAAAGCCAGTGCTGGGGGCCACAGAGGGCGCCCTGGCATGGGCAGTGCAGGGTGTCCCCTGCCAGCACCCTTGGAATGTGCACTGTGTGCTCTGAAGACAGTGCGCATTCTGAGGGTGCTGTTGTGCAACGGCATTGGCCTCTGCTTCCTTAAGGGAACCGAGGCCAATGCTGTGGCACTGTTTCTGCCAGTCAGCCTGGCGGAAACTTCGTAATACAACGGGGGTGAGGCCGCCATATTGATCGCAGCCTCACCCCTGCGGGTCTGGTGGTCTGGTGGTCGGACCACCAAACTCGTAATGAGCCCCTTAGTCTTTACTGACTGCTAGATATGACTCTTCCCAGAACCAGATCTGTTTTGGAAGAGGACCTTGACTCATATTGCCTCACCAACCCATTTGACATCTATCAGCAAACATGGATAGAAATCTACTATAATTTGCTCCTTAGGATTCAGTTATTATCAGGAGTCCCAATACCTTTTTGGGAATCAAGAGTCTGTGCCATGCATAAGCAGTGTTGCTGTAACAATTTGAAGGGAAGATCATAATGTAGTTATACACATAGATTCAGAAATGTTCACTCCCTCCTGGCCCCCAGTCCTCTTCACACTCTTAACTGTATATATTGGCTCGCAGGAAAATCCACTGGAATTTCTGAAAGTTCTCTCCCATAATTTCTAGCAAGGTTCTTCATGACAACCTTTGATGTGCAATTGTTGATGCCATAACTGTCTTATAGATGCTAGAAATGGCACTGGAGGGTCTATGTTTTTATGCACAGAGTCTTCTACACCACCACACTAGATGGGGCTATGCATCAGCCATGGAGCCTATTCTATGTAATTCATCTGTTGTCACCATCCGATAGATCCAGAGCTGCATCTGTGGCATCCGGGAGCCCATTTTCAAACTCTTTGAACGTTTTCTTGGCCACCATCGTGATGGCTTTCAGATTCGCCCCATGTTCCTATCCAAACATGGCGGCCATGTTCTAATGTACGCTTGTGAGACTTGATCGCCAAAGCACACACTACAGCACATCCTGTTCCTAAAATGGATATCCGTGTCATGTTGTCTATTTCCAAAAGGCTATACTTTATATAGGTAATAGGTTTTAGTGCTAAATAGTAGTTTGATCAAATAAAGGGCTATATTGCATAGAAGGGGAGCTATAATAGCCAGTGGCAGGAGGGACTACCATGGACAGGTTTTCTGTCCATTATACAAAGGACAGAAGTGGTGGGTGAATGCTCCCTCTGGCGGAAAAAAATCCACCAAGATTGTGCCTAATGCAAACTTGTCACACCTTCTTCCTCCAATGGAAAGGGTTAGACCACATCTAATTGGACAAACATTTTTTCTGGCTCAATTTTAGGGGGTTACTTCAGGGAGCATTGGTGGCTCTTCAGGAGACAAGCAGCTATGGCAGGAGGCCAGCTTTACCCTCACCAACAAATCCATATCCTTAAATACTCCATCACAAGACCCCACTTTGCACAGTTTTATGTCCACCCTGGTGTTTACTGGACCTGCTGAAACCACCTGTGCAGAAAGAAATTACTTTATATAAACCCCCTTAATGCAAATGGCATCTGCACAGGTCACTGCAATTTTTAATACTTTTGCTGTCTAACTTTAAATTTGAGTCTTGGCGATTTGAGCAGTTGCTTCATCCACAAATACACCATTCTATATCCTGCACTTCTCTTGTTCTAAGTAATAGGAGCGACCTACATTTGGAAGTGAGTGATCTATTTCTTAGGTACACAGTGAGTGATCCTCTTCATAGGTACATAGTGAGTTATCCACTCCATAAGTAGATAGTGAGTGATCCTCTCCTCAAATACATGGTGAATGATCTGCTTCATAGACACATAGGGCCCTATTATGACTTCGGTGGACGGAAAAGCCCCTCCGCCGAAGTCCCGACGGGTAGGTTGCCGTCAGTGTGGCAGCCTCCCTGCCGGGCCCATCATAAGTTTCCTGCTGGGTCAGGGGGTGGAAACTCAGTTTCCGCTCGCTGGCCCAGCGGGAAACAGCATACAGCATTGTCTCCGGCTCGTAATAGATATTCCCCAGGACCCGTTGCAATGTTCACCGTCTGCAAAGCAGACAGTGAACTTTGCGACAGGGATGGCCAGGGGGTGCCCCTGCACTCCCCATGTCAAAAGCAAGAGCAGTGCAGGGTCCCACCTGGGGCCCACTGCACCCCGTCTCCACCAGCCTTTTCATGGCAGTGTTACCGCCATGAAATCGCTGGCAGAGAAGGGGCTCGTAATCCCCAGGGCAGCGCTGCCGTGGCGGATTAGGGCCACCACCATCGCCAGGCTGACGTGAAGTCATAACCTGACGTGCTGGCGGTCCGACCGCAGCACTACCGCTGCGGTTGTAATATGGCACTCAGATCACCGCATTGGCGGCAGTCCGACCGCCACTGCGACCCTGGCAGTCATTAGACCGCCAGGGTCATAATGAGGCCCTTAGTGAGTGATCATCTCCATAGGTACAAAGTGAGTGATAATCTCCATAGGTACATAGGGCCAGATGTACGTAGTTTCTGAATTGCGACTAGCAAATTGCGAGTCAGAGAGACTTGCAATTTGCGAGTCGCAATTCAGAATGCAGGATGGTGTCCCTGACACCATCTGCGACTCGCAAGGGGGTAGCAAAGGCCCACCTCACTAATATTAATGAGGTGGGTCGCAAAGTGCGACCCCCTTCAGACTCACAGCACTCACAGGGATGGTGGCCTGCTGGAGACAGCAGACCACCATGTCTGTGACTGCTTTTAAATAAAGCAGTTTTTTTTTTTGTAATGCAGCCCGTTTTCCTGAAATGAAAACGAGATGCATTACAAAACGTAAAAATGAAACGTTTTCGTTTCATTTTTTCAGAGCAGGCAGTGGACCATAGGACCACTGCCTGCTCTGAAAAAATGTTTTCCATGCCATTCACAAAGGGGAAGGGGTCCCATGGGGACCCCTTCTCTTTTGCGAATGGGTTACCACCAGTGTGACACTGGTGGTAACTACGATTGCTTTGCGACCGCGTTCGCGGTCACAAAGCAACACAGCATCTCGCTGCGACGCGCAATTAGGAAGGGGAAAACCCCTTCCTAATTGCGACTTGCAGTCCCATTTTGCGAGCCTGTAACCAGGTTACCGACTCGCAAAACGGGGATTGGGCATCGCAATGTGCTTTTTGCATGTCACAAACAGCGAAATTCGCTGTTTGCGACTTGCAAACCGTTTGCTACATCTGGCCCATAGTGAATTATCCACTCCATATGTACCTAGTGAATGATCACAGGTACATAGTCAGTAATCCACTCCATAGGTACATAGTGAGTAACCCTCTACATGGAGAGTGATCCACCATATAAGTACCTAGCGAATGATCCACACCACAGGTACACAATGTAGGATCTTTTCCAGAGATACATATTGAGTGATCCTCTCCATAAATACATGGTGAGTGATCCACTCCATAGGTACATTGTGAGTGATCCACACCACAGGTACATAGTCAATGATACTCTTCATAGGTCCATAATGAGTGATTCTTTCAAATGGTACATAGTGAGTAATCTTTTCCACAGATATATGGTGAGTGATCCACTCCAATAGGCACATAGGTACATAGCAAATTATCCTCTCTGTCAGGCCACTCACCTGGAGAAATTGTCTGCAGAGACGATAATGGACCCTACTCTCTCCCAACATAACACCCAAACAAGGAATGATAACCTCAAATAAGGCACTGTCCTAGGAGGGAAGGAGGTTAAGACAAAATAATAAAAGAAACAAAGACTCTCGCCCTCTGAGTGGTGTCCAGCACGCTATCCTGCTCGGGAGTGGTCCGAGTGTCTTCCTCTTTCGGGTGTGCAGGAGAGTCAACTAAATGGGAAGAAAACGCACACTAAATTAGCATTGACATGCATTAACACAGTTAGTTCAAATAACATTTGAGCAATGGAAGTACATACACTCAGAGATGCTTATAACAACACAGAAAATATGCACTCCATTAGTTCTTGTGGAATAGATATTCCCGCTCCTTTCATGAGCTTAGGATAACAGCTCACAGATTTTTCCCTGGCAGCATATTACATCATATGCTCTTGTTATGTGACTGTTCTTCCTTTTCTTATTTTTGAATTCTCTTTTTCTATTTAAAAGTTCACAGTCTCTTGAATTTCCAGCAGATAGCGAGGGAGTCTTATGCCGGGATTATTCTCAAGTCTTGAAGTCTTCATTTTTTGTAGAATTGTTGCGGATGAGAAACAAAGAACAGTGCACTAACCTTGTTTTCTCTTCTTTTGCATGTCCTTCCTTTCAGTGCAGGTTACACCCTCATATGTCGGAATGACCAACGGGCTGATTTCTGAACGGCTGCAGCCGTGAAGAGAATTCCCACCGTTGTTCACAAGTAGGTCTTTTCTGGAATGCTGGGATCAGAGAAGTCTGATGAACTGCTCAGAGATTACTGCGGGTGCAGATATCACCGGGTCAGGCTAGGAAGCTTGGACCAGGGGAAAGAGAGTGTGATGATTCAGGAGAGAGGGAGGGTAAGGATTCTTTTTCAGGAAAAAAACCTGACTGGGATTTGACAGAGTATTTATAGGTAGATAGTGTTTTCTATAAAAGCATGTGAATCACTCTGGAAAGTCCCTGACTGGAAAGTCCCCGTATTGGTGGTACATGAATCACTCTGGGAAGTGCCTGACTGGTAAGTTCCTGTCTGCAGGCACATGAATAACTATCAAGCATGTGAATAAAAATCACTGACTGGAAAGTACTCGCATTGGTGGTACATGAATCACCCTGGGAAGTACCTGACTGGAAGGTCCCTGTCTGCAGGCGCATGGATAATTATCAAGCATGTGAATAATTACAATAACAAAAAACAGGTCATCACTGAAGTGAGACTTGTACAAAGATGTGGACAAAAACATCAGGCCTTTTAGTGAAACCTAGGGATAATTACAAGCGCATGTAACATTGCAAACACAAAGATAATTTAAAGGTTTGGTATAGGCAACAGTGATACCAAACAGCGCAAATACTTAGCATAAGGTGTGTGAGTTTGAGGAGCATCTACATGGTTTATAAAGTGAGAAGTTGCAGAACATAAGGTACATGCTTGGGCGTGGGAATTAGTGATCGTAACACACTCTACACAGGTGATACTTAGTGAATCATCTTCTCCACAGGAACATGACTGAAACCTTTGTTGCATGTTCTTACATTATGCCACTCAGTCCCTTAATCAGCAATTCATTTGTGCATAAATAGGGACAGCACCAATGACCAACAGGTGGAGCTTTGTGCAAAAACAAATCCTGTGCCTCACAATTCCACCATATTTTGTCTGCAAATGTAGTCACTGTATGAAAATAACACGAAATTGTAATTGTTCAAAGTACAGCATTTTTCATCCTTCCTGAGAACTGCAGCGAAGCAGAGATCAAGCCCATTCACCATTATATGTAAGGGCGGCCCAGAAATATGAAACATTATTGCAGATAAGAACATCCAGGACGACTTGAACTTCAAGCTTCTGAATTCCTTTTGACACACAGACCCTTCGAGGATAATTTTAGAGCCAATGCTGAAATGCCAAATCTCAAGTAGTAACAGGATACCATAATATGCTATATCTTGACCCCAGTAAAAGCAAGGCGAAAACAAGTGACTAGAAAGCTTAGTTGCAGCAGACAACAGTAAAGCTCAGTGCTGAGCTATTAAACCCAGCATGCTCCATTTGCAACCCACATTGGTGAATACATTGACATTATAGACATACAAAAAACACTCCACAGTAGATGTTCTTTTCTGTATGATGGAAAATTGAAAGCCCTCTTGTCTTACAATAATGTTACCATACCTCAATATCCAATCAAACATAATGGTTTGAAATCCTTATATCGTAAAACCTTAGAGAAAAATTCCATTTGATTGTGGTTTGAATTTGGAAGTGTTTTATTTTCACAGAAGTATTCAATTTGGTATATTTAATTATCAGGGGAAAACCTTCTGAATTATTCTGCTAGTTTCACGTAGCCCCATTTGCAAAACTCCAGAAGAGGACTGTTTTTGTGGACTTCTTGGGTGCCAGGAAGTGGGGGTACAGGTGGCTCTGGATGCAAGGCGCATGTACCTTCATGGTTCTGCATCCTGTTTTCTTTCATCTGCAGCTTGTCTTCTGTGGGGAGCCTCTTGCCACTCCTACTGAGGTGCAAGGTGCTGCAGATAGTCAGAGCCTACACTACTTCAGGCTTTGAGTGTTTAGTACAAGACTTCACCTCTTTTTCCACTGGCAGCCAATAAATGCATTTAAGTGCTTGAGCCACGTGGTATATCCTTCTCTCTCCACCTAGAAATGGATAAACTGTATACACTCTACAGCTGCCAGAATGCAGGCATTTTCGCTTGGTAAATAGGAAATTGTTTCTGATCAATTTAGTACATATTTATCCCTGAAAGACAGCAGCACTTGTAAAAGCTTTTAGTTTCAGGTGCAATCAATGGGCTTTTCCTTCTAGAAAAGAAAAAGAAATGCAGACAAATATCGTTGGATATGTTTATATGAATGTTCATTGAAATTATTTTCAAAAATTAGTGGGATAAAGCTTGCCTTGATTTTGGGACATTAACAGGCTACATCTTTTGTACACAGTTTAGAAGGCTGCAGAAATAAAGATATATATATATATATATATATATATATATATATATATATATATAGACTCAAATAATTCCTTAGAGAGATGGCAGTATCTAACACTCTTTCAAATCCTGTTCTGAAGCTTACCCAGGCTCGGAGGAAGGGTTTTCTACTTAAATACAAAGTGTGAAAATATGTGCATGACTCAAATCTTGCTAGCTCATCTGACCTTAATAAGTAAACTTACAAAGAGACCTGAATAGGTCAATTAACCTTTTGACTCACAATTAAGATATTCCCACCATAGATCCAGACACGGCAGATCAATAATCAATAATCAATCGACAATCTCAATAATGAACAATAGTCAGTGACATTATTAATCAACAGAAGTCCAAAAATTGGCACACACCATGACCTTTCAGCCATGAATAACCACGCCCTTTAGTAAAAGTTAGAATATTTATTTCCCAATATTAACAATGCTAAAGTCATGTAAATTAATCTCAAAATCAAATGATAAACATACAGAAACAACACTGGCTGTCCAAATCTGAGGAAGAAACGTAATCTAATCAAAGCTTGAACTATTACACATTCTAAGGTTACTGTGCAAATTAATAACAAGAACAATTGAGCAAACAATATCACATACATTTAGATGCAACAGAGAATTTCATCAAACATTATTCCCTATTGACAGACTTTCAGTAGTGAGAATTCCTAACTAACACAAGATTAGCATCGACATGTTGGGCTTCATGCAAAACAATTTAGTAATACAAATTTGGAAAACATCTAACTATGGCTCTATCAAAACAGTGCGTTTGGTACCTAGAAAGAAAAAGCATTTGCAATGCAATCGGTCTCACATTTGTTTGAATTAGAGCTAATGGTGTTGTAAATGCATAACTGGGCTTTTCTTGGCACATAAATTGGTCAACCCGGCCGCATAATTTGGTCCTCTCTGCCACATAATTCCACTGGCCCTGAATATAACTTAAGCACTTCCATCTACGTTCTTCCTCTATCTGCAGCAAAAAATAAAATATTGCAATTATTTATTATATTTACATTATTCTTTTGGGGCCCCCATAACCTAGTGTGGGGACCCAGAGATGACCTAGACAGAGAGGTCTTGTCGTGCTGACCCTTTTGATGGTGGCCCCATTGTGCTGGAACAATTGAAAAGGTGTCCAGGCTGCTTTCAGGAGACACACATGAGCTGGAGAGGAGACTCTAGCAAATTACCAAATGTTTAAGGCAGTAGGCTACAGCTTTCTGCATTACCACTTCAGCCAAAACATTCTACTGCTGTTAGGGATGCTGTGGAATGAACCAATGAAGAGATCACTGAGACATCCTTGAGCAGCAAGAGTTACCAACAAATCTCAGACAACTACAACGTGTTTTTAAATGTATTCGTCACAGCCAGTGCTGGTCTAGCAGGTGACAACTCTGGGAGAGTTTTATAAAGATGTAACAGGGTAGTGACACCATATTTTTTAACATTCTATCATCAAAAACATTTCATGCTTCAAATGACCAATTAATATAAAATTACTGTAGGCGGCATCATATGAGCCCCTGCTTAGGTAATTTACCAACAGGAAATTTCATCACATTACTTAGGGGGGAACCCCCTTCCCTGAAGGCCGAATACTTTCAAAGAAATGCCGCAGCTGGTAGCAGTTGCATTTCTATCAAGTTATTATTGTTTATTCGAACAAAACAATAAACCGTCTGATAAAGGGAAAATCTGGGGTGGGAGAAATTCATATTTCCTTAAAGTCACTACAGCAATTCAAAGAAGACGATAGCACCTGTGACATCACATCTTCCCTTGAAGAGATGCTTATTCAAACTTGTGTGGGACAATGCAACTGAAATTCCTTCCAAAATGTGATTGGGATCCCGAAAACTCCCACCAGTAATCTCATTCCAGAGGGCTTGTACTGAATAGCGACCCTATCACCAGTGCTTTATTTGTAAATAAAAAAATGCCGGTGCCCAACACTCTCCTCTGAAAACGCGGCTGTTGCAATTAAATGTGCGAGCAGAGAATACTGAGGCAGAGTAACCCTGAAGCCATCTTGGGCCTTCTAATGCATTTAACATCCACTCCCTGCTCCTTCAGCTCACTCTTGCAGCTTTCTGCTTTCTCTCTTTGTGATGTTTTTCCGCTTTTCTCTTCTTCCGTCTTTCCCATATGTGACTTTTGTTCGCAGTAAATGCCTAATGCAGTAAAATAAGTGCCGGCCCTCAAAAATAAGTGCCAGTGCCCCTCACCGGAAATAACCGGCTCAAATTAAACAATGCCTACCATACTTCTTACCAGACGGTGGGCTTCTAGAGGAGTCAGTTTATAAGTTTGTGCCTCAGCTTGCTGCCAAAACTAAGCACATTTGGGGTAAACGTCAATATGAAACTGAAAGAAACAAAACTAGGCAAACAAGGAAGGAGTGATAGAAGTGAGCGAAAAACGGGTGTCCAGACTGATTTAGTAACAAGGATAAATGGGAATCGTAATGTAGGAATATTAATATATATAGCTCTGTAGAAGATCGAGAATTTTGCTTCTCACTGGGACTGCCAAGACTAGCTCTGGGGGGTTTGAGGTACGGTGGCTCCATCGTAAAGTGTGTAGAGAAGGCCAACCACAGCCCTTTCTGGGCAGCCGTGCAGAGCTGCATAATGTGCTGCACGAGGTGACTTGCAGTCCTGTACAATTCTTTAAATCATGAAGGTACATAAGACAGCTGGGTGAGTGAACTATTCACACATGGGACTGAGATGCTCCAGAGCGCCGAGGCACACCAACAAACATTCCGTGAATATCAGAAGCTTACCCTAAGGAGGAAGCGGGCCATCAACAAGCATCGAAAAATCAGAATTGGAATAAAGATGTGATTTTTCACACCTGCTGTATCCCCGTGAAGACGGAGCACAGCAGTGGGAGGTTTGTTTGCACTGCTGGAGATTTTATCCTAACAGCATAATCTGAAACATATTGCCTTGGTCCAACACAGGGCAGCAACACTCAAAAGCCACCCCTGCAGCACAGACGTAGTAATAACTGACCCAACTGCTGGAAAGCACCTTGAGGCCACAGCGGGAGACATGAAAGCGCTACATGAGTGGCAGAATGCTCCATATGGAGACTGAGACAAAGGGACTTCACCGCTTAGATGTAGACACCCTATAAACAGGCGTGGTCACCCTGTGACTGGGGTAAAACCTTAGTTTGCACCCAGCTGCACACGTGACACGAAGGAGCTAGTGGCTGAGAGGGGCTTCCAGGTGCACGCTGTGACAGAGGCAGAAGCCCCAGGTGCTGCTTGAATACAGTGTCAGCACACACACGTGCTCTAAGACAGGGGAGTAGGAGTCCAGCCCAAATATGAAAGTGCACCGGTGATGTAACAGACCCATGCAGGGGACCTGTTGCAAGAGGTCAACGGAAGATTGTGTAAAAATAAATGTATCATCCAGTTTTACCATTGATGTCTATTGAGGGGGAAGGGGTACAGTGACCGTCCGCCCCTTACTTCACACGGACGGACGGTTCACGCTAAATGAAACATAAAAACGAAAAAAAGAACATTCCACCCCAGAACTTTTACCTTTCTTCACCCAAAAGGCCCGCAGCAGGCTGGGAGTGAGGCAGATGGCTCAAGAACCCCTCAATCCACTAGTTTACTGGAACCAGAGCCCTCCAGGAGTTTTTTTTCAATGCGTGGAGGACAAGAAGAACACAACAAGAGCTGTGGGCAGGGCAAGGCGGGCTGGCACAGATGGGAGAGCTTAACTCTCGCAGGCTGGGTGTGGATTCCACCCATCCTCATGTTTTCCTTTAAGTGATTTTAAGTTGTGAGGAAGGAGCTGCTGCCTATGTAGCTTTCTGGACTGATCATGTTCACACGTGTGGCAGTACAGATCTGTCTCTTCATGGCTGTCTGTCACTCACACGATGGTGGCGAGTCCTCATTTGGGAGCAGAGAGCCTGGTTGCAGGAGGGTAACGGAGGTGTGACTAGCACAGATGTGCTTGCGTGCATGTGATGTGTACGTTTGTCGTGTGTGTGTGTTTAAATCTGTGTTAGTCTGCGTCAGTGTGCACCAGGATAGAGAGTCCGTATAGGAGTGCGTGCGTGTGTGTGTCTGCTAAAGCTGAGCGGCCCCACATATTTACAGCAAGAGCTGAGCCAATCTTCTGGTATGGCTTTAAAATCCCTGCACGATCTGAGCTATAAACATGTTTGACCAATAAATCATGCAGCAAAGTACGATAAAGCCTCTTAAAAGTTCAGAAGAACGCAAAATAGTTCATCTTAGTGCGTCAGATTGCTGTGAGTGGCATCTCATGAAGCGATAGTTTTTAAAACGAGTTAAAAAACATTCACGCTCTTCCTCTCGTCCTGCACCCTGATGCAGATGCCTTTAGTAAAACAGTAGGAAAGTTAATTATTTGCCTCCTCTATGTCGCCTGTTATACATCGAGCAACATTATAGTCCATTAAAAACAAGCATTTGGAATGCAATAGTCTTGTGTTTGCTCGGGTTATAGCTCATAGCATTGTAAATTACTGACTGGACGTTTATTGCCACACAGAGTGAAAAGAACGAGGAGGAGAGGGAGAGCGAGAGCGAGCTGGCCCTGGAAAAGCACCCCTCTGATGTTGGTTTATGTTTACAGAGGGAGCTGGTGGGGAGGAGGGACTGAACAACTCCCACAGTGCAAGGCAAACAGGCCAATACTGAAAGAAAAAGTCCCCTTCAGAAGAGATAAACAGGACATAGCGTAATTACACAGTACTTTGTGCTGCTCCCAAAGTGAAAAAAGGCAGGACAAAGAGGCAGAACCGACCACTAGCAAGCAAGGATTTTTGGAGTACACTGCAACTAACAAATCAAAACGCTGGAACTCACTCTATTGTATACTTTAGTATACAGCAGGCCGAGCGCTAACGCTTGGCCTAAAAAGCAAAGAGGCATAACAAGCACATTTGTACATTAAAACCTCTCCTCAATTGGATCGGCAAGCTAAAATAATCTACGTCATCAAGACATTAGTTCAGTCAGCAAGCCATCAGGATTCAGCTTCAAAGTTCAGAAACAAAAAGGGGCATATATTTATACTTCGCACCGAATTAGCATCATTTTTCTTTTACTCTAATTCAGTGCAAAACTAACTCCATATTCATTTTGTGAAAGTGGGAACCTACCATGCCTTAATGAGATGCAAAGTAGTAGTTCCCATGCAAAAAATGACTCTATGGCCTGATCGCCATATTTATAGTCCCATGCAAAAATGGTGCACGGGAGGGAGGAGGGGTAAAAAAATGGTGCAAAGCTTGCTTTGCCCCATTTTTTAATGCCTGGGTTAGGACAGACATTAGGGGACCTGTGGGCCTATTTCCATGGTGGAACACCATGGAATAAGCCCACAGGTGCCCTCCCCAGGCCACAGGGACACCCACACCAGAGGGACAGCGGAGGATGGGGGACCGCATCCCAGGTAAGTATAGGTAAGTACAAGTAAGTATTTTATTTTATTTTTTAAAGTGCCATTGGGGGCCCTGAAATGGGCCCCTCTACATGGCACGGAGTGCAATAGCCATGCCCAGGGGACCCTGTTCCCCTGTACTGGCCATTAGGGTGGTGGGCATGACTCCTGTCTTTTCTAAGACAGGAGCCATGTGGTATGGATGGTTTTGCATCAGAAAATGACTCTAGGTAGGTTAGAGTCATTTTTTTACTCCTACATGCCTAACGTAATTTTTTGGTGCAAAAACCCCCTTCTTCCATACTACCAGCCCAACCTAACTAAAGATTATTTTTTTTGCCGCTAGCCTACCCTCTGCACCAGCTTACACAATTCCATAAATATGGTGCCCGGCTGGTGCAGGCCGGTGCTAAACCTTTTGGTGCAAAACTGAGTTGGTGCAGTTTTGTACCAAAAAGTATAAATCAGGGCCAAAGTCTTTAAGAATTAAAGTTAAGCACACCTCTTGTCAAGACGGAAAATAGGCAGGAATGGGCTAAATGGCAAATGGCAAATGCAAAATACTGGTTTCTTCACAGTGCAGTCTCATTAAGTTAAATTCCCTGAAACTTCTTCCCAAGTCCCTATTGGTCAAGGGATCGCATGTTCACACTTTGTCCAATAAAACAAAAACGTACTCTATGAATTCTAGCACTATTCCGTTCACATGTTGCTGATTGATTTCTCCTGCAATGTCATCACCATCTGGCTCATCAGGTAACAATATTGTTGCAGCTTCTACTGCAGTCAGTTTCTCCATGATTCCTCTCCTGAGAAAGTCAGTATCACACACATTACCCTCATATTGTTACATTTAACAAGAACAGCAGCTTCTAGCAGTTGTTTCTCATGAGAAAAAGTTTTGGCTACGAGCACATCTACACAATCCAATGGAAAATCACAGTTTAACTCTCTAGAACAGCCATTTTATTATACACCGAGAAATACAGCTTGACATGAGGCCTGGCAACTAAGCCAAGACCTCTGCTAAGTTATGTCCTACAATTAATAAAGCTAATACATAATGAATATCCCTTTATATGACACATTACTACATTAGTCAAACGTATAATAGACTATTATTAGGTACCCTTTGTGAGCACTGGTGACCACTCATCATGATCACATTTTCAAATGCCTGCATTATTTTTCTAGTGTTATTAAATTGTCTATGCAAATCCATTACTCGGAATACATGAACACTGATTTATAATTTTTATTACAATACCTGCTCCAGAAATCTTTTGTTAGCATCAAGTGTCAGCTAATTTTGAACATTTAAGTGCTCAATTTTTAAATGTGCATTTATGGCATCCATTTACTGAAGGTCGACCAGTTAAAATAGTGAGCAATGTGTGCCTCTTTAGCTTCTGAGCCTGTGCTGCCTGAAAACTAACATAGTGAAATATTGGGTTAAATGAATCCACTTTACACACAGCAGGTGCATAAACCAAGCGCTCAACTATGCGCTGAGCCAGCAAAGCCCATCATGATACGGCCCCTGACCTGCACTCTTAAGGTAGACATAAGCCCACAGAAAAATCCCTTATTTTTATGGAATACTTGGCTTCAGAAAGACTGGGGCCCAGATTTATAAAAAGTTGCTGCACTGCATCAAATGGAGAGGGCAGGAATGTGCCATATCTATCACGATATGGCACATTCCTGCTCTCCTTGTGCTGACTCATTTAAAGCTACCTAGCGCCAAAGAAGCCACACTTGCGCATTGGTGCAATTGTGCCTGCGTCACAGGCAGGATAATTCTTGTGCTGGTGGGACACCTTCATGAACAAAAACAAGCCTTAGGAGTGTCTTCTTCTTTTGAAGTGTGCTTTAGAATGTAGCAAACTTGGAAATAGTTAAAAAGAACATGAAATACATATATTTCTCCTTGTTGTCCCTTTAAAGGGAAGGTGTACAATTTTGGCACATTCCCACGTTTACCAGTCTTGGTAACTCATGGAATGAGCCAAAATGAATGCGTTGGAACACCCGTGCTCCACCCATGGAACACCTTTCCAGCACAGAATAATGCAAGGATGTGACTTGCACTGCCTTGCTCTGCTCCAGATTTACCAAGCAACTGAGAGCCACACTAGGTGGCCTTGTGTGGCTTGGTAAATGTGACTTTAGGATTGCATTGCCCTTGTGTTGCCTTGCGTTATGCAAATGGCAGTGCAATCCCCTGATAAATCTGGGCCTCAGTGTATTCTACCAAACGATCAGACTAATTTGTTGTAGTCTAGTCTAAATACTACACATAGCATATTATATTATTTGTCTGTGTGGAGAATATGCTGCAATATAAATGAACATAGAGCTTGACTAATCCAAAAGTGATAGCATACAGTCATGCCTTAAAGCCTGTCTAGGGATTATATTCTGAAGCCTCAGAATGAGTTGCTGAATCCTGGCCTTTGCACTTCATCTGTGATCTGTTCATCTAAATGCAAACACTTAGCCTGGACACCTCAATGACAGTAAAGGAGAGAACTGTTGACATTCAAACTGAGGACCAGTTTTGAGTTCTGGCAGGTGCTCAACATCTGTGATTCTGGGCAAATTGTGTAATCTCCCTGTGCCTAAAAAAAGCAATGGCAAAGTCAATAGGTCTTGCCTAGGAGAGCTCTTATCTATGCCAATGTCTTTTAGACCTGATGTACAGCAGCATCGCTGAAAGTTAGAAAAAAAGCACTATGACGTAGCCAGTGCTGGTCGCCTCATAGTGCTTTTTTGCTGTGGGAGAGAAAAGGCAAAAGGTGGGAGGAACCAACAATACAGGACTGGGGGGCAAGCAACAAACAATGTGGGACATGGGCAAGCAACAAGCAATGCAGGCTGAAAGCAAGCAACAATCCAGGACGGTAGGGCAAGCTAAAACATGGAGCACAATGGAGGGTGGGTGGGTGCAAGCAATAAACAATGTGGGAAAGGGGCAAGCAACAACACAGTATACAACAGAGGGTGGGTGGTGGTTCAAGCAACAGCACGAAGTGGGATGGGAGGGTGAGTGGATGGGGCAACCAACAAGATGGAACGATGTGGGATGGTGGGTTAGGGCAAACAACAACAGGGAGCATGAGGGGTAACAACACGTAGCCCACTAGAGAGTGGGTGAGTGGGTGGGGAAGCAAGCAGCAATACAGAGTGGAACAAAAGCACACAAGAAGAAGAGAGCTACACAAGAAGGGGTGGCAAGCACACCATGGAGATGGTCTCCAAACATATGTACTCCTCTGAAGTACTTCATTTAAAAGAAAAAAGTGGCCACTGTCATCCCGTTCTTGTTATGGTAACAAGACAGTGTGTTTTAGGGCAGCAGCACCACAGTGTGTCGGTGAATGGTTCAATCGCCACACCATCTGGAAGCTGAAGGCCTGATTGCTGGTGAGCTTGCAGTGCCTCACCCAAATCTACGAAGTAAAGGTATTTGTGGCAACCTAAACATGACACTCAGACTCCTCAGGGAAGTCATGGTGAACAGATCAGACCCCTTTGTCTCAGTTACAAGGACTCACAAACGCCAAGGCAGAATGAAGGACGCAAGAATGACTTCAATACATTTTACTGAAGCAATTGCATCTGATTATAAAAAGCATGAGCTATGATAATAAGGCAGATGAAACATAAAACAGTGATCATTGTTACAATCAGAGTGGAGAAAAAAAACAATTCCACCATCTTGTATGATCCTGAAAACCTAAATGATTCCTACAGTGCCCTTTATCTAAAATCTGAGAGCACATCAGTAGTAACCCTTCTGCCTATCATGGTCTAAAAGGTGGACCTTGACCCCATACCTGAAAATGTTGGCAAGAGTCTGTCTGTTCTCTGGATGGCAATCCCCTCAGTTGGCTGAAGAGTCAGCACCACGATCAGCAAAGCTGTCAGTAGAATGGTGTACGTTGCAGGACAGCCATGACTGGAATGCCCTTTGCCCCCCCTTAGGCCTAAACAATGTTTATATAAAAAACCACGCAATGTTGTAAGAACGTAATAATATGTCTGCAAAACAGGGACCGTCTCTGAAACTCCTGGAGTGACGAAAAGAGTTAGAATATCATGTACCGAACATGACAGCCTTGAGCAGGGTACAAAGTGAAATGCATGCACAGGGCTGATATAAAGTGCAGTGCTAACACCTATGTCTTGTCACAAAGAAGTTGCTGATTACAACATAAAAACAACGAGCTAAAAGCTGGCCGTGCTAAAATATATGAAACAATAAAAACGTGTCTCTGCTAAACACACAGGCTTTGGGCCTAAAGCTAAAATAAGGTTCTCCAACCCAGACACTAATGAGAACCCACAACCCTCTCCCCTTGTTCGTACAGGAGTGTAGGGTCCAGAACCTAAAATTAAATAAAACTATAAAACAGGTAATCTAAAAGTAGGCCTAATATAAAATGTGTGGTTAATGAGATAAAGGGGGTCATTACAACCCTGGTGGATGGTGTTAAAGGTGCGGTAATACCACAAACAGGCTGGCGGACCAAAAAAGGGAATTTTGACCATGGCGGAAACCGCCAACATAGACAGCCACTTTAACACTCCGCCCGCCACAGCGGTACAGACAAGCAGCGCGGCGGTCACCGCCAACAGACAGGCAGAAGACAATGTACCGCCCACAGTATCACAACCCGCCAATCCGCCACCTTTTCTGGGGCGGATTCACCGTGGATAAAAACACAGCGGAAACAGCTTTTGCAAAGGGAAAACGCTCACCTTACCACACTCCACGAGGAAGGAGGACACCATGGAGCCGGAACTACAAATACTCCCTGCCCTTGTGTTCCTGCTCTTCTACGAACACCAGCAACGGCGGCGCCGAAGACAACGGTGAGTACTGCACCTACAACATATAGGAGGGGAGGCAAAAGTCAGGAGGACACAGATGCAACACCCCCACCCCGACCCTCGCACATTACAACACAAACACCAATGCATTTCCAAAACATCACAGTAACAACCCTCAACCCCCCCGGAAGAATGCAAAGACAAAAGGAAATCAGTTCAAACATTGTAAATGTATCAAAATACAGTTACCAAATATATACAGATATATATACACATTCCAGATTTTATACATTACGAGAAGTAGTGCAGGTATGCACATATCAATGTCCGTGCACCACTGGGCCCAAAATGCATGGGCGAGGCCCACACTAGATACCTGTCCACAAACGGAGAGAACACAGCAGGGGCATCAGATAGAAATACAACAGGCACCTCAGGGGGAAGGGAAGCGGGGGGGCACCTCAGCCGGATTACAGCACCACGCCAGATCCACGACGGGGCTCCATGCCCATTGATGTATCCTGGGGACTGCAAAGCCACAGTCTCTCAAGTCTCTACAGTGGGTGGGTTGCCCACTGTACCATCCTGGGGAGCGCAAAGCCACAGTCTCTCAAGTCTCTACAGTGGGTGGCTTGCCCACTGTACCATCCTGGGGAGTGCAAAGCCACAGTCTTTCAAGTGGAGAACAGTCTCCACTGGTTCTGGAAGGGGACTGGTGCCCAGACTGCATCAGGCTCCCCGTGACCGTTCCTGTCCCGTCACTGTCCCAGCTGCACATGGGATAACGATGCTTGATGTGGTGTTTTTTTTCCCTGTCCAGCGGTGCTTTGGCATGTCGGTCTCTGGCCTGTAGGGGCGGTGCTTTGCCCTGTTCAGCAGTGCTTTGCCCTGTTCAGCGGTCTTCACCATGGCGGTGTTTCCCTGTTCAGCGGTGCTTTGCCATGGCGGTCTCTGACCTGTTGAGCGGTGCTTTGCCCTGTTGAGCGGTGCTTTGCCCTGTTCAGCGGTCTTCACCATGGCGGTGTTTTCCCTGTTCAGCGGTGCTTTGCCATGGCGGTCTCTGCTCTGTTGAGCGGTGCTTTGCCCTGTTCAGCGGTGCTTTGCCCTGTTCAGCGGTCTTCACCATGGCGGTGTTTTCCCTGTTCAGCGGTGCTTTGCCATGGCGGTCTCTACCCTGTTGAGCAGTGCTTTGCCCTGTTCAGCTGTGCTTTGCCCTGTTCAGCGGTCTTCACCATGGCGGTGTTTTCCCTGTTCAGAGGTGCTTTGCCATGTCGGTCTCTGACCTGTGCATTGGTGTGTAGCATGACGGTCCCTTGTTGCTCAGCGGGGCTGTGGCTGCTGGGGTCCTCCTGAGCAATGACTCTGGCAGTGGTCTCAGGACCAGTGACGATTGTGCTGCCCTCCTGGGCACTGACTTTGGCGGTGGTCTCAGGACCAGTGACGATTGTGCTGCCCTCCTGGGCAATGACTCTGGCGGTGGTATCAGGACCAGTGACGATTGTGCTGCCCTCCTGGGCAATGACTCTGGCTGCTAAATGCTATGTTCCCTGGCTCAGTGCATGACGCCTACATCCTGCGGAATAGCAGTATCCCGTATGTGATGGGTCAACTCCAGAGGCACCGTGTGTGTCTATTAGGGGACTCTGGTTACCCTAACCTGTCCTGGCTATTGACCCCAGTGAGGAATCCCAGGACCAGGGCAGAGGAACGCTACAATGAGGCCCATGGGCGGACTAGGAGGGTGATCGAACCCACATTTGGCCTCCTGAAGGCCAGGTTCAGGTGCCTCCATATGACAGGTGGTTCCCTATTCTACTCACCGAAGAAGGTGTGCCAGATCATCATCGCCTGCTCGATGCTTCACAATCTTGCTTTGCGACGCCAGGTGCCTTTTCTGCAGGAGGATGGTCCAGATGGCGGTGTTGTGGCAGCTGTGGAGCCTGTGGACAGTGATGAGGAGGAAGCTGAGGAAGAAGACATAGACAACAGGGAGTCAGTCATATAGCAATATTTCCAGTGACACACAGGTGAGAACATTTTATTTTACTATTACATTCACTTTCACACTTCTACCTCTATCCTGTCTGTCATTTAGTAGCAGTATTTGGTAACTGAGTTGTACCTTTCCATTACGGTTTCACATGTGTGGTTACCAAAGTGTGTCATCTGCTTGCATCCTTCATGGACTTGTGATGTGTGACATAGGTATGTTGGCTTTACAATTGAACACGCATTTTGACAGTGTCATTGATAATACAATTTTATCAAATCACAGAGTGACTCCAGATTGTTTTGTGCTTCAAGGGTGTTTATTTACGTGCTCAAAAATGGAGGGGGGTTGTAAAATGGCGATGGGGGACGATGGAGGATTGTCTATGGCAGAGTCCAGTCTATTGGTCACACAAGTGCACTGTCCATATGGACATAGGAAGTGGAGCTGGGGCAGTTTAAGTGTGGACAGGGTAACAAAGTGGGACAGTGGGAGGACAATCAGGGTGGTCTCATTTCCTGGTGGGGGTCTTGCCATCTTGCTCTGTCCTGTTCCTGGATCTCAGGGATCGCTTGCGGGGTGGTTGTCCGTCTGCAGGGGGTGGGGTGCTGGTGTGGTGGTCCAGTGGCAGGGCGTCCTGTCCACTAGCGCTGGCGGAGGTGGTGGGCAGTTCATCGTCCTGGCTAGTGTCAGGGGCCCCTTGGAGTGCCACGGTGTCCTTCATGGTCTTCTGTATGTCCTTCAGCACCCCTACGATGGTGCCCATGGCGGAGCTGATGGTTCTGAGCTCCTCCTGAACCCCAAATACTGCTCCTCCTGCAGGCGCTGGGTCTCCTGAAACTTGTCCAGGACCGTCGCCATAGTCTCCTGGGAGTGGTGGTATGCTCCCATGATGGAGGAGAGGGCCTCGTGGAGAGTGGGTTCCCTTGGCCTGTCCGCCCCCTGTTGCACAGCAGCCCTCCCAGTTCCCCTGTGTTCCTGTGCCTCCGTCCCCTGGACCGTGTGCCCACTACCACTGCCCCCAGGTCCCTGTTCTTGTTGGGGTGGTGGGTTATCCTGGGTTCCCTGTAGTGGTGGACACACTGCTGATTGACGTGTCCTGGGTACGGAGGTATGGGCCCGCTGGGTGGGTGCTGTGCTGGTGTTACCAGAGGGTGGAAGGTCAGTGTTGGGCTGTGCCTGTGCAAGGGGAACCGACTGTCCCGAGGCCCACGATGGTCCGGGCTAGTCATCAGGATCCAGTAGGGCAGAGCTGCTGTCGTCACTGTGGGCCTCTTCTGTGGGTGGAGTGGAGATGTCTGGACCCTCCTGTGTGGTGACGTTCCGTAGTGGTCCAGCAGGGATATAAGACCATGATTATTGCATGTGTGTGTAATGGTGTGCAATGGGTGGGTGTGCGTGTACCCCAGTGCAAGCATTCCTGTGTGTGGGTTTGTGTGATGATGGTTAGGGGGCTGTTATGGATATGTGCAGTGAGCATGCTTTGGTGAGGGGTGACCATGCTTAGTTGTGTCATGCAGGGCTTGGTGTTGGGATGGGTGGTTTGTGTTATTAGTACATTAGTGAGGTGTTGGAGTGATAGGGTAGGGGGTGAGGGTGGGGGTGTGTGATAGCACGCAGGTAGGGTGGGGGATATGATAGTTAAGATTTGACTTACCAGTGTCCATTCCTCCACCGACTCATCCGAGGCCCTCTGGATGCATGATGGTCAAGACTTGCTCCTCCCATGTTGTTAGTTGTGGGGGAGGAGGTGGGGGTCCACTGCCAGTCCGCTGTACCACGATGTTGTGTCTGGAGACCACGGAACGCACCTTCCCCCGTAGGTCGTTCCACCTCTTCCTGATGTCGTCCCGATTTTTTGGATGCTGTCCCACAGCGTTGACCATGTCCCCGATTCTTCGCCATAGCTCCATCTTCCTGGCTATGGAGGTGTGCTGCACCTGTGAGCCAAATAGCTGTGGCTCTACCCGTATGATTTCATTCACCATGACCCTGAGCTCCTCCTTGGAAAACCTGGGGTGTCTTTGGCGTGACATGGGGTGGTGTGGGTGATGTGTGGGGTGGTGTAAGTGTTGATGTGTGTGGTGATGTGTAGTGGTGTGTGGTGTTTTGTGCGTGGAATGTTGTATGGGTGATGGTGTTGTGAGCCTCTGTGTGGTGGGGTTCTCAATTGCTGTGCTCACTGTCTCTCGGCTTTCTCAAAATTTCTGGTTGTAGGGGTTTGTGGGTGATGTGGGTGTGTGTTTTATATTGAAATTGGGTGTGTGGGAGTTGCATTTGTATGTGTATCAGGTGTGTGTATTTGGAATTGTCCAATGTGGCGGTGTTTTGGAGATGTGTGTGTATTTTGTGCGCAGCGGTGAGTACCGCCAATGGAATACCGCGGTTGAAAGACCGCTGCGTGGATTCGTGTGTCGTGATAGCATGGGCGTGTTTCTGTTGGCGTGACGGTGGAGGAATTGTTTTCGCCAGTTTATCACTGACCTTTGGTGTGGCGGACTTGGGTGGGTGTCTGAATTTTGGCGGATTGCGAGATGTGTGTCAAAATAGCTGTGGCGGAATTCCGTGGCCGCAGCGGTGTATTGGCAGTCTTCTGCACGGCGGTAAGCGGCTTTTACTGCCAATGTTGTAATGACCCCCAAAATGTCCATATTGACAAGCAGACCAGGCCAAAACATAAGGCCAGAATAAAACAAGCCAATTTGAAGAAAAATATGCTAATTAAAAACTATTGGAATCCCGTATGAGGTCATCCAACACATCAGTGGATATAGAAAGCACCAGCGCTTCATTCAAAAGGTGGAAGGAACACATTCTCACATAGTGATGGTTGGGCTAGTGGGAACTCCATCACTTCTCTTAGTTGAGATGGGACAGCCATTGCGAATCAAAAATTGCAGCAGGAAGGTACTGCCAATTAATGCCAAAACAATTGGGAAACCTCTGAAACCATTTGAAAAAAGTGAGTGTATGGCTGAAGGTAAAACTCCAAACACAGTCTGGAAAGTGCGGAAAATTCCAGAACCTATAGCCTTAAAAAGTGCTCACTCCCAGCGGTGTTTGATGCATTAAAAATGCAACTGACCAATTCATCAAAGTATTAATTAAAGTTGGTACTTAAGAGGGACTGTATCCCTGCAGATGACGTTGCCACCTACAGGTTATAGGTTTCATGGGCTAATGTGAGCGCCACATGGTGTAGAAACAAAAGTGAGTTTAGTCTGCTCAGTTTGTCGAAATTTACATTATAAGTAGCAATGAGAGGCCACAAATTCACTACTTTTATCTCACACTTAGGAGGGAAACGCACATTCCCAAAACAAGTCACTATTTGTGAAATAGAACAAACTTGATCACTCAGCATCAATTAACTCCCATTTGAAAGTAACTGAAACACTGGGCAAATCAAAGGGATGGGAATAACCTTTGAGTAGCAAGCTAAATTCACAACAGATGCGTTGCATGTGCCGGGCAAGGCCACTTGTTTACAAATTACAGAATGGCTTATAGAAGTTTCACAATCGCTTCTGTTAAGAAAAACCTTCCTATCGTTGTTCAAGCAGTTGAAATCAAGGAGCAACTCATGCACCTCATGGATGTAACTATCTCCTAACTGCTCAAACCTGCCAATAAGAAAATGTTTCAAACACAAAGTGATTTGAAATGTCGATATTGGCAGAAAGATCACCCCATGTATTAACCACACTGATGATGGTGTTTAAGCCACAGTAAAAGGCAACTTTTTTAACTTCTCAATATTAAACATGAGGTAACTAGCTTCCTTCTTTGCCATTATCTGTTGTTTCCTTGTGAGATTAAATGTGGCCAATGACTCCTTAGAGTTAACATGCTTCCAAGGCACACAGCCACTTTTCAGAACTTCCAACTCAACTGCGTAATGGACCAAAGCTGGCTTTGTCAATGGTGTAAAAATGAATTGAAAAATGTCAATAGCAGAAGACACACTGTTGCTTAATGTGTAAATGCAAGTGAACAATGTGTTCATATCATTATCGACAACAGCAAACTCTTTCTCTAACTTTTCCTTATCTATTTGCCTTAAATGTGCAGCAGCTTGCATATGCAAAAGCTTCTATATTTGATTATATATGACATATAAGAGTATTTAAGTGTGTGGTTTTCTGGGACCTAACAAGAAATCGTGCAAGTCAATGTCTTCAGAAAGGAGAGAAAAGGTTTCCTTTAATAGTTGATAATGTGGAAGTCTGACATCACTGCTGACAAAGTTTACCCACGCTGTATGTGGCGACAATACAGTCATGTGATGATGTAACAAGGGTCCAGTCTGTCCACTCTAAAACCCATTTAGAGTTAATAAAATATGCACAACAACCATTTGCGTCCACTGGCCACGATAACTACCCGTTGGGACCTGAAAGTGATGAATTAAAGGTACTGTTTTGAACCCAACTATTGAGCTGTTCTTCAGTGAAAATCCCAATATTTTGCCAGTTGTCACATTTTTCAGGCGAGGGAATACTGGGCACATTCATTTCTTTTACTTTTGCTAACTCCACGCAAGCTGTTTGTTGGAGAGTTTTGTTTAAAAAAAACATTTGCAGCAGAAGCGAACTTGTTTGTATTTTCCAATCTTTTATTCCACTTTTTAAGTCAATCGACTTCTTCCAATATTCATAACCTTCTATGGCCAACTGGAAAACAAAGGAATCTGACTATATTAATTTAGTATTGGTTAGAATTATTTTCCTTGCTTTTGAATTCGGTAATTTGAAATAATAGGACTCAGTATTAATAACATCATGCCGTGAAAAATAGGTGAATTCCTCCTCATATGTTTTGGAACTCCCTACTGCAGGAGTTGGACAATGTTCCTATTGTGTGTAATTAAAAACTATTCTGGGAGTACCAGATCAATGTAAATAACGTTGTCCATAATGGTGGTAACAGAACATGTCCCCATATTTGCAGTATTCATGTATACATCTTCACTTTCAAATACAGTATATTATTTAAGCTCAGCAAGCATAATATTTACTGTTATGACATCCTAGTCATCAGAAACAACCCCAGGTATAATAATGTAATTCATAGAAAGTTTGAAAACATATGGAATTTTAATCATTTCAGTAGGACCAAATATATCAAAGGGTACTTTATACTAAACAATCCCATCAAGAAACTGGAACAGCTTAAATGTTTCACAAGGGCCGAGTCTCTTTGCACTTTGTGCGAGGACAAGTAAGGTTTTATCACCTCACCCACCAGTTCAACAGCAGAGTTTAAAAAAGAAAATGACCATATATCAGTAAAAAGAAGAAAACAAAAGAAAGGCAAGCAGTGTTGATATTATCCAGAGATAATACCATGGTCGAATCTAATTATTTTTGTTTAAACCAGTTGGATAGCTTACCATGCACTGGTGCGATAGCTTGTGCTGAAGAATCTAAAGAGAAAACACCAATGTCGGCAAAGTAACCAGAAGCAGTTTCTGCAGAGACTGGAATTGGTGCTGGTGAAAGAGAACTGGAAGATGTATCAATAGGTGATGCATCATAAACAATGCCACCCATTTGAGTTGCATTGGAAAATTTCAGATTAATTTTCTGGATATTTTTGCTTGATGCAGCAGTGACATGAATCAACAAAGGTTCGTTCTCCGCCCTCCCCAACCTCGGAGAAATAATTTCAGTGTTGTTTCAGCCTTGAAGAGGTTTATCACATACGGTAGTGAGAGGGGCAACGGAACTACCCAGGAATCCTCACGGTTTACTGTGCAGGATCCACCACATGATACAATTTGATGTGATCTATGGAAACAAAATGATTTCCCTTTGAACCAGGCAGCGGAGATAAGATGACAGTTCTGGTACAGTGTATGGCAGGAACTGGCACCGGTGCCCATAAGAATGGGCCAAACTACTTTTTCTCAGGTATCTTTTCTCAAACCAGATCCCCAACTTTTGTAATCCAGCCTGGAGATGTTGGTAAATCCCTCATTCACAAGGTAGCAGCATGTGTGGATGAGTTCTCATCATGGAACTGCTGTAATTCCTGCTAGACAGTGACACAATAATTTATGTCAACAGGTGTTTCTTCTGCCACTGCGCCAGGATCATCAAGTTCTGGGATGTACATAGGGATGCTGAACAGGACTTCATAAGGTGTCTTCCCCCAAACACCTTCTAGACAGATTCTTTAATGCTCTAGTAATGGATCCAACTAGAACCTATACCTAGTACCCTAGTTGTTAAGTATTGCCTTAAGTCTCGTTTTTTTCTGCTGCACTACCAAGTTTGCCTGGGGAGACAAGTAATGCACCTCTACGCCTATCATTCCCCTGGCGTCTCTGTGTGCCATGGAGGTAAAAGCAGGGCCTTGGTATGAAAGGAATGCTGTAACTGTATATGTCCTGATAAAGTATTTAATAACAATTTGAGTGTCAGACGATCATCGTGGCCACACCCATAGGAATCTGGAGCAAGAGTCTACAGACAGTAGCATCAAAATTTAATGGACAACAATGGGTAAGGTACACACAGTGCAAAGGCTTATTTGGTATTAAGTGGGATGTCTGCGGTTGGCGTTTGATGGTGGAACCTTTAATTAGTTGGCAAATGTCATAACTAAGGACAGATTGCTTGGTCTGTTTGTACAGACCAGGCCACCAGTAGCGTTTCTGTAGTGAAGAGATGGTAGCCCCCACACCAGCATGGGCAGAAGCAACACCCTCATGAGCTGCTTTAATCAGTACTGCTCTCCTGTCTAGGTTAGGGATCACACGATCACCCACCCCTGGTATTGTCACAAAGGCAATATTTTGGGCACTTAAATGGTGGAAATATTTGGTAGGGCATTCTTTCGTTTAGGGCTTGCCATCAGCCAAGGCATTTATGGCAGCCAGAATGTCATCATGCACCCTCACATTAGAAGGAGTTACAGCAGCAACAGAAGCAAGCAGAAGTATTTGCTGATTTGGCCCCTTCATCAGCCAATGTGTTTCCTACAATGTGTATTCCAACACGTTGGTGGCCCAGTATATTTATAACATGAGTCCATGGCTGCTTGCCTTTGAGAACTGCCCCTTTTCCTCACAAGAATTTGTGTTTGATGGTGCTTCCTTTAGAATCTCCAAACCATTAAGGCACATTACATAACTGGACAAAATAGTACAAATTGCATACTATAAGTGTTGGAATTTCTGGATCTCATGACAAAATAAAGGTTTTAGGGCCAGATTTAAACTTTTTGCCGCAAAGCTGCGCGAATGCAGTTTTGCGGCAAAAAGTATAGCGCCGGCTTGCGCCATTCCACAGCACTAGCCAGGCGCCATATTTATGGAATGTCACAAGCCGGAGCTAAGCTTGGGTTGCATCTTAGAAGAAGACGCTAGCCGGGTGGGGGTGGCATTAGGGAGGGAGGGGGTTGTGTGCCAGGAAATGGCATTAGCCTGGTTTGCGGTGAAAACAATGCCTCTAACCAGACTGGCGCACAGCCACCAAAAACATGACTCCTGTCTTAGGAAAGGCAGGAGTCATGCCCACCACCCCAAAGGCCAGCACAGGGGGCAAGTGTCCCCTGGGCATGGCCATCACACCCAGTGCCATGCAGGGGGCGCAAAGTTAGGGCCCCAGATGGCACTTTAATTAAAAAAAGATAATAATACTTACCAATACTTACCCTACTTACCTGGGATGGTGTCCCCCATCCTCTGGTGTCCTTCTGGTGTGGGTGGTGGTGGTGGGTGTTCCTGGGGTTTGGAGAGGACACCTGTGGACACATTCTATGGTGTCTGGCCATGGAAATGGGTCCACAGATCCTCTAACACCTGGTCTGACCCAGACTTTAAATAATAGTGCAAAGCAAGCTTTGCACCATTATTTGGCCCCTCCTCCCACCCGTGCGTCATTTTAGCAGGGGGGATAAATATGGGGCTATGGAGATAGCACCATTTTTTAGATGGGAGCGCCTACCTTGCATCTCATTAAGGCAAGGTAGGTTCACGCATCCAAAGAATGGTGCAAACTCCAATATTTTTACGTTAGATGTGTCTAACGTCAAAATATAAATATGGAGTTAGACTTGCACCAAATTTGCATGCAAAAAATGACCCAAATTCAGCACAAATGGAGTATAAAAATGCCCCTTAAGCTCCACAAGTTGTGTTGTGCAATCTCCTAGGGATTGCGTGTAGGTCAATTGAGGGTGGAACTCGCCACCCCTCATCATTCAGTAAATGGCTACACAAGCCGTGGAGTACTGTTGTGTATTACCCACAGCTGATTGAGCTGAACCATTAGTGTATATTCTGTGTTGATCAAGAGGCATGACATTAGTGGACATGGGGTATTAAAGTTCATAGTGGAGAAATTCTTGGGTCTGTAGTTTTGGGTCAAAAACATAGTCAACATCAGTGGCAGTCAAGAAGGTAGCTTATTGTATCCAATGTGAATGTAATGCTTTTGGTTTGGGACACTGGCTTTTGGTAACAGCCTCAAGGACTGGTATTGGGGTAACAACAATAATGCATTTTCCCTGGGCTAGTGGCCTCTCCTTGATGACTGCCATCTGGACTGCAGTCAGTATTTTTCTGTTAGTGCAAAATGCATTTCTACATTGGAGTATAGATGTGATGTGTATGCTATAGGTACTGTGTCACCTTCATTGAATGTGACATATGTGAAACCAATGGCACCCGGTATGTCCCAGATCACCAAGTTGGTTTTGTTTTGCACATGTGTGTAAAGGTTTTGCTTCGAGCATGTCAGTCTGTAGTGATCTAAAAATGTGTGTTTGTTATGGTGTCCAGTGTTTTCTTGAAAAATCAGGACGTCATAAAGTGGTTTGATTCTCTGTGCATAATCTGTGATGGAGGTTCTACCAGAACTAGCAAAGATTGAAGTTTATTGATAGTTTTGGTGGTTGTAGTTGCACACATTTCTCTAGGAATAGACTTATCCCCTCATTTGAAAGCTCAGATGCCAGGAAGGGTACACTGAGAAAAACAGTCTTGGTTTTCTTGAACGTGAATTTGTAGCCATGTTTGGCAAATCCCAAAACAATGTGACCTACCGTGGCTAGATGAGTGTTGAGATTATTATCCATCAGATTTAGGTCATATACATAGGACAATGCCTCAGCATGCAATATTGATGTCACAGGGGCTGAGAACAATCCTGGACTGTTCTTATACCCTTGAGGAAGTTGACAAAACCAGCTAACACAGAGAAATTGCTTAAATCTTTCAGGTGCTAGATTTTGGCAGAAAAAAACATTGGAAATATGCAAAGTTGTTTTGTATTTTTTGTGCACTATGTTGTTCATAAGTGTTGTACTGTGATTTTGGAATGGCAAAGATGTGTGTATGACTATTTTAATGTCTGTAACCAAAGACTATTCTATATGAATGGTCCAACTTAGCAAAGGGAAACAAAGGGTTATTCATAGGAGATACACAGGGTTCGATTACTCCCTTGTACTCTAGCTGTGAGAGAATTTCTCTCACTGGGGCTTTCACCTCATGTTTAATTGGATACTGAGGTTGTATTTGTGGATTGTACTATACTGGAATGACATGATAGGGAGAATCTCTAGCCCAACCCATTTGGTTGTGGTACATCACTGGAGTGTATGCCAAAGCACAATCTGTGGCATAGGCTTCTTTTAGTGGATCTGGACCAAAGACTTTGATGGTGCACTCAATGTCCCCCTCAATCTGAATTTTTAATTTGTAAAACCTATAGGGTGGGGAGGCAAGCATACCTGCTGTTTCTACTTCTAAGTAGTCATTAGCTGCTGTCACCTCCAGAAGCTCTTGAAGATTCTGGTGAACTATTGAGACCTCTGTTGCACTGTCCAGCAGAGCCACTTCCCACGTCTTATTCTTCAGTAATGTTCTCAATATGTGTGGAATACTTAGCTCAGAGTGCCACAACCTTCTGCTTTTTAAACTGTGTTTTTTGTTGTGGAGGTTGTTCCTCTTTTTTATTGTGATATCTGAAGAGTGTTGTGAGTCCTTTTTCAGTTTCACATACTCATTTTGGTGTTATGACCGCCCACCTCTCTGGCCCCGCTTGTCGGATGAGTCCTGGGATACCTGTCAGCAGGTTTTAAAGTGTCACAATGTCTTAGGTTATTTCTTTACTCTGAGGTCTCCAAATGCAGAGATTCCCCTCTTTGTTTTCTTTTGTCTTTATTATTCCCCAGCGTTTTTTAGAACTCTCTTTCACTTGATTGGTATTATCCTTACCAGAATTACCTTACAGCTGTGATTTACTTGGTCTGACCCCTGGACTATCTCGATCTATACTAGTATAAGCCATGGTGTGTGTTGTATTGTAGTAGAATGTGGGAACTAGCTGTTGCCTAGTGATGTGATGAAGGACTCACAATGTTGGGAGCGGTTGGAAGGGCAGTTGGTGAAGGAGCCTGCCAGGGTTGGATGTATTACTTATACTTGAAAATAAAAGCATATTTTGTAGAACAAGCAACGACACTGGAGTGTCTTTTCAGTGGCGACGAGGATGGCTCGATTAATCAACCCTGGTGGTGCTGATAAACTTGCTGCAGAAGTGTCGTAGTGAATGTAGGTGGACGACCAATTTGGATTTTGTTTATGCTGCGTTTCAACGTGAACCGGCCGTGTGGAAGGACAATTTTTCATCTGCCAAACAACTATTTGAAGGTACAGTGAATAGGATGGCTTGAGCGGAGAGGAGCGAAGCAGTTGAAGGAACGGTACGGTAAAGCAGAAATGTGCCAAATCGATGACGGAATGCAGAAACGTGCAGGCAGAGACGAATAAGGAAGAAAAAGAGTATATTGTTTTTCTTTTTTCTTACCTATATTTTTGACCGTTGGCTGGGTCGCGCGGTTCCTGAGGTCGCGCGGTTCTTTGGAACTGGTTGCTGTCCCGTTGAGAGTGCACGCGGTGACGTGGGCATGTGAGCGCTCTCATCCAGCGTCTTCACGGCGTATTTATTTACAGCGTTTCCAGAACAACGGGAGGAGATGGCACGTGAGCGTCCCCTGCGTCCAGCGTCTCCAGGACAACTGTAAAAGGAAATACAGCAGAAAAGCGGATTTTGGAGTGGCATGTTGCGTCCAGCGTTTCCAGGGTAACAATAAAAGGGAAAATCAGCGGAAAACGGACGTTGAGTAGTGGTAAAGAAACAAATTTGAGAAGGCACATCAAAATAACCTGATGTGAATGATTTTTCCTTTCTTTTAAACGCGGCAGAAGAAGGAAGGATATAACCATATACTGTGCTTCATATAGTTATATGTTAAGGACACTGAACAGTATATAACTTTATTTATTTATTATTGTTTCAGTTTGAACGTGTATAATAAGGAAAGTTAAGTGGTGTGGAGAGAAACATGCAGTCAATAATGCCACCTCCAACATTTTTGAGTTTGCCTGGTGAACCAAGTATGCCTTGGGAGGATTGGCGTGAAGCATTCGAAACGTATTTGGAAGCGCTGGGTGGGGCCATTTTTACTGCTAAAAGAAAATTAGCTTTACTTAAACATAATTTAGGTGTGGAGGGAAGGAAAGTATTGAAAGCATTACCCAGTAACGAGGTGTTGGAGGTAAATGGTGATGGCTCGGATGAAGAGGATGGAAATGATGATATTTATGTAAGAACTATGACGGCATTAGAAGAGCATTACTGTAGAAAATTTAGCATAGTTGTAGAAAGGCATAGATTTTTTTCGAGAATTCAATCGCCAAATGAAACGATTGATCAGTATGTATGTGCACTACGATCACTGGCCAACACGTGTAGATTTAAGGATTTGCACGAAGAGATAATACGTGATCAGTTAATAAGTCGTACTAAGGATAGGAAAATTCAAGAAAAGTTATTGTCTCTAAGGGATCCATCATTAGATGAGGCATTGTCTGCAGCAAGACGTATAGAAGCAATGTCTAAATACATCAGGGAATTGGAGAAAAGAAATGTGGATGAAACTGGCATAACTGTCCAAGAAGTAGACAAAATTAAGTGTGAAAGAGATAGTACAAAAGCTGGAAAAAAGAAATGTTATAGGTGTGGTAGCATAAAACATTTAGCATTTGCGACGAATTGTCCAGCTAGGAACAGCAAATGTTTCAGATGTAACAAAATTGGACACTTTTCTAAAGTATGTAATCAAAAGAAAGAAGGGGACAAGAAGACTGTGAATTGTTTGAGTGAGGGAATTTCGTTGGAGGGAGGCGACACAGACGAACGGGTGGAAGTGCTGATGCTGCAAGGTGTAACCTTGGATGGTACAGCTGAAGATGCTGAAGATGGTGATGTGTTGATGCTAGGGAGTAATGACTACAGACCACCCAAATGTGTGGTGGAAGTGAATGGAATACCAGTAAGTATGTGGGCGGATTCATGTTCCCCGCATACATTAATTGATAAAATGACTTGGGTGAGAATAGGTGAGGTGAAATTGTTTGAAGCTAAAGTGAATTTGATGGGTTATGGAGGAAACAGAATACCTGTAATTGGTTACTTTCGAGGAGAAATAGAATTCAAACGGAAAATAATCTCATGTGATATTTATGTAGTGGAAAGTGTTTATTAGGTTGGGCAAACAGAAATGTTTGGGTATTATACTAAATCCGAAATCGGAAGAGCAAGTGTTAACGGTGGAGAGAGTAGATGAGAAGTCGGACAAGTGGAAGATGGAATTCCCTATGTTGTTTGGTGAGAAATTAGGATGTTTGCGAAGATTCCAACATAAAATTGTACTGAAGGATGGAGCTGTACCCAAGGTGCATAAAGTAAGAGCTGTTCCTGTAGTGTTAAAGGAAGCTTTGAGGAATGAATTGAAAAGATTGTTGGAAATGAGATTAATAGAAGAAGTTGAGTCTTCAGAATGGCTGAGTCCAGTGGTTTTGGCACGCAAACCGAATGGCAAAATTCGTATGTGTGTGGACTTAAGGGATCTTAATGAAAACATTTGGATAGATAGGCACACAATACCAAACATTAACGAATTGCTGGCTAGTATCCAGGGTGGCGAGATTTTTTCTACGCTTGATCTATCAAATGCTTACCACCAGATCATGTTACATCCAGATTCAAGACATCTAACATCTTTTATAACTCCGGAAAGGGCGTTCAGATTTATACGCATGCCATTTGGATTGGCATCGGCTTCGGCGGTGTTCCAGAGAATCATGCCAAATTTATTAGGAGATATTGATAATGTAAAATTCTTCCAAGATGATGTATTAGCGTGGGCAGAAAATGTGGAGGAACATAATGTAGTAATGAGGAAGGTATGTTCCGTATTAGAGGAGGCAGGTTTAACAGTAGAAATGAAGAAGTGTAAGTTTGAATGTAGAAGTGTTGAGTATCTGGGTCATACAGTGTCGGGGAATGGAATAAAACCAAAAACGAACTTACTGGAAGCAATCGAGAAAGCACCAAGTCCATCGAACAAAGACCAGCTAAGATCCTTTCTAGGTTTAGCGGAATATTATGCAAAATTTGTGAAAAACTTTACAGATGTTGCTCAACCATTGCATCATATGATGAAAAAAAAATTAAAATTTGAATGGTCTAAGGAGTGTCAACAAGCGTATTCTGCTTTGAAGTTGTGTATCATCAATGCAGTAGAACTGAAACCTTTTGTAACAATGGATCATACTATTGTATCTACTGATGCGAGTATGCACGGTCTGGGAGCAGTATTGATACAATTACACAAAGGAAAGGAACGTGTAGTTGCATTTGCTTCAAGGACACTGAAGGGAGCCAAAGCGACATACTCTGCTATTGAGAAAGAAGCCCTTGCCTGTTGGTGGGGCGTGAGATACTTTAGGAACTATGTATGGGGAAGGAAATTTGAACTGAGAACAGACCATAAACTGTTGATTGATGTATTTGCAACGAAAGGTGCGTGTCGAGCGTCTTCCAGAATAGCGAAATGGGTATACAGTCTGCAGGAGTATGATTTTACGATGTGTTATGTGCCGGGGGTGAAGAACGTGAATGCAGATTGCTTATCCAGATTACCAATTGAGTGTCATGCGGACGAAAAAGAAGAAGAATGGTTGATTGCAAGCATCCAAGAAGTAAGGATGGGTGCGATTAATGAGGAACTATGGCAAAAGTCAATTGATGAGGATATGGAATTGCAAGCGTTGAAGGAAAATTTGGGAATGCATTGGTCCGAGTTGGAAGGGTATAAAAATCAGATAGCGAACTTCAAATGTGTGTGGTCAGAATTGTCTAATCTGGATGGTTTGTTGAGACGTGGTAACAGATTGATTGTTCCGCACAAATTGAGAGGAAGATTACTGGGAATTTTGCATGAGGGTCATGGTGGAATGTCTGGAATGAAGAGAAAGGTGAGGGAAGATTTTTGGTGGCCGGGGATGGACTGAGATGTAGAGAGATTTGTTAGGAACTGTGTGGAATGTGCATGCAGTGATAAATCTCATGTGGGAGAAAAGACACCTGTGGTTCCATTTCCATTCCCGGACAAGCCGTGGCAGAAGGTGGGGATGGACATATGTGGTCCCTTTTTGTTAGGCACGGAAGGCAAGGTTTTTGTTGTAGTAATGGTAGATTATCATTCCAAGTGGCCTGAGGTAAGTGTGGTGAAGGACGTAAAGTCAAGTGTGATAGTAGAGTTTTGCGAAGAAGTGTGGAGGAGAGAAGGGTATCCAGAGGTGGTTGTGACGGACAATGGTCCACAGTTTACATCTAGTGAGTTTGGTGATTATGTAGAAAAGTGTGGGGTAAGGCATATTAGAACAGCTGTAGCACATCCCAGGGAGAATGGATTAGTTGAAAGATTCAATAGGGTGCTGAGTGAGAATATACAATTGTCTATGCAAAATGGTTTGAATTGGAGGAAGGAAATAAAGAATCTTTTGTGGAATTATCGCACTACCCCACATTCCCTCACATTGAATACCCCATTTGTTTTGTTGAAGGGTAGGAAGCCGTGTACCAAAGCTGTGCCTGGGTGGATGGGCAAAGCGGGAAGTGGAATTGTGGATGAAGAAGAAATGTTGAGGCGAGTGAGGGAAAAGCAGGAAGCATATAATGAGAGGAACAAGGAAGGTTGGAAGAGAGGAAAGTTAGAGATTGGGGATTGGGTGAGGACGAGGGTGTGGGACAAAGCGAAAAAGGGTTTGTCCAAATGGTCGACACCTAAGCGTGTGGTGAAGGTGAATAATTATAGTGTGGAGTTGGAGGACGGGAGGAGATGGAATACAAGTTAGATTACGAAGTGTAATGAAGCAGAAGTGCGGAAGTGGTGTGGGATGAGTAATGGTCCTACGTATGGAGAGGTGAATAAAGAGGAAGGTAAGAAAAGAAGATTGGTGAAAAGACCAGTACGTTTGAATGACTATGTAACGTGAGAGGTCTTATCATAAATAATGATAAAGGCGTGTTTTAATTAAAGGATAATAGATAATTATATTCAATAGGTTTAGGTCATTATTTGTAGGTTGTTAAATTAATAAATTTGTAGAGTTTATTTTGCTCAATATTTGTAGGTTTTTAATATGATAAATTTATTTGCATAATGCATTATATTGTAGTTCATTTAGGCTTAATGTTATTTTGTGATGGGTAAAAGGGGGAGATGTGTTGTATTGTAGTAGAATGTGGGAACTAGCTGTTGCCTAGTAATGTGATGAAGGACTCAGAATGTTGGGAGCGGTTGGAAGGGCAGTTGGTGAAGGAGCCTGCCAGGGTTGGATGTATTACTTATACTTGAAAATAAAAGCATATTTTGTAGAACAAGCAACGACACCGGAGTGTCTTTTCAGTGATAGTCCCGGAGCCTCTGGCGTACTCCAATGCTGCTGCTTCCTCTTTTATATTACTTAATATGATTGAGAGGTTGGTGGCAAAGTTATCCATCAGTTTCATCCCCAAATCTAGAGCAAGGGCTGCCCGGTGTTCATTTTGAATTTAACACTTCCGGAAGATTCGCAAGTGTCGGTGTACCATGTGAAGTGGTATAAATAGCAGCAAATACTTTGCCCCAAGTGGCCCCAAGGGGCACTTTCCTGCACAAAAATAATCTAGAGAGGTGTTTTCCACTTTTTATGTGTGCTGCAGAATGCAGCCCACTTGGAAAGAGGAAAAAGGAAAAAAATGAGGAAAAATAAAAATATTTGTCCTCGCTACACCTGTTCTGCGGAGTAGTAAGGTTTTAGAGCTGCCCTGGTTTGCGCCATTAAGTAAATCTGGAGCAGCGTCAAAATCTATGAATGTAGTGTGGGAAAACCCACTGCAAAGCCCATCGAATGCCCCCCCTGGCACAGAGTAAGGCAACTCAACGGCTTGCCCTGCCTTGCCTTTTCCATATCAATGAGGCCATGATAAGCCATGCAAAGTGTCTGCAAGGCCTCAGTGATATGGTTGAAAGGCTTGCATTGCAGGAGTGTCAAAAAAGTGATGCTCCAGCAGCACAAGCCTCTCGTAAATATGCCCCTTTGTTTCTAGCATGATGTTTAGTTGAGTAATCAATAATATAGATGGCTGACTTTTGATTTTGCTATGAAAATTTTGAAATGAGATGGAAAAAGCCAAAGATCTGCTGATAGGCTTCAGTGTTTTATCTTCTTCCCTCAAATTTATGTTTGTGAATTGTGAATCACTTTTTTCTCCTGAATCAATTTCACTGTTCCCTTAATTGTCTCATTTTTGTAATCAACAGATTCTGTTTGTACCTAATGAATCCACTTTTTGTTGAGTCATGTAGTTACATCAAACAATCAAAAAAGAATGTAAAATATATACAATGTTATACAATATTTTTACAAACTGTGGGGCACATTTATCAAATTGCCATGCAGTACAGAGCATCAGGTAATCTTGCTACACTGCAAGACAGGGAAAGGGCAAGAATGCAATGTATTTAAGGCATATGGCTCATTCCTGACTTTTCCCCCTGTGCTGACGCACAATGGACTGCCTAGCACCAATGGAGACACCCTTGCACCATGGTGAAAGGATACCCGCGTTGAATGCAGGATTGTTTTTGTGCAGGAAGGACACCTTCCTGTACAAAAACAATCCTGGGAGGCATAATCCTCTTTCCATGGAAAGAGGAAGAAACAAGGAGAAATAGAGATATTTCTCCTCATTACGCCTCCCCTAAGGCGTAAGATTTAGCTGCTTTCCCAGGTTTGCAAGTTCTTGTAAATCCAGGGATGCATCAAAATCCATGGGAGTTGCGTGGGAACACCCACACAACATCCAGGTCACACCTCCCTAGCTCAGAGAAAGCAAAGACATTGATTTGAACTGCGTTGCCTTACTCCAGATTTGTGAAGCCCCTTGGAGCCACGCAAAGTGGCTTTGCGTGGCTTCAGAAATCTGATTTAAGGTTTGCGCTGCTCTTGCACCACATCGCATGGTGCAAAAGCAATGCAATCCGGATCATAAATATGGCATGGAAATTATTTTTGTACGGGTTATGAATACTTTTGGGAAGTTTGATATAAGTATTGCGCTCTGCACAAGTCCTAGTGTAAATGTTATAATATTTTCTGATTATGGTTCCCTTTACCTTTGCTGACAGATATTAATTGAAGGACTGCAGGAAAGCATGGCAAATCCCTTGTCTTCTTCTTTGTTGTGCAAAAGATTATGGAAAAAACGCTTTTTTTATCTTTCTTGTTTATGGTACATTTCTGTAAATGTAATATTTACTTTCTATCTCACAAGCAGGATTCTGTCAGTGTTATAGAAGTGTCAATGATTGTTATCCATGATACAACCCTACATTGCTCGTGCTAAATCGAGAGCGGTTTTGGGCTTTCAAAATCACCTCCAAGGGCTCCAACCGAGAGGAGAAATGCCCAGGGGAATAAAAGGCCAGCCCAGCCAGGGGTGTAGCTTGGGCAGCAAGATTAGTGGGGTGTGAGTGCCTGATTTTCCAACAATTACCTTAACATGACATTTTAAAATACTTAACATGATAAGCAGGGCACATGAGGGATGCTTAAGGTGCAGTGTAAAGGGAGTGGAACACAGATTAATAGGGGTACTAATTTAAAGAAAAGACAATGGGGCTCATTTACAATGCCCTTTTGCCACGTAGTGTCATTTTATTTTACGCTACGGTGGCGCAAACAGTCCCCCAAACAGCGTTGCATTGGGATTATTGCGTCAATGTTTAAACCCTTGTGCCACATCATACTTGCACCTGGTATAATCTAGGCAAGGGGGGCGTTCCCCAGCTAGAAGGTCCACAGGAGTGGCGCAGTGAAATCTACAAGATTTCACTGCGTCATTCTAGCATCATTTTTTAACGCCTGCTCAAGGACAGGCTTTAAAGTGGTGCTAGGCTGTTTTAAATGGGCCTCCCCGAGCTTTGCTGGACTTGGTGCTTTTTTCTGGAAAAGGTCCTGTTGTTTAAGGCTTTTCCCTCTTTGCATGTGTGCTGCATATTCACTTTGTCAGTGGTTATTACATACACACCGTGGGACAGTAAGCAAGCCTCCACTACTTTTTAATGTTAATTTGTTCTGTATTTTATGATTGCCGCTTAATGCTGTCATATTTGCTGCAACTGTAGACTCCAGAAGCAGCACAAGGTTTCTACATATTGCTCATTAGAACAATGGGCGGTTGAGAGCTTCAGACAAGGAAGTGGCTCAGGGTCAGTAATGTGAATATTAGCAGTACATCATGATGATTAAGACCAGCGGCGGCCCCTCTGAGAGGCGGAGGGGTGTCGCCCCCTTGGCTGAGCAAGCAGATGAAAAATAAAACGATAGCTTGCTACGTGTGGTGCAGAATGTAGTAGACATAGATAGAGATAAAAACAAGGAAAAATAAGAATATTTCTCTTTGTTATTCCTCCCTGGAGAAGTGATGCATTTTGATGCATTCCTAGGTCTACCAATAATGGTAAATTAGGGAATGCAACAAAATACATAGGTGAATGCAATGGAACACCCACGCTCCACCATTTGAACGCCTCCTTGAGGTGCAGCACAAGGCAATGCATTGCGCTGCCTTGCGTTATTCCACATTTACCAAGCCATGTAGGGCCATGCAAGATGGCCTTGCGTGGCTTGGTAAATGTCATTATCGGTTTTGTGTCATCCTTTCTTCCCCTTGCATGTCACAAGCGACATGATAAATATGTCCTTAAATGTAAATATTCACTTATCTACCATTCACCATGCACTGCAGATTAGACTTGCATTATTTATGGCTAATTATGTTGGGAAAGGGATATGTAAAAGCAACTAATGAATGTGTGCAACTATTGCAAGTTGCTCCCAGGGTTTTAATGCTAAAGTAAACACAAGATACTAATACTGAAGTCAAAATTCCGAAGTATTATGTTGGAAAATGGGTTATTGGTAAGGGCAGGTAGGTACCTACACCTAGCAACAAGCCACTAACCTCCACCTAGGTACAGTTAGGTCTCAGTAAATTAATCCCAGCTCAACCCTTGGTAGCTTGGCAACGAGCGTCAAGGCTTAACTTAGGAGACAAAGTGTAAAGCATTCAAATATCACAAAACAGTAGTCAAATAAAACACAGGAAACAGTTTAAAAATCCAAAACCAATTTATAAAAATAGTTTATATTTTTATCTTTAAAATGACACAAAAACGATTAAAATCGGTTCAGGGGAACCGGAGATATGAATTTTTAAAGAATTATTACTTTTCTAGCGCTTAGAAACAAAAAGCGCCAATCGGGTCATCTGGTTGCACCTCGACCGGGGCAAAGTCAAACTTTCAGGCCGACCGCGATGGAGCCCTGCTCGGCTACAGGTCGCGGGAGGCCTCGGTTAAAAAGTTACCTTCTGACTTAGTCTTTATTTTGAAGTTTTTCTTCACCGGGACGAACCTGCCAGTTGAATCCGACCTCCTGGAGCCCTTGTCCGGATACGCGATGTGGGTTTCCTCGGTGGAGACTTTTACCTTCGGACTTAGTCGTTTTTTCGAGATGAAAATCCTTCGACCGGGGTAAACCTGGATCTTGATCCGACGTCCATGGAGCCCTTCTCGGATACGATGGCTGGGAGGTCCCGGTCAACTTTTTACCTTCGGACTTAGTCTCTTTTTTGGATGTTTTTCTTTACCGGGACGAACCACGAAGTCAGGCCGGGTCGCGGTTGAGGCAAGCCGGCTAGAATTTCCGCGGCGGGTCGGTCCCTCTCTGGAGCTTTTTTCCCAAAAATTCTCAAATCTTTTCCAAACTTCTGGGGCTTCACCCAGATGTTCTTTTAAGGTTCTTTTGGGGTCCACAGCTCACCCCAAGGGTCCAGAAGTTCTGTGATGGTCCTTGGGGGGTGCGGACTTCAACTCCCAGAATGCACCTGGCGCAAACTCCTTTTTGGCCACTGGGCAGTGGTCAACTGGTCTCTTTTTTTCAGGAGTTGGTGCAGGGGACTCTGGTTTAGCAATTTTTCACCTGTAGCAAACAGGGAGTCCCTCCTTGAACCAGTTGAAGCCAGGCAAAGTCCTTCTTGTGGTGAAGCCCAAGTGTGCAGCTGGTGCAGTCCTTCTGAGTGCAGGGTCCAGGTGCAGGCCAGGGGTCCAGCAGGGCAGTCCTTCTTCTTCTTTAGTTCCTTTCTTGTTGAATTCTGGAGGGGATCTGAGGCGTGGGTGCAGGTCTGCCAGTTTTATCCTTGCTCCTGGGTGAAAAGCAGGGGGGCCCTGGTTCTCCAATCAGGGACAGGGTCGTCCCCCTGTGATGACCACTTCCTGGGAAGTGTGGCAAAAATCCATCCCAGAAGGCAACAGTCTCTAAAAATCCAACATGGATGAATCTGATTTTTGGAGGTTACATCTGGCTGAGCCCACCCACTGGTGTGGCTAAAAATCATAAACACACCCCTCTCCTGCCCTCTCCTAATCTAATCAAGGGGGCACCTAATTGTCTGGGGTTGCAGGATGTGGGGGTGTTGCTGGGTGCTCCAAATGTCCTTCTCTGCCTTTGAAGACCAGTTTGGCAGCCCTCCCCCTTCCTGCCTCACCATCTGCTGAGGGGAGATTCTCTCCCCCAAGCACATTCCTTTGTGTGAAGCCAGGCCACTTCACACCTCATCAAGGCAGCCTGGCAGAAGCTGCTGCAGGCTGGCCAATCAGAGCACAGCAGCAAAAACAATGCAGAGCTGAAATTGGCAACTTTTTAGGTAAAGTCTAAACTTTTTACCTGGACAAGTTATATTAAATCCAACAACTGGAAGTTGTGGGATTTATTACAACAATCAATTTGATACCAAATTCTTGGTATGTAACATTTAAGGAGACTTTAAAATTTAAAATAAAGTCTGCCCATTCTAGCCTATGAAGGCCATTTACTTCAATGAGGGAAAAACGAATTTGGCTGTTTTTACCTCACCAGGGCTTATAAATCTATTTTTATAAAGTCCCTGCTTATAGTTACATGGCACCCAGCCCTAGGGGCACATAGGGCACACCTTAGGGGTGACTTATATGTAAAAATAAGGTAGTTTAAGACTTTGGAAGTGCCTTTAATTCCAAAGTCGAATTTGCATATAACTTTAATTTAAAAGCAGCCAGCAAAGCAGGCCTGCCTTTAAAATGACACTGGGCACCTCAGCAGTGCACCTAGGTGTGCACCACCTATGCTGTGGTCCCTAAACCTACATGCCCTACCATATACTAGGGACTTATAGGTAGGTTAACTTAGCCAATTATAATTAGCCTAATTTGCATATCCATTTTACACAGAGCACAGGCCCTGGGACTGGTTAGCAGTACCCAGGGCACCATCAAAGTCAGGAAAACACCAGCAAAAAGAGGAAAATGGGGGCAAAAAGTTATGGGGCCTCTGCAATCAGCCCTGTTTTCTCACAATTGTCATAAAAAATTAAAATACAAGCTTAAAGTGAGCCCTTCATAACAACTGCTTTTCTCAAATTGACTACCCAGATTCCTTTTAGGCTATGAGTAAGCCGCGTTTTTATGGTTCTTGAAAGTATAATATTTTTTAAATAATATTTTTATAATATAATAAGTATAATATATTTTAACTTGACATATTGTTTTTATTCTTCATGACATTCTGGCAGTTCCTGAAATAATAGTGATGACACTTGATATATTGGAGGCTTTATAGACATAGGTATGTCAATCTCCCTCTTAATAGTAGCTGATGCTTGACATACACTGGCCATCCTTGCAACATTCTGGATATCTGTGGCATAGTGGTTGACTTATTGTGGGTATCTCAGACTGTGGCTGTCGCTGGCATAACAGTGGCCCATCCTTGACATATTGTGGTCAATTCTACGGTTCGACTACTCCAGGCAAAATTCCGCTCTTCCATGACATACTGTGGGTTTTCAGAACACAATTGTGGCTAACAAATGTTGCAGGGTGACCTAAGCAAAATTAAGCTCGCTCTTGAATTTGTGTGACCATTTTCACTATAATTCTGGGTATCTCTGGCATAATAATGCTGAAAATGGCTACCGTATGATGCCTACAATTGATTTTCCATAATGGTGATAAATTAGCATTAATGTCAGAATTTGTCAATGTTTAATGAAAACAAGTTACTGATGTTTGGATACCAAACTGGCACTTGCTAAAAATGTAAATTCCAATTTTGAGACAAAATACAGTTTTCTCAAAAATAAAACGATTATGGAGCATACTTACAAGCCCCTTGTGCCTCCCTAGTGTAATTTGCTTTTACGCTAAGGTGGCATCTCGGAGGCCTGTTCCCCGATCCAGATTTACAAAGTGGCGCAATTGAAACATTGAGCGCCTTTGTAACCCCTTGCACCACATTATGCCTGCGTCAGGCTTAATGTATGCAAGGGGGATATTCCCACATTAGGAGGCCTAGAAAAATGGTGCAGTGAAATTTACAAGATTTCACTATGCCATTTTTCCCGTCATTCTTAACGCCTGCCAAAACCGGCAGGCTTTAAAGTGATGCTCCCATTATTTCCAGTGAGCATCCCCACACATTGCTGGATTAGTGCCATCATTTTTGGCGCTATTCAACCAATGCACCACAATGGTATAAAAAATGTTGACAGAATTGTGCTAACGTGCACCATGGTGCACCATATTGTAAATACAGCACTACCATAGTGATGTTAGGGGGGTTTGGGAGTGCAAGAAAAGTGACACATCATACCTGAAATGCCTGTGTATTCTGAAATGGGTGAGAATACATTTTGGACAGTCATTTAATTTCTGAAATATATTTAAAGCTTATGTTTCAGAAATAATTAATACTGAGGGCTTCATTCCGAGTTTGGCGGTCTGAGGGTAAAACCAATGTGGAGGAAACCGCCAAGAGACCGCAATGTTGGCGGTCATCCGACCGCCGTAGTGAGTCACACAGCTATGTCCGCCAAAAAAACAGCCAAAATACCAAAACCGCCAGGACCTCGGAGGATGGTAAAGAGGCGGTCCCACCAATATCACCACCAGCCCGACATAAAAACATCTGATCAGATCACGAGCCACAAATCACAAGAATGGTTCTTCCATGGCGAAAAACCATTGGCGGGGCAAACCCGCAGTGGGATGAACTCACATCAGTCAGAATACTACACCATATTGGATAGTTTGAATATCCCACACCTGACAAACATTCACATATAAACAACATCGCCAGAGATATCTAAAAAGCGAAATTAGGCAGCCAAACACATCACACTACACACACACACACCGCACACCTGCACAACATACACAGCACAAAAGTTACTACCACACACAATACACAACAACTGTCACCCATTCACTTCACAGCACCCACACCTTATCACTAACATTTTACATCCTTTACACACTACCTCACCATCTTCACTGCCACTACCATGTCCGCTCAAAAACATCCACATTTCACTGATGATGAGTTGAGGGACCAGTGGACAAAATTGTCAGGGTAAATCCACACCTATTCAGAGCACAGATCCAGCAAACAGGAGCACAGGTCCAGCAAACATCAATAGCCAGGAAAAGGGAGTTGTGGCAAACAATAGTCGACAGGGTGAATTCTGTAGGCAGTTACCAACGCACAAGGGAGGGCATCAGAAAGAGTTGGATTGACCTCAGGGGGAAGGTACGGTCCATGGCATCCAGGCACCAGCTGGTGATCCTCAAGACTGGTCCCCCACATCCTCCCTCGCAGTTCACATCATGGGAGGTGAAGGTCTCGGAAATCCTGCGTTGTGAGGGCCTGACAGGAATATCTGGGGGAGTGGAGTTGGGTAAGTAACAACAACATTCATGTCACCAAACAGTTTGGCTTGCATGCACATTGATCACCTTTCCCCACTTCAATGACCAAACCACCCACTACCCCTCCCCCTGTAAACTCACCTGGGGTCACAGTGTTTGGGGATGGTAAGTGAGGTGCAAGGAACCAACAGCACTACATCCCCCAGAAGGCATTGTTCTACCATTAGGAAAATCAGAACAGTCCATCTAAACTGAAATGTCCTGCATGTGAAACTATGATTCAAAGTCACACACCCTGCATGCACTGCCATTCAACAGCTCAAGGCAAAGACAGCTATGCAATGGCCCACTAACAGTACCAATGTAGGCAAAGCATAGCTACAGCTGTGTTCCATACCAAACTGGCCAGAGAGAAAACCTTTCAAATGACCTCATATACTCACCTGGGGGACAATCTAATGGCAAACTGGATGCACCTGCAGTACAACCAGACAGAGGCTCTGGTCAAATTGTAACACCTATCCTGTGTGGCAAAACACTAGTGAGCAGTGTTCAGCTTTTAGTTTACTCAATGATGCTGTACACATTACTAGGAGAGATATGTACATTGTAATGTGCTAACTCAGACAAGATATAAATGTATCAGCAATCACCTAAAGAGCAACACACTCCAATAGCTTGGACCATGCTGTATGCAATGGCAATTCTCTGTGCCCCACATTGCTCAACCCCTGATTTAGAAGTAGCTGTCATTTCCCATTTCAGGGGAGCATGGAAAGGCAAGGTGTGCACCTTTCATACCTTGTATAGTCTTTAGAATTTTACATCACTTGTTGCATCACTTACAACTGCGTTTTCCACTCCCCTAAAGGTAACCTTGCCATTCCCAACATGGAGAGGACAACAGAAACTGCCACTACCACTCTGGATGAAGGTCCCAGCGAGGAAGACACCTCTGGATGTTTGGACACTGAGGACATCACTGGTCCATCAGGGACACTTGGTCAGTCTACAACTGTCAACCACACCCTGCCCACATCGACACTTCCCAGTCCTGTTGCATCCACATCACAGGCAACTATTTGCCCCCAAATCTGTGTCCCGAGGACAGTCTCATCCATTGTGTGCCCTCCAGTGAAGGTACCTACCTGAGTCTCTTCTTGTCTCCCCTGACAATGATGGTCCTGCCACCAGTAGGAGTGGCATTCTGTGCCAAAGCCACAGGTACGTGGAGGTAGGGTACGTGGGAAGGATGGCGTGGGCCAGAAAATGGGGCCCGGAAGAGACAGAACTGACCAGGACACCATCTCCCAAGTCTTAGGAGCCTACCAAACTTCCCAAGGCATGATGGGCCAGGCACTCACCAGGATGGGGTAGATCCTACAGCTGCAGAGGGACAACCACCAGGAAGCCATACAGAAGTGGCAGGGTCAAAATGCCATCCTGGCTTCCATTGCTGGCGAGCTGAGGGACTTGAACACTACCCTGAGTAGGTTTTGCACCTAAAACCAGGCCTCTTCTACCAGCATAGAAACACCGGGCCCTTCTACATTTGTGGCTGCTAGTGGAATTGAGGCCCTGCCAGGGGAAGGGAATGTCTCAGACACCCCACCCTCTGTAGCAGAAGAACCCACCTGCAAACGTGGACATCCGCCCAGACATCCAGGAGGAGCAGATGCCAAGACCAAACCCACTACCAGGAAATTAACCTCCCCTGATTGGTTCCCCGTGTGTGCCACAAATACACCCTGTTGACTGTTCTGAAATCTAACTCCATTTCCTGATGCTGCAAGGACATAGGACATGTGTCTCCAAATGGTGTAGCAGCTACTCCGATGACATCATCCACCATGACTGGACACTTCACTTTTCACATTGTGTTTTTTCTGTTTAAAATCACTTTAATTGTTGTGTACTCAACAATGAATACCAATAATTCACATATTATGTGTAAGTATGATGTATCAACCATATCAAACTGTCAGGTATGAAAACCATTGTAGATATATGACTTTTGTGATAGACATCAGACATGTACTGGATAACCAGGACTCATGTTGCATTTCGATTTTAAAATTGCCATGACACAAATCACCTGCATTGTACACCCCTGTATATTTATTAGGAGTTTGTCAATCAGCACATAGTGAAGTACTGTTCTAGACTACAGTGTTTCAGCTTAGGTGGCATTTACTGACAACCAAGACATGCCCATCTGTCACCATCCCAGAAGGCATAATGATGGGTTCAATCTATCATCAGCTAAAGCCTTATCACATACCCATACCTTGCATCCCAAATTACCATATCCCAATTAACAGACAGAGGTCAGTACTGAACTCCCCAGTCACAGAACATCCCACTAACCAGGGTAAGGTATGTGTAGGGTTGC